>NW_012148285.1:11876627-11879596 GCF_000956105.1 Propithecus coquereli | reverse complement strand
GTTACCAGGTCCCCCTCCCTAGCGAAACACTTAGTATTTCAAACCCAGGGTAGATTATTTTTTAACACCTCTCTCTTTTATCTGACAACATATTTTCAGTAAGGATCGTTAATAGTCAGTAATACTCATTATTTTCTTGATTCATACTGAGATTTGAAATAAATGATTGGTTTAAAAAGAAGTATGAATTGCTATTTTACACATATTATTTAAATTCGATAAAATATTTAATATGTGAATCTTCACACTGAGAAACAACCTTGAAAAAATATTTCCTATATGAATCAAAATTTGGATGTTCCAAAAACCAATTACACCTTGTGGCTCACACCATTTTGCTGTTTTAAATTTTAAACACAAATCAGAACTCTAAGTGGTCAAATAGAATGCCGGAAGTGACAACACTAAGGATCTCTTTCTTTTTCTTTTTGTAAACCCAAATGAAACTTTAATTTTATTCACTCCAGGACAAAAATCTCTTTCTTTTCATTTGGATCACCCTGTTACTATCGTTTATTTCCAACATACTCTTTAAACACAGGAATATGGAAGGTTGCAGAGGTTAGAAATATGAATTGTATCCTAAAAACATCCAAACAAATGACAACTGTTGTGAACTTGCAATTCAAAATGAGTGGATGTTGGACAGTCTATTTTGTGTTGCTATAAAGGAGTACCCGAGGCCAGGTGATTTACAAAGAAAAGAGGTTTGTTTGGCTCATGGTTCTGTAGGCTGTACAAGAAGCAGGGCACCAGCATCTACTTCTGGTGAGGGCTCTGGGCTGCTGCCACTCATGCTGGAAGGGAAGGGAGACAGTGTGTGCAGAGATCACATGGCCAGAGAGGAAGCAAGAGAGAGAGGGGAGGGAGGTGCCAGGTTATTTTTAACAACCAGCTCTCTAGGGAGCTAAGAGAGCAAGAATTCACTGACAATCCCTCCTCCCAGGGAGGGCATTACTCTATTCATGAGGAATCCGCCCCGATGACAAAAACACCTCCCATTCGGCCCCACCTCCATCCAACATGGGGAACCAAATTTCAAAATGGGAGTTTGGAGGCATCAAATATCCAAACCATAGCACCGTGTCAGTTGTGTATGTCAGGGACTAACTGTAGAACTAGTTCTCCAAATTAATTTCTACACAGAGTACAATGTTTATCGAAGGTTGTATGAGTCAGTGACCACTCAGGAGATATAAATCACACCAATAATTTGAACAGGGAAAATTTTATAAAGAATAATTAACTAGTAGCAGGGATTAACTACTACTAAGAGAGGTAAAGAAAACTGAACAATATGGGAATAACAGATTTAGGATGCAGTTACTACCTCTGGGGCTGAAAGTACCTAAGTGTGTTCATTTTTATTGTTGAGTCACAAATTTAGGAGTTTAAAACAATACCTATTCAGCTGCTATAAAAAACAGTATGGTGGTTTCTCAAAAACATACAAAAATAAAAATACAATTACCGTATGGTCCCAGCAATTCCAGTTCTGGGTGTATGCCCAAAAGAATTGAAAGCAAGGACTCAAACAGATACCTGTACACACAAGTTCACAGGAATATCGTTCACAATAGTCAGCAGGTGGAAGTGAACCAAATGTTCATCGATGAATGTATGGATAAACGAAATGTGGTGTATACATACGAGAGAACATTATACTGCTTTAAAAAGGAAAAAAATCCTGGTATATGCTATAACATGATCAACCTTGAAAACATTATGCTAAGTGAAATAAACCAGACACAAAAGGACAAATACTGTAGGATTCCACTTATCTGAGGGACCTAGAGTAGTCCACTTCATAGAGACAGAGTAGAATGTGTGGTTGCCAGGGGCAACCTGGGGGGTCGGATGCTGGCACCATGCCCCTTGAACTTCCCAGCCTGCAGAACCGTGAGCTAAAGAAACTTCTTTTCCTTACAGATTATCCAGTTTTGAGTATTCTGGTACAGCAGCACTAAACAGACTAAGAGAGTTTGTATTTCTCTGCAACTTGCTTTTCCACGTCACCTTGCTGCACGGTCCCATTTGAGCGCCACCCTAACCAGGGCTCAGCATTTCAGAGCTGTCCCCTCACCATTTCCTATCATTTGCTCTCAGAGACGTCGCTGATTTCTGCCTCCTCGATGTGAGCACCTCTTGCTTTGCCCTCTCTACCATTTCTTAGTCTTAGAGAATTTCCCCCTGATTTTCCTTTAGGGAACCACCTGTCTCTCATGCCTAGTTCCAAGCAGAGGGAATTGTTCTGAAACCCTAAGGAAGTAAAGAACTTGGCATGCTTGAAACGTAGCTGCTGCACTGTCCAACACAGCAACCACAAGCCACATGTGACTATTTAAGTTGAAACGAGGTAAAATGACCTATTATCAGAATTGTGTTTCTCGCTTGCACCACCCACAGTTCAAGCGCTCCATAGGTGCGTGTGGCTAAGGGTCACCGTGTGGGACAGTGCCGATGGAGAATATTTCCACTATCGCAGAAAGTGCTATCGGGTCTGGTGGTCTGAGATAGTGAGCCGGTGGGGGGAGGGTATGAGCTGGAGAGGCTGGAGCAGGGGCAGGGACTGGATCCTGTAGACCCACGAAGGTCGTGGTAAGGAGTTAGATTTTAAGTCCAACTGGAAGTCGTAATGGTTTGTAAGCAAGGGCATGGCATTGCCCAATTTCTGTCTTAAGAGGAGCACTCTGGTTGTTACGGCGACGCATTGCAGGGAGGCAGAATTGGGAGTGGGGAGGAGGGCCACGGAGAGAAGCGGGAGGGCTGGTTAGGAGATGCGCACAGGGGTTGGGGCAAGTGGTGACGTGATGGCGGTTCGTGCTGAGCGGTGGCGCTGGAGCTGGGTGGCAGCGGACAGATCGCGGAGATGTTTGGAAGGAGCGGATGGAACTTGCTGCGGGTGAGCACAGGGCGGGAGCCGTGGTGCCCACGAGCGCGGCCTCAGGGGCCTTCAGGCAGTGTAACCG
>NW_012148285.1:11870814-11876142 GCF_000956105.1 Propithecus coquereli | reverse complement strand
TGAGGTTGCTGTGAGCTAGGCTGACGCCATGGCACTCTAGCCGAGGCAAGAGAGTGAGACTCTGTCTCAAAAAAAAAGAACACTTTTTTAAATAAAAAGGTGCACCAGGGAGCATGTGTTGGGTTCAAATACAGTAATTGCAGGAGTTGAGTGTTTTGGTGATACAGCCCAGGGTCTTCCATGCATCTCATTGGGAATAATACTTGATTCCTAAGGTATCAATATGAAGGTAGCAATGTAGCTCAGGGCATCAGTGGATTGAGAGTTCCAGCTTTAATGGGAGACCAGCCTTGGCATCAGAAGTTCCAGCACAGTTATCGACGGGAGCCATCAGTGGAGATAACTTTAACAGTGATGGGATAACGGTTCTGGCATCAGTAGAAGACATTACCACAGCCGTCAGGAGCTGGCAGGGCAGCAGTGGGAGATGGCCAAGCAATGAGGTCACTGTATTTGACATTGCTTTTGTCTGCCAGCATCGTTTCCTTGGGAGGACCCCTCTCCCCCTCTTTCCCTTGCAGGTGGAGTTGTCAATCATGGTGTCCCACTTTGGTCACTGGCTGGGCCAGTCATAGTACAGATTTCTCCTGCATTCAGTGATTGGTTCAGAAGTGGTTACACACCTCAAACAGTACCAATCACAGTTCTCCCATAAGAGGCGTGTCTGGATGCTGCATGAGACGGCATCGTTTAGAGTCTTTATGTATCAGTTATCAACTGCTGCATAATGAGTTACCCCAGAACACACTGGCTTAAACCACGGTAATATTTTATTGTCTCTCGGTTTCTGCAGGCCAGGACTTCACACAGGGCACAGTGGGATAGATTGTCCCTGTTCTATGACGTCTGGGTCCTCGGCTGGAAGACTTTAAGGCTGGAGACTGGATTCATCTGAAGACGCCTCCACACTTAAGGTTAGTTGTTGGTGCAGGTTGTCAGCTGAGCCACAGGGAGATACTATTGTGTGTCTCTAGCCACAGACCAGAGTCTGCTCACCCTCACAGCACTGGAAAACCAGTCCTCATGGGGCAGCCCTGGGTCAAGTTCACCAGAACGCTCCTGCAAGGTGACTTTCACACGGACTCCAGAGGCGGTGAACGCAAAATAGATTGTGTTTTCTGATCCCAAAAAGGCAGGATGTCATTCAGCCAGTTGGAGAAAAAAGTTCAGCCCAAAGATAAGTGGAGACCAAATTTGTCTGCCTCTCATCTAAGTCTCAAGGTTGGGGCAAGATCCGGAGGGCGGGGCTGGGTTTTGACCTCGAAGAGGTTGTTAATTACTTCGAATGCATCCCACGTGATGCTTTTAAGCACACAGATCTTGCCCAGGGAGGATGGAGTGGGCAGTTTGGTTTGGGCCTGGCGCAGGACGTGAGTGAGGTTTTATAGATCCGCCTCCCTGGCTGTTCTGAGCTCATCCTTGTGTCGAGGGGGCCAGTGTGGTCAGGGGGGCAGAGAAGTTGAGTGCGGTCAGACCAGAGACTGTGTGGGGTTTCTCGCTCTTGTTTATTTTGCTGTAACTCAGAAGCACTGAGGTGTGGTGTAGCAGGGGCAGTGAGCTCTTCCTCCAGCTACTATTCTCCCCAAATGCCGCTTTTTCGAAAATTTGTTCAAGGTATGGGGCTGTATAATTTACCTTCCAAACAAGCCAGGGAACACTGTGAATAATTATGCTGGGGCAACAGGCGAAAATGAGGATTTTGCTGGCGGAGCAAAGCTGTGTTGTCATCCAAGGTCAGAGTGCAAACATGCTTGTGGAAAGGTGTTAGAGGAAGTTGTATGAAAGCAAGTGAGAGGCATGCAGACAGGGGAGTCCAAGGGCAGAGGCTTCTCAAACATGCTGCCTTCTGCCCCACGTCTGCACTGCCTGATGGGCTTGGCAACCCCTCTGCTATGAGCAACACTTTGCCCACGTCCACCTGGCTGGATTTAGGGGCAAATGCCTGAAAAGGTACGGTCATGACATTCACCATGGCTATTAGACTTTTAACTGATAGATAATAATATAGTAAAGAACAGTTACACATGTGTACTCCTGTGTAACCGCCAGCTGGATCAGGATTTAGAATGTTTTTCTGGCTGGCATATTTTAATTTCTTTCATCTTACTGGGAAAAGGAGTTGTTTGTCATGTTTACTTCAGCCTCCAGATCATGCTGTGTGTGTTTCCTATGGATGCTGTAACAATGGCCACACATTGAGTGGCTTCAAACAACACAAACATATCATCTGACAGTTCTGGAGGTAAGAAATCTGAAATGGATCTCACTGAGCTAAAATCAAAGTGTCAGCAGGTTGCGTTCCTTGAGCGTCTAGGAGAGAATCCATTTTCTTGCCTTTCCACTTCTAGAGGCAGCCTGTACTCCTTGACTCGAGGTTCCTTCCTTCTACAAAGAGCAACGTCCAGCTGAATTTCCAATATTGCATCACTCTGAACTCTCTTTCCTGCCTCCCTCTTCCAAATGTACAGACCATTGTGATTATGCTGGATTTTCTACCTAGAAAACCTAGGCTAATCCCCCATCCAAAGTTCAGCTGATTAGCGACTTTAATTTCATCTGTACTCAATTCTCTCTTGCCATGTAACATAATATATTCGCAGGTTCTAGGGATTAGGATATGTACATCTTTTGGGGGCATTATTCTGGCTACTACACATACATATATTACATGTATGCTCGTTAAGGAACAAAGCCCCCTCACCTCAACTCATTATAATGTTTCCACTGTTAAACAGTCCATATTCCTGGGGAGGGGGTTGGGAGGAGAGAATTTACATGTATTGAGCTCCTAACGTGTGCCTGGCACATAGTTTTGGGATTTCACAGAGATAATGTCAATCCTGGAAGTTCTTGGTGGTTAGGGGTAGTTAGGGATGCTTTCAGCTGCAGGGAACTTAGCCCGGCTCATGGTGGCTTTGGCAAACCAGGGCTTATTTCTCTCATATAAGAAGTCTGGAGGCAAACAGCTGTTGATCTTGGGTCAGCACCTCAGTGATTTCAGAGCCAGTATCTCTGAGTTCTCTCTGCTTTTTCTAACTGCTTGCTACCTTATAGTCACAAGACAGCTGCTCCTGCTCCAGGCATCATGTCTGTTTTCCATGCAAGATGTGGGGAGAGGGAAGGATGGCACCAGCTTCAATTGTTCCTTTTATTTACTTATTTTTAATCAGAAATGCAAAATCTCTTTCAGAATTCTCCCTGTCCTGCAGATGTCTATTTACATACTATAATATTTGAGCATATGATCACTTCTAGCTGCAAGGGAAGCTGGAAAAGTGAATTTTTGTTTTCATCCCTCTTTAGAGCCAGCAAGGGAGAAAGGGGATTGGGAAAAAAATTAGGGAGCTAAGCAATTGTGTTTACCATAGTAAAATTGTTCCCAGTGTTACAGACCTCTTTACCTCCCTTGTTTGAGGTCTCACAGGTTGAAAGTGGAGGAGCCAAAACCCAAATTCTTAAACTCACACACATTCCACTGCCCCACACTGCCTCTTAACAGCTTTTAAAAAAATGAATGGTAAAATTTGTTTCTTTACTGAGTATAATTTACATGGAGTAAATGCACAGATCTTAAAAGTACAATTCGATGAGTTTTGACAAATGTATACACGCATGTAGTGGTCACCCAGGTTAAGATACAGAGCATTGACATCACTCCAGAAAGTTCTCTCGTGATCCTTTCCAGTTAAACCTCACCTTTCCACTGCCGAAGCAACCACTGCTCTGATTTCTATCACCATATCTTTGTTTTGCATTTTAAAAGAATTTCATATAAATGAAATCCTAAAACATGTATGATTTGGTGTTTGGCTACTCTTAGGTTTTTGAGATCCATCCGTGTTTTTGCATGGATCAATGGTTTGTTCCCTTTTATTTCAGAGATGCATTCCATTGAATGGATATACCGCAGTGTGTTTATCCTGTCTTCTGTTGATGCTTATTTGGATTGATTACAGTTTTGGCTATTATGAATAAAGCTGCCATGAACGTTCTTGTTCAGGTATTTTTGGGGTGTGGGCATTTGTTTCTGTTGGATGTAAGCCTAGCAGAGGAATTGCTGGTCGTGTGTTGGATTGCATATTTACTTTGCTAGAAATGGCTTGGCTGCCTCTTGATAATGGACCTACTAAAAGAAGGGGAGAGGGAGAATGCAGGGAGAGGGTCCAGGAAGAGAAGAGCTTCAGGGACTTCAAGCATTAATATATAAATAAGTGAGAGATCCCAGGCACGTGGCAGCTGGCAAGTTATGAGAGTGCGCGAGGAGAGTGCGGTGGGATCAAAGCACAGTTCCTCAGCTCGGACCGCTTTTGCTACGTGTTGCCAGACATTCTGATTTTAATCTATTGGTTTTCAACCTTGGCCTCTCATTGGAATCACCCAGGAGCTTTAAAAAAAATGCGGATGCTTGAGTCCTACCCCCAGAGAGTCTGAATTTAAGGGATGACATACAGCCTGAGCACCTGAATTTTTAAAAGCTCTTCAGGTGACTCTTATGTGCAGTCAGGGGTGAGAACCACTGCTTTAAAGCAAATCCTTCATAAACTTTAATGTTAAAATTGAAATTCTGGTTCAGAACATCTCAGGTGGGACCTGATAAGCTCCCCGTTGCTGCCAACGCTCCCGGTCCGTGGACCTCACTTTGGGCAGCCGTGTTTAAAGAAGACACTGCAAATATGGATTTTAAAATGGGAAATCTCCTAATTAGAAAACAAACCAACCATTGTGTACACTGAACAATTCTGCAGGCTGGATCTCCCCGTGGGCTACTGGTTTAACGTGCGTGTTTCTCTCTCTCTCTGTCTCTCTCTCATATCTCTTTTGTAGGTTTCCTGTTATGGCCAGGACACAGGGATTTTGTGAAGTCTAAGACAAGATCCCTGACTTTCAGGGGCTCAGATGCGGGTCAGTCCGGAGGCAGGGATGGACAGGAAGGTGCGTGGGCTGTCGGCCTGTTTTGGGGACATGGTGATCTGGAAAATGCCTCAGAACAGTCTTCCCCACACCACCCCAGGGCAATCTCACCCGTAATTGGCATAACTGGTTTTCGTGCTGATGAGGATGGGCTAGACGAGGTCCAGACAGCTCCCCGTCACACCCCGGCATCAGGAGCACGCGTTTCTCCTCTCCCTTTATCAGATCAAAGTCTTCCATCAAGCTGTCTGGTTCTGTCTTATTCAATTAAATTTTTTAATCCAATTTGACCCATGCATTCATCTTCTTTGAAATCTTAGAGACGACAGCATCCACTACAAATTGAGAGTAAATGGCTGAATTAGCTTTCAGAGAGGATTCAACGAGACTGTTTCTTCCCAGAGACCAACAGGCTCT
>NW_012148285.1:11861478-11869599 GCF_000956105.1 Propithecus coquereli | reverse complement strand
TCTCTATTAAAAATAGAAAAAATTAGCCAGGCATGGTGGTGCAGGCCTATAGTTCCAGCTACATAGGAGGCTGAGGCAGGAGGATCGCTTGAGCCCAGGAGTCTGAGGATGCAGTGAGCTATGATGACGTCACTGCACCCTAGCTGGGGTGACAGAACGAGACTCTGTCTCATAAAAAAAAAAAAGTCATAGCAAGAGTAGAAAACAATGATTAGTGCAGACCGTGTGTGATGCATTTGGTATGTATCACTGCATTTGAACCATAGGAGCCATTTTGGCAGAGGTGATGAGGTTTGCCAAACTCCTGTATCCACAACCTCAGCTCTGCTGCTCGTGTGCACCTTTAGCCTATGAAAAAGTATAAATGGTGCGAAGGTGTCCCCTCCAAGGAGGCGCACCAGAACTTCAGGTTCCTGAGCACCTACCACATGCCGGCCATTGTGCTCCGTGCATTTTCGCAGTTAATGTTTGCTCTGACTCTATGCGGTAGGCGCTATCACTTTCATACAGAGAAACTGAGGCACAGGGCTGCGTCTGATTCATTCTGGGGTCCTGGCACCCATCCTGGGTCTGTTGCGTGTAACTGTGCGCTGAATGAGAGGTTGTCTTCGGCTTCTGGGATTAATGTGTGATCTGTTTCATCCATCGTAAGAAACGGCGGGTGGGGGAAAGCTGTGCGGGGTTCTGAGGGGGACACACAGGAAAGGGGGGCCCAGGGACAGACAGCCCCGAGGAGAGGCCTGCTGGGAATGTTGCAATGCGTTGTCTCGCTGTCTGTGAGCGTTCCCGGGGAGTGTCTGATAGACGTCCAACCAGGCAGCAACAGTGACAATTTATGAAGCTCAACCGAGGTGTCTGATCAGCGGTGAGCCCAGCGGAAGGGCGTCTGGGGTGTCTTCCCCCACCTGGAGATGTTTGGCTGCATGAAGGGTCGTGTGTGTGCATGGGGGGAGGGGCGCGAGCAGGAAACAGAGTTTAGGTGGTCCCAGATGAGTTTACTTATGACCTTCATGTGACTTTCACTTTGGACTAAGCAAGACATTCTTTCTGAAGCATCTGTTGGGTTTAAATGTCACTCTGCTGTGGCGGAGGGTGGGTATGGGAAAGACAGGATCCAAACTGGGTTCAAATCTGGCTAAGTCACTTTGGGCAAGTTGCTTAACCTCTCTCTGCTTCAATGTTTTCATCTGCACAAGGGGATAGATAATAATCTCTCCCCCCCAACCCCCATCACAAAGCCTAGAACAAGGGGGTGTCCCTAAACTTGCTGCTCCCTGCTCCTCCAAAATGGATTATTTCTGTACGAATCAGGAGAACCCACAAGGCCTTGGAGACGGATGGCCCAGGCATGTTTCCAAACCCTTCTGGGCCTCAGTTGCCTCGTATGTAAAACGGGAGCGACAGCAATACCTACCGCCTGTTAGTGTTGTGAGCATCAAGAGAAAGAATGAATGGAACATGATCAGCCAAGGCAATTCATTGAGCTTATTCATCTAAGCTCTTTTTTTTTGTTCTTTGTCACCACTCATTTACTTGAAGCTGGGTTTCCTGACCGGGGAGAATAGGACAAGATTTGTAGGGTGGGGCTGGGAGACCACAGAGCGTTCTGCTTTTTGTAGCACCTTCTGTATCCTTTGTTACATTTGGCCCTTGTAACTGCTCCTGGAGGGTATGTGGGGTGTCATCTTCATGTAATGGATAAGGAGACCAAGGTCGAGAGAGGTCAAGAAACTTACCAAGGAGCATCCAGCAGGTGAGGATGGAGCTGTGCCCGGAACCCATGGTTCCTCACCTCTAGCCTATTATTCCTGGCATAGCAGGGGTTCTCGACTGGGAAGATTTTGACCGCACAGACATTTGGAAATGTATAGAGACATTTTTGGTTGTCACGAGTTAGGGCGAGTCTGCTCTGGCATCTAGAGGGCAGAGGTCAGGGATGCTGTTAAACATCCCACAGTGCACAGAACAGCCCCGCAACAAAGAACGGTCCAGCCCCAAGTGCCAACTGTGCCATGGTTAAGACGTCCTGTTCCACATCTCATCTTAAGGTCATACTGATTGCTCTAAAATAAGCATGCCTGACATTTCTAGAGCATTTACTAGGTACCAGACACTGTTTGAACACTGTTACTTGTACGTATATGAACTCGTTTAATCCCCACGACAATCCCAGAAGTAGGTCATAAGAGCATCGCTATTTGATAGCTGAGGAAACTGTGGTACAGAGAGGTTCAATAACTTGTTCAAGGTCACACAAATAGTAAGAGCTGGGATCTGACCGCAGGAAGTCCTGCTCAGGAATCCAAACCCTTGGTCTCTATAGTTTGGTGATAACAGAGAAAAGAGGGAATTGGTTATGAGTGAATTCAGGAATAGGCCTCTGTCCTTTCTCAGAGGACTGAAATGGTATTATTTTATGTACTCCTCTCTTCTTCTGGAATGCCTCACCTTCTCTCCACCTCCTGCCCTGCCAACTTCCCTTTGTTGCACCGCTTTTCCTATTCTGCCCTGTTCCATTCCCACCTTGAGGTTTTTGTGGGGATTGTCAATTTCAGATTTTATCCTCCTAGCCATAGTTGATTGGCCCAAGGGTGAGCACATGACCACCTCCATTGGACCAATCAGAATCCTTCCCTGGGATTCTTTTTGAACAAGAAGTGGAGAGAGAGCAGCAGTCCCTTTCTGTGATGGATGGTGTAGAGTTCGTGTGCCAGGAACAGGCCCAGAGAAGCAGGAATGAGACGGGGGTGGGAAAGAGAGAGAGAAATTGAGAGAGAGAGACAGAGCACCCAGAAGATATTCAAGTTCCTGAATCCAGTTGTCCCCGGGTCTACCCTGCCTTTCCCAAGATTGGTAAAACCTTCCAATATATCCTATTTTGCTACAAAGTCAATAATTTCTTCCTGTTTTCTTCTCTGTATTTACTATGATGTATCTGGGTGTGAATTTAATTTTATTCATCCTGCTCTGGACTTGACTTTCTTCTTGATTCTGAGGATATGTATCTTCCAAGGATCTGGAAAATTCTCAGCCATTTTCTCTCAAAAAAAATGTTTCTCTTCACTCATTCTTTCCAGTCTCTCCTCTTTTGAATTCCTATTAGATTTTGGAGTATCTCATCTATCCATCCATCCATCCATCCATCCATCCATCGATCTATTGCATTTCCATCTCTTTATCTCCCCTAGCAGAAGGCATTCAAGTGAAGAGATAGATGCAGAGATTGGATATAATACCTTACCCAGCTCATCTCCCTCCAGCCAAGGAGTAGGCTCTCTTCACAGCATTGTGTCAGCTTCGCTCTTTGTAACTGTGTTTTCTGTTGTGGAAGATTCATTGTCTGCACTTGGTGTTGACTTTAGGGGCTGGGTAGGGTGGGTGATGCAGCAGATCATCACCTCGTGGACTCCCCAGGGTTTGGGGTGATGGAGCCTCTCAAAGGCTTTGGGTGAAGGCATATCACGCAACTTTGCTGAGCACTTATACCTCTTGTTGTCTAATGCATTTTCTCCATATAGTTTGCTGCAATATATATCCCATTCCTACAACTACCCTGCAAGGCTTTTTTTTTTTTTTTTGAATGGGGTCTTGCTCTGTTGCCCAGGCTGGAGGGCAGTGCCACCATCATAGTTCACTGAAACCTTGAACTCTTGGGCTCAAGCAATCTTCCTGCTTCAGCCCCCCAAGTAGCTGGGTCCACAGGTGAACCACCATGCCCAACTAATTTTTTTTTTATTTTTGGTAGAGACAGGGTCTTGCTATGTTGTCCAGGCAGGTCTCAAACTCTTGGCCTCAAGCAATTCTCCTACCTTAGCCTCCCAAAGTGCTGGGATTACGGTTGTGAACCACCATGCCCAGCCCCTGAAAGGTTTTTGTTGAGTCCCTTTTCTTCATTTTATTGGTCATTTGGATATTCCAGATGTCGCAGTTTAGAGTAGGGTATGCAGGGAGTGTCTCACTGAGGAAGGGACTTCTGAGCAAAGATTTGAAGGCAGTGAGGGAGATGATTCAGGAAAAAGGGGGAGGAAGTGTTAAGGTGGGAGGAGTGAGGATCTGGCGCACGTAGGGGGCTCAGTCCTGTATGGGAAGAGGCCCTGGGAATAAGACATGCATCAACTCATTTAATTCTCACAATGCTGGACTGAGGGGCACATAGGTCTCAGAGAGGTTAAGGGGCTTGACCGAGACCACACAGCTAACAGGTGACTGAGCTGGGATTTGAACCCATAGCCATGACCTTGAAGCCTTGGCTCTTTACTCCATGAAGGGTGGGGGAGACCACCCAGTCCCTGTCACGAGAGGCCCATTCTCACCAAGAGCAATGCTCATGAATCCACTCCATGCTGAGAGCTGGTAAGCTCTGTGCTGAATGGAATTCTAAGGAGAATAAGAGCAGGAACCCGAAGGACCGTTTGTACCAATAAATTGATTTTTTTTATGTCCTCCTGCTGCTGGGTTACGAGAAATGAGCCAGGCCTGCTGCTGCCCAGGGAGTCCCGGGGGAGGTTTTTGGAAGCCCCCGTTGCCAAGGCAACCCAGGCACCCTCTGGAAGTGCATTGTCCTGCATGTGCTCCTGTCTGCCCCATCCCAGCTGGTTGTCTGGACCCCGGCCAGCCTTTCCTGTTGCCCTTTCCAGCAGGAGCAGGAGATAGAGTGCAGCAGCAGAATTTGGGGGCCCCTGCACTCCGTGACAGGTGCTCACTCCTCTATTCAAAACCCTGTCTCACCCAGAGTGAAGGACAGTGTCCTTGCAGAGCCCCATAAGGCAGGTATGATCTGGCCTCCCATTGCCTTTCTGGAATCATCTCTTACCACCTTCCCCTGGCTCCAGTCCAGCCTCGTTGCTGGTCTTCACCACTTCAACCCTACTGGCACCCCAGGGCCTTTGCATTTGCTGTTCCCTCTGCTTGGAAGACTCTGTCCCCAGAGTTTTGGCCAGGCTCATACCATCGTATCCTTCTTCTCTTTGCTGAAATGCTACTTTCTCAGCAAGGACTTCACTGACCACTCTTTAACATTTTATTCCCATATTCCCTATTCCTTGCTATGATATTTTCCTCATACATACCTAATATACAATGTAGTTTACTTATTTTTCTTGCTTACTGACTTTCTCTTTGTGGCAGGCAGCCTCCATAAGGCCCCCTAATGGTCCCCACTCCTGGTATTCATGCCCCTCCCACCGAGTGACTTGCGTTTAGCTAACAGAATACGACGACACTTAGGGGGGCGGTCACTTCTGTGATTAGACTGTGCCTCAGAAGCCAGCCCTTAGTATTGCCTTCTCAGCTGTCGTGCTTTGATGAAGCAGGCAGCAGTACGGAGAGACCCAGATGGCAAGGAATTGAGAGCGGCCTCTAGCCATTACCTGGGAGAGAACTTAGGCTGTGAGTTCGACAACCTTTGAGGGACTGAATCCTACTGATAACCATGTGAGGTTGCAAGCAGGTCGTTCCCCAGTCGAGCCTTTGGATGTGACCCCAGCTTCAGCCGCCACCTTGATTGTGTCTTGCAGAGACCCATAAGCAGAGGACCCAGCTGGTCCAGGCCCAGACTCTATGAGTCATAGAAACGATGAGATAATAAATGTGGATGTTTTAAGCTGCTAGATTTTGTGGTCGTTTGTTATATGGCAATAGATAACTAACACACTCCCCTTTTAGGATGTGAGCTCCGCACTCTTGTTAAGGTTGCCAGTGATCTTGGTGTCTGAAATCCAATGGACACTTTTCAGTCTATATTCTGCTTGACCTTGCATGAGAAACCTGCAGCACCAGCCCTGGGCCCTTGGATATCTACCGGCCTGGCTGGCCACCTGCTTGCAGTGAGCAGAGTGGGATCTGGACACACATTGCAAGTATTTGCTGGGGCCACGCTTTCTAGGGGATCAACAGATTCACCTCGAGGGAGATTTCAAAGACATTGCTCAGTTGGGCCACTGGGCAGTCCCCAAGGGAGGTGGAAGAGAAGGCAGGAGGACGTGTTACCTTCATCAAGAAAATCAAGCCTGAGCACCCCTACGGGAGCGAACATCCCTGCACGGAGAGAATCAACCTTTGCTGTCCCCAACGCTTGTCCTTGGAGGTTTGTCTTCCCCTTGGTGGCTTCTGGAGGGTGCAGCCACACTGCTGGATTCAAGGGTGACATTGGTCCTTCTTTTAGTTTCAGATCCTATTCTTTTGTTTTTTAAAACAGCAGCTTTATTGAGGCATCATCTATATGCCATGAAGTTCACCCATCTTAAGTGTACAATTCAATGATTTTTAATAAATTTACAGAATCGCTAACCATTGTCACCATTCAGTTTTAGATCATTTCTAGCATTCCAAAAAGGTCCCTCATGCCCGTTTACAGTTGCTTCTCATCCTCACCCCTGGCTCCAGCCACTGCTAACGTACTTTCTGTCTGCATAGACCTGCGCTTTCTGGACATTTCATATAAATAAGATCATACGATATGTGGATTTTTTACATCTGGCTTCTTTCATTTAGCATAATGTGTTTGAGATCCATCCGTGGGGTAGCATGTATCAGTAGCTTGTTCCTTTTAATTGCTGAGTTGTTTTCCATTGAGCACAGGTAGCTCCGTTTATATATCCATCACGTGATGAACATTTAGATTATTTATAATTCTTGGCTATTATGCATAATGCTGGTGTGAATACTCATGGGAAGTCTTTGAGGAGAGATATGTTTTCATTTCTTTTGAGTCGATGCCTAGGAGACATTATTCCTAATACTCTCAGTAGTGTGGCTCAGATGAGGCTGGAATATTTGGGAAATATTTTATGAAAGGCTCAGAAACCACCATAAAGACAGAGAGAGACATGGGAGGGGGAAGCTTGAGACTGGTCTAGGCTTCCTTTATTTGAGCCTGGTACTAAGGCTTGGCCTGAGCCCTCTTTCCCTCCCTCCAAGGCATTATACTATAACATAGTGTTAAAGAGTGGGCTTGGGAGCCAGTCTGTCTGGGTTTGGATCCCAGCGGTGTGGCCCTGGGCAGGTGCCCTAACAGATTGTGCCTCTGCCACATCATCTGGGAAATGAGAATCTGCAATGGACTGAATGTTCGTGTCCCCCCAGAATTCATACGTTGAAGCCTAATCCACAGTGTGATGGTATGAGGAGGTGGGGCCTTTGGGAGGTGATTAGGCCATGAGGGTGGGGCTCCCATGGATAGGATTAGTGCCCTTATAAGAACAGACACAAGAGAGATGATCTCTCTCTCCCCCTCCTTCTCCTTTTCCCCTCCCCTCGCCCTGCCTTTGCCGTGTGAGGACACAGCAAGAAGATGGCCATCTGTACGCCAGGCAGAAAGCCCTTCCCAGAGCCTGACCATGTTGGCACCATTATCTCACCCTTCCAGCCTCCAGAACTGTGAGAAATAGTTGTTTTTTTTTAAAATTTCAGCATATTATGGGGTTACAAATGTTTAGGTTACGTATATTGCCTCTGCCCCACCAGTTTTTTGTTATTTAAACAGTCTACTTTATGGTATCCTGTTCTGGCAGCCCAAACTGACCCAGGTGGACTCCTGATGATGTTTCCTTCGTGGGCTCGTGAGGACTAGATGTGCCCGTCCACGTGGTGGTTCAAGGTTTCCTCCTGATACATAGTCCTCCCTTCATCTCCTGCCCCAGGACCTAGATGCAGAGAGGGTGGGGCACCCACCACGTCCCACTAGCCCATGTTCCAACAAATGCCGGAAATGTACCTGAAAGTCCAGAGAAGCAAGGGCTGCAGGTGAGATGCAAGGACCGACAGGCAGGTGGGAGAGGGCATGGACAAGAGGTGGCTGGAGCTGGGTTCAAATCCCTGTTGCACTTTCTCGTCATTCATAGGATAACAATCCCTATCTCAGGGGCTATTGTGAGGACTGAGATGTCTGAAAGGAACTCGGCTTGTCGGAGGTGGCCGATAAACTGGGATATGTTGCAGCCCAGCAGATCTGGATTTGAGTCTAGCTATGCCATTTCCTGGCTGTGTGGCCCTTCTGAAGCCCTTTGCCTCTCTGTGCTTTCATTTTCTCATCTGTAAAATGAGAGTAAGAGCATTTACTACTTCACAAGTACGATGCGAGGTAAAATAAGATGACACAGCTCACCCGACTTACCTGGTCTG
>NW_012148285.1:11809203-11860543 GCF_000956105.1 Propithecus coquereli | reverse complement strand
TTCCTTCCTCCAACCATGGCCAGAAACTCACTGATTCAGGAGCCCAGGAAACACAGGCTGCAGGAGTAGCACCCCTGTGAGCAGGGGAAGGGAGTTGGGGAGGAGTCTTCAAGAGCCAACAGGCCTAGGCCCACTACACCCCTGTCCCCAAAATGTCCTGGCACAGGAGTTGGCAAAATATGGCCCCAGGGCCAAATCCAACCTGCTGTCTGTTTTTGTAAATACAGTTTTATTGGCACATAGTATTGTCCATGGCAGCATGTCCATGGACAACAGCAGAGTTGAGTAGTTGCAGCGGAGACCACGTGGTCTGCAAAGTCTAAAGTATTTACCATCTAGTCCTTTTACAGAAAAATTTGCCAATCCCTGCTTAGAGGAAGGTATCTACGGGGGAAAAATTGCTTCCCCATGGAGGGTGTCTTCTAGGAGCTATCAGGCCTTTCTACCTGGGGTCCTGCGGGAGAAGGCAAAGAGGGGATCAGAAACGCAGTGGGAGTCCTGGGAGACCCTCTTCCTTTTTTGCTGGCTCTGGCCACAGAAGTGAAGAAGTTTGAGTCTTCTAGCTAGACTGAGAGCTTTATGAGGGTAGGGATTGTGGATTTCTAGGATCGATTAGTACTGGCTGAACCATCCATTTGTCATCCAGGGGAAGTAGCACAAAATGTTCCCATGATGTACCATCTAGTACCTGCTGATTTTAATAACAGGAGGTCCTTGTTACCCAGAGATGATTTCTGTTAGGATCAGCCCACTAACAAGTGAATCTCCTTTAAAAGGGGACCAAAATTTCATTGTAGACAGTGGGGAAAAAGTGAAGGAAAAAGATGAAAGATGGAGTTATAAACTCCTAAGTTTTCTATTACATTTGATGTACTTAACATAATTTTGGTTATACTAACAACTCTGCACTCAATCTTAGGACAAACAAAAAATGAGTCACTTCTTTTGGCACATATTTTTCTACCAAAATTAAGTGACAGAATAATGAGTCATCCTTCACCTCATGTTTGACTGACAACATCATCACGAAGAGTTTTTTGTTTTGTGCTAAGTTTGAGAGCGTCCCCAAATTTTCCAAGGCTCTCTCAATCCATTGATATTAAAATATAAATTTCAGTGCCCTGGAGCAAGTCTCAATCATCTCATCCAAGTTATAGCTCAGTCTGACACATACTTGGTGCTCAATGGGTACTTCAGAATGGAATCAAATTGAGAAGGAACAGAAGAAGCCAGAATTGGTACTAACTGACCCATCTTTTTTTTTTTTTTTGGAAACTAAGAAGCATGAATATATATTCATGTTTGGTTGACAGTAACAGGAACCCAACTCAAAGTTGCCTAGGCCAATAGGAGATTTACTGGCGCATGGAATCCAAGCAAGGGTGGAGCAGCCACATTGCGGGAAGGGCTGCGACGCAGCTGGCCCTGGGGAACCACTGGAAGCTGGAAGATTCCTTTCTTGTTTCTGCCCCTCTCCAAGTGTTAACTTAGTTCTCTCATGACGTATGAGTCTACTCCATGTGGTAGGAAACATTGTGGCCATTGGTGTTGACTTATTCAAATTGTGGTCATATCAATCCGACAGCAATCCCCTATTGCTCTGTGGTCTCAAATTAAAAGAAAAAATTCTTGGCCTTTGATTGGCCCAGCTTGGGGCAAATGGCCATCCCAGAACCAATCAACTGTGGCCTGAGGTCAAAGAACTTGGCAGCTCTTAGGGAAATCTTATGGATGGAGCTGGGATGGGACTAATTCCCAGAACAAGCGGGGAGTTCTGGGGGAGACAAAACAACAGATACCTCTACAGTGGGCTTAGCAGCCATGCTCAGTCCTGCTTCTCTTACCCAGACGTGGCGGCATGAAAAGCTGCTTGGACGCGACTTTGACACAGCTAACCACCAGATGTAGTCTGTGCTCCACCCAGAACCTGCTGTCTCATCTTTCAGGCATTGTCTCCTTGAAGAAGCTGTCCCAGTTACCTCCAATCCAGAGAGCGTTGTCTGCTTTCTTCTCTTGCCTTAACATTTAATTTACACTTGGGTGCTTACATATCATCTCCCCTCTGCGAACACTTTGAAGGTGGAGGTTATGTACTCGCAGCTGGTATTATGCACAGCATATAGTAAGCACTCAATAATTTCTATTTTTGCTGATTGAAGGGCGGGCTTTCCGGCAGTTATTGTCACATGAGAATAGCAGTTGGAATTGCCAGTTGTGTGAGTTTGGGGAAAAGGAGATAGCAGAAAAGAGAGGTTAGAAACCCAAACTTTGGAATCAGCAAATATGGATTCCAGTTCTGACTCTGTCATTTAGATGACCTTGGGCCAGTTACCTAACTCCTCTGAGCCTCAGAGGTTAAAATGGGGGTATAATAACAGTATATGTTTCATGCAATATTTTAGCACAATACCTAGCACGTAGTAGGCACTCAATAAGCGATAGCTGTTATTATTGTAAGGTGGTTAGCCTGTCCTCATTTTTCCTTTTCTGTGAAGTGGGGATGCTACTTTCCAGTACTGCAGTCCCCAGCCATGGACTGGTACTGGTCCGTGGCCTGTTAGGAACTGGGCTGCGCAGCAGGAGGTGAGCGAAGCTTCATCTGTATTTGCAGCCTCTCCCCATCACTCGCGTCACCGCCTGAGCTCCGCCTCTCCCCCACCCCACACCGTCCACGGAAAAATTGTCTTCCATGAAACTGGTACCTGGTGCCAAAAAGATTGGGGACCGCTGGTCTAGTAAAATCGAGACAACAAATCAGGAAAGGAAATTCTTCAGGGGAAACGTTCTTCACAACCCCAAAGCTTACTAGTTGGGAATCTTAACGTTCTTTGGTGCAGCAGCAGTTGAGTGCTATTTCAGACAGTGGCTTAGTTGGATTTCACTTTATCAACTTAAATAATTCTGGTCTAAATAGCAGGTGTGTATGGGGAGATCAGATTCATCCAATTAGAGCAAACAAGCAACACATGCTCACCAATCCCGACCGCTAAACGATAGACCCCAGGTCAAACTTCTAAAGCTGAAGCTTCCCTTGTGAATAATTTATTCCTTTCAATAATTTATTCCTTTCAAGCCCTTGCTTGTGATTTCATTATATTTAAGATAGAGCAGATGCTTTACATAAAGCTCATGTCATATCCATTTTAAGTTCGGTGAATCAATGATTACAAGAGAAAACCACTCACCACCTCTGGAAGTGAAGGTAATCATTGAAATAAATGCTGTGGTTCCAGGGAGCTTGGGAGCCTTGACCTGTTTGCAGTGAACATGGAGGTTGGACAGTGTCTGTGACCTGCCATCGTCTCCTACTTCGTAGTCTGGGGCTGTGCCAGGTGAGTGCACAGGTAGGAAGGTGCTTGTTCCCTGTCTGGCTTGATACTTTCCTTTTTATATCTGCCTCTTTAGACTCATTGTTATGAAAAAGGAAGGAGGAAGCTTCGCCATGGCGAGAACCCCCTTAGAACAGCAGTTCTCAACTTGCCTGATCTGAGAATCACTGAGTCTCTTCTAAAATACAGATTCCAGCTGGGTGCCGTGGCGCACAAGCGTAGTCCCAGCTACTCGGGAGGCCGCATATAACTTATATACATGTGTATTCGTATACTGGGGATGAATACTCAAAACATTTTATTGGTGAGGTGTGCAGTAATAAAGTTTGGAGACCATGGCTTTAGGTTCTCATGAAAGGAATGAGTTTTCTGGGGAGGAATCATTTCTCAAAAGATGAGGTGGTTGTTTCTGAAAGAAGAGAAGGGCTGGGCAGACAGCAGTCAGTGCTCACTTCCATCTAGCCTACAGACCAGAGCAGCGAGCTCAGACATCCATCCGCTTGAAGGGCAGAAGGTCAAATAGTACATTTCCTGGACCTTTATTGCAAGGGTCTCTCCCCCCACCCCACTTCAGCCCCCTCCCTGGAAAGATATCCGTGCCCAGGTAACACAAAGACACAGCCTGGCAGGACGAGCTCATAGACCTTTCCTGGAGCCCAGGAGAAAGAGCTCTGTGAACAGCCCCTGTGCTTTCGTCTTTCCTTGATTCACTGCTGCTCCTGGCTCCTACCATGCAATCTCTCCCCTTTCTACTGAGTGGGGCTGAAAGGTTTGACACACATCAGTACGATGAATATACTCAGAAAAGTCAGAGAAGGTGGTGGGTGCAGGCCACTGATTTATGTCTCATGAGAGCTGAGGGTAGAGATGCAGTGATGGGGAACAGCCCATAATGCAACTGCGAAGGGTGTGTGATTGCTCAGCTGGGTGCGTGATTTGCTTACCAGACCAGTTCTCATTCCCGAGGACACTGTGTCTTCCAGTAGCTACTCCATCGTCTTCGGGGCAGGATATTAAGTTAATACAGAGACCATTGGCCAGCAAAGCTACAGATATTATTGGGCCAAAGGTATGTCCCGCGGGAGTCAAGTGAGGTCCAGGGCCAACTTGTGGCATGGTGGTGGCCTGCACTGCCTAAGGAGCCTGGTATCCAGTATGTACCTAATAGGTGCCAATTGAATACATAGGTGAGTTTGATTCTGTAGCTTTCAGATGTTCTAGGTAACTAAATCACCTAGCACCTCAGACCCTTCAGCATCAATTCATTTGACATTCAAGAAATCATTTCTGGGGGCCAGGTATTGCTCTAGGGGCTGGAGACACAGCATTGAACAAGAGAGACAAGGTCTCTGCCCTCTTGGAGCTCACATTCGTGGAGTCAGAGAACAACCAAATAAGCAAATAAATAAAGGAGATATTTTCAGATAGTGATAAGTGTTATGAGGAAAATAAAGTATGATAATGGGCAGAAATTGACCAAAGAAGCAGCTACAGACAAGACGGTGGGATCATATTTGAGCTCAGGCTGAATGAAGAGAAGCCGGCTATGAATTAATCTGGGCAAGAACCTCTCAGGCAGAGGAAACACAGATGAAAAGGCCTTTAGATGGGAACTAACTTGGCATAATTAATGAACAGAAAGAAGGGCCATGTGGCTAGAGAAGTGATCAGGGTCCAGACAATCTGGGCATCCGTGGACCATGGCAAAGATGTTCGATTTCATTCCAATTGCAGTAGGAAGCCATGGGAGGGTTTTAACCATCTAATGTTCATTTTTAAAGGATTACCCCGGCCCATATTTGGAGAATGGAGAGCCAGAGTGAAGATGGAGAGACCAATAAACAGGCTGTGGCAATAGCCCCTGCAAGGGGAGGCAGCAAACTAGACTAGGGAGATGAGGATGCTGGCAGGATTCTCACAGCCAGTATGTGACCCAGGGCTCAAATCATTGGTGCGACAGTAGACAGACTGCCAACCACAGGGACAAGCTTCCAGTGAGAGCCTGAGGTAAGAGACCAAGAAGCAGGCAGGGGACACTAATAATGAGGATTGACCTTAAGACTGTTCTTCAGTGCCAGAGTCTCTGAATGTCGTCCCGATTAGGGCCACAACTGGATGCAAAATGGGCATCAGCGAGACAAGAAAGTGCACCAGGTGAGAGTGCAGATGTGACATGGCAGGCGTCTGGATGACGCTGACCATCATTTTCCCTTGGCTCCCAGCAAAACTCCAGACAGTAGCCAAGCTGTATTAGTCCCACAGCACCCCCTAGTGGCTGCCCTGAGAGTGTCGGACTCATTTTCTCCCTTACTCTCCTTTTCCCTCTGCAAGAGGATTGTGCGCACTGAATGCTTCCTTCTTTCCTCTGTCTTTGAACACAAGTCTTGGTGTGACTTCAGGAATTTCACTGGTGCACACACCACTTACATGTGCTCACTTATGCTTCACTCTCTCCTCCATCTCTTTCTCAATTCTTTTCTTTTAAGCAAATCTTTTTGAGACAGAGTCTTGCTCTGTTGTCCAGGCTAGAGTGACGTGGCATCAGCCTAGCTCACAGCAACCTCCAACTCCTGGGCTCAAGTGATCCTCCTGTCTCAGCCTCCCGAGTAGCTAGGACTACAGGCGCGCACCACCACGCCCGGCTAATGTTTCCTATTTTTAGTAGAGATGGGGTCTCTGCTTTTGCTCAGGATGGTCTCTAACTCCTGACCTCAAGAGATCCTCCCACCTCAGCCTCCCAGAGTGCTAGGATTACAGGTGTGAGCCACCGCACCCGGCCTCCTTTAAGCAAATCTTTTCCTTTTTTCCCCTTTTATTTGCTCCATTTCACATAAAAGCCCCAAAGGGTCAGACCTAGGCCAGCCAAGTGGCAGAGCAGTTTGGGTGATAGATCTGTATTAAGGTGAAGGAAAAGCTCTAGTTTTGAACTGGCAGTACCGACGTCACAGAAAACCATCTTTTTAACCTCAAAAGCCATTGCAAGGGCCCAGGGCTGCATTCAGAATCCACATGAATGCCTTCCTTGATCTTGCTATCATCTTGTTGATTAAACTTGCTTTTTTTTCCTCCTCAATTTTGTGGATGCATATCCTACTGTGTGCAGGGCATCTGCCTTCAACCTAAGATTGTCTTTTATTTACTTAATACTTCAGTTACCAGCACTTACCAGAATTGCTTTTTACTATTTTAAAAATTGCAAAAATATGGAGGACTTCAGTTATTTTAGTGTTGAATATGCCACCGAGAACAATTCTGGGAACTCAACCACCAGATATCCCTCCAGGATGCACTTTATTTAATTCAGGAGATATTTACGGAGCACTTACAATGTGCCAAGCCCTGAGCTGAGTGACAGTATTGAGTAAAATTTGGTCTCTGTCCTCCAGAAACTCACAGCCTGTGTGTGAGAGAAAATTGAGGAAGCAGGTTAAATGTAATACAATATTTGGCAGCATAATGGATCGATATGTTAATTTGTGATCATTGTATAATACTGTATTTTTCTCTTTTCCCAAGTCAAGCAGATTGCTAAGTCTTGCATTTCCTAACCCTTTGAGGCAGGGTGTACAGGACTGAAAGAAGAATCTGCTTAAAGTCAGTAGTCTTTCTGTCCAGTGTAAAATGCTTAAACTCACTGAAGAGATGAGGGAGGAGGAGGAGGAAGATGGGGAGCAAGGAGGGCACGGAAAGGCAAGGTCAGAGAGAGGACATAACCCTAGAGTCTG
Source organism: Propithecus coquereli (assembly GCF_000956105.1). Lineage (NCBI taxonomy): Eukaryota > Metazoa > Chordata > Mammalia > Primates > Indriidae > Propithecus > Propithecus coquereli. The sequence goes on along the minus strand of NW_012148285.1, from coordinate 11,853,489 downwards.
GGAAGGTTGAAGGTCAGTAGGTCACTTGATATGTTGGTACCCTCGCCTCCCCCAAAAGTGACATCTTGTAGATGTGCAATTAATCTGCGATTCTGAACCACAAGAAGCAGGGTTTTCAGCCTTGGCAGAGATTTCAATGCCCCTCCCTGGGACAGAATCAGAGAAACATTGGAATTCTAGGGACTCATGTGGGCTTGGATCCAGTTTTAAGCCTGTTTGTGTAAACAGAATTTTATTGCAACACAGACAAGACCATGCATTTATGAATTTGCCTTTGGCTGCTTTTGCAATACAATGGCAGAACTGAGGAGCTGCAACAGAGATTGCGTGGTCCACAAAGTTGGAAATATTTATTATCTAGCCCTTTACAAAAAAATATTTGCTGACCAGCTTGGACAATGTATTTTACATCTCAACAGAGATTGTATGGGCCAAAAACTAATGAGTATTGCCTTGAGATTGGGCTAAGACTCCAAACTTTTGTGTGTCCCTCAGGGGTGGTGGGTGGTACTCAGAGAAGATGTTCTGATAGTGACTTAGGTCTACTTTCCCACTAGGACAGTGGGATGGGGACCCAGAGTTGGATTTAAGTTGATGTAAAGAAAATAAAGGAACAGGGTAATCTTGCACACTGGAGATTTATATCTGTTTTGGTAAAAATAGCATGTTAATAATATAAGACATTATCCAGTACATTCCACCACTCCTAGAAATTCCTTATACCGCCATCCCTCCCCCTGAGACTGCAGTATTCTGTACTTACCAACGTCCGGGAAGGCTGTGACAGCAGAAAGAAAAAAGGCCATGCTCAGCTTTGGAGTTTCAAAGCAGGTTTTTGAAACTCTTGGCATCCGATAATAATTTTGAAAGCCAAGGCTTTTGTTGTATAAGAGCTAGTTTTTTTTAATGGTTTCAAAAACTTAAGCCCTAAAGAGATTGGGGTATAAGGTTTATGCCATAATAAAAAAATTGGAAAGGGTGGATGAAGAGGCAGCTTCATCACTAACAGAAGTGATAACATCTCCCTGGGAAGAGACAGAAACAGCAGATACAAGAGAATTAGGTGCTGGTAAGTATTGTATCAGTTATTTATTGCTGCGTAACAAACCACCCCAACACTTAGTGGCTTAAAACAACAATGCTCATTTAATTTGCTCACTATTCTGCAGTTTGGGCAGGGTTTGGTCTGGAAGGCTTCTCTCTGCTCTGGTGGCATCAGCTAGGATGGCTTGATGGGGTGGGGGCTGGGGGGAGGATCCACTTTCAAGATGGCTTGTTCATATGGCAGGCAAGTTGGTGCCCGCTGTCGGGAGGAAGCTCTGCTGGGCTATGGCAGGACAGGACCTTGGTTCTCCACACGCCTCTCCATGGGCTGCTTGGAATTTTTCATAGCGTGGGGTCTGGGTTCCAAGAGCAAGTGTCCCAAGAGAGGAGGGTGAAAATACATGACCTTGAAATGATCTAACCTTAGAAGTCACATAGTGCATCTACTGCATTACTCTATTGGTGGAGGCAGTCATAAAGTTCTGCTTAGCTTCAAGAAAAGGGGACCTAGACCCCACCACTCTATGGATGGAATATCAAGATTACATTATAAGGAGAGTACGTGGCATGAGAGATGTTGTTGCCTCCGTCTTTGAGAATCCAATCGGCCATATGTATTTTTTAGAAGGGGCCTTGTCTTCTCCCCTCTCCCCTGACTCTTAGGGTAGGGTAGGGGTTGAATAAATAAACTGTAGGTAGGTTGAGGGGCCAAGAGCAGAGAGGACCTGTGCCTCAGCTGTCGGGCCTCACAGGGAAGCTCCTACCCAGCCTGGCTTGGACTGGCGCGTAAGAGGTGGCTACAGGTGTTGTCTGAGCAGATTAGTTGGAGCAGGCTCACTGAGCTGCCAACATCCCTCCCATCTTCCAGGGAGAGGAGAATATGCTCCTCTATGTCCAGCATCCCAGCATGATTGGGATGCTGAGAGCCTTGCAGGGGGGATGAGGGGAAATGTTCATCACCGACTGGTAACCAGAAAGCATTAAGTCCCCATGATGTCAACAAGGAGTAACGACGATATTGATTCAAGAGAAGACAAAATTGATACCAAAGGGATAACCAAAGACCGGAGAGTGTCCCCAGCTATGCCATGATGCTATGTGAGCCTCCCAGAAATTAGATGCAACTTAGAGGAGAAGGCAGAAGGGAGCAGACCATGAAATAACCAACAAAACCTTGAATTTGCTGAGTGCTTTCTGAATCGTCCAAGTTTATCTTCAATTGGACAGGATTAGGTTTCCTGCAGCCAGATAGAGTGGGGGCTCTGGAAAATAATAAAATTCAGTTATAAGGAAGTAAAAGAGATTATATTTTTGCTTGCCTGGGTCTGTGGTGTTTAAAATGTTATACCTGCCGCAAAGAGACATGCATTGGGGACCAAAGGCAGCACAGAGCCAAGCAATTTTGAAGAAACGTTTAGGAGGTAAGGTCAGGGCTTGGTGGGGGTGAGTTCACGGTCAGTAGGGAGGCCAGACAAATGATTTTCTGGAATCTCCCATATTGTAAGGTGCCCGTCTTCCCTGAGCCTTTGCGGAGCTGAAGGGTAACCTGGGGACAGAAGCGGTTTTAATCCTTCTCCTTCCAAAATGCAAGACAGAGCCGCAAAATTGAACAAAAAATGATGGACATTTTTGCATCTCTGTCCAATTTGGCCAAGGCTCTATCAGCCCCACAAGCAAACAAGTACTTGGCATCTCTCGGCACGTTTTTCCTCGAGTCTCATTAGTTCCCCAAATGGAACAGCTGCTGCCAAAGCAGTTTGCGCCACGAGCCCAGCGCCGGCCCCTCCGCACCCAGCTCCTTCAGCTCTGGAGGAATTAATTTCATCTGCCGCACAGCTCAGAGGCACCGCGGTGACTTCTGTTGGCGGCCAAGGGGCTCCAAGCAGCCAAGCTAAACTTGGTGTGCGTTGGGCGGCGGGGAGTGAGCTCTGTTGTCGCAGCTGATGGCCGACACGCCAAACCCCGTTAGTCAAGAGCACTCCCGGTGCTGGGCAGGAACTTCAGGAATCTGCGCGCACAGTCTCATCCTGAGGGTGGTACGCACTCTAGACGGGGACGTGGGGTTCAGGGATTCTCCCTCTAGTTTTCTGCCTTTACGCCGACCTTGCACTGGTTTCCCTGTCCACAGCCGTCCCTGCAAGTGCTCCCTGGCCCCTGGGCGGCTCAGGAGTTTTAGTGGCGGTAGTTCTCAAACTTCGCTGGACAGAGGATGCCTGAAGATCTTGTTAAAAAGGCAAGTCTTCATGTGGTCTGAGACTCTGTGTTTTTTGAAATTATTGTATTTATTGTGATAAAATATACATAGCACAAAGCTTACCATTTTAACCATTTTCAAGTGTATGGTTTTATGGCATTAAGGACATTCACGTGGTTGTGTAAGCAATCTCCAAGAACGCTTTTCATCTTGCAAAACTGCAACTCTGTACCCGCTTAACAGCAATTCCCTTTCCCCCAGCCCCTGGCACCCACTGCCCTACTTCCTGTCTCTATGAATTTGATTTCTCTAGGGTCCTCGTGTAAGTGGAATCATACAGTATTTGTCTTTTCATGACTGGCTTATTTCGCCTAGCATGATGTCCTCCGGGCACATCCATGTTGTAGCTTGTGTCAAAATTTCCTTCCTTTTTAGGGCCAAGTAATACTCCATGGTGTATACCACTTTTTTTTTTTTTTTTTTTTTTTGAGACAGAGTCTTACTGTGTTGCCCGGGCTAGAGTGCCGTGGCATCATCCTAGCTCACAGCAACCTCAAACTCCTAGGCTCAAGCGATCCTCCTACCTCAGCCTCCCAAGTAGCTGGGACTACAGACACGCGCCACCATGCCCGGCTAATTTTTTCTATATATTTTTAGTTGTCCGATTAATTTCTTTCTATTTTTAGTAGAGACGGGGTCTCGCTCTTGCTCAGGCTGGTCTCGAACTCCTGAGCTCAAACAATCCGCCCGCCTCGGCCTCCCAGAGAGCTAGGATTACAGGCGTGAGCCACCACGCCCGGCCTGTATACCACATTTTATCCATTCATCTGCGGATGGATACTCGGGTCGTTTCCAGCTTTTGACTGTCGTGCACGATGCCGCTATGAACTTGGGTGTGCAAACAAGACTTTGCATTTTCAATAAACTCCCTGGAGATGCTGCTGCTGTTCGCTCTTGGGGACTTCACTTTGAGTAGCCAGTGCCCGACGGTGAAGGGCCTGGGCCCTGAATTCTGGCTCCCTGGGCTGTATCTCAGATCTGCAGTTGATTAGCTCTGTGACATGGGGCAGATAACATAACTCCACTGGCCTCAGTCTCCTCCTCCATGAAATGGAAATAATCACAGAAGGTGCCCTGGAGGGCCGGAACGAGTATTGAGTGAGATGATGATGTGTTAACTGCTTAGCCCGATGCCTGGCATATGTTAGGTTGAACCATATGAAATCACCATTGTTATAGGTCAGAACTGGTCAAATATCAGCAATTTCATCTGGGTCAACCTAATAACAACTTTTAAAATGGGTTTAATAATAATTATTGAGTAATGTTTATGGTAACCCTCATTTCCAAGCCATAGTTACTCATTTCCTTCTAGAATTTGGGCAGTGTCTTGGGGGCTCCCAGCAGGGAAAATCACCACCTCTTTGCTTCTCTTCCCATCCCATCCTGACCCCAGCCAGCAGTCACAGCTGCCACCTTGGCTGACCTTTTGCAGCCTACCTGCCGCCTTCCTCCGGCCTGCCAAGGTGAGCGTCCAGTGGCGTGCTTTCCATTTTTCTGCCTAGAGATGATTTTATTATTTGTGTGCATCTCATCCTCACAAATGTATAGTTTTGCTAGTGACCTGATTTTACAGGGCTCAGCAATCTTTGGGGACCAATGGGTCTTGTTTACTTGGACAGTTCAGGTTTTGCTGGCTCACGCCTCACCTGCATAATGCAGGACCCCAAGACCTAGGCCTGGTGTTGCCTCATCATTCCTGCAGTCCCACGGGTGAATGCCTGTCCCCCTGACCAGTCCTCTAGCTGATCCTGGCCATCATGTCACTGTGACTGCTGAGTTGGTGCCTCTGAAAATGCCAAGCCCCTGGTCGGGCTTTGTGTCCTTACCCCCTTCCCCCCCAAAAAAGACAACCCCTCGAGATGCTGAAATAATGTTGAGTCCATTCTTGCAGCATCCTAGTCCCAGTGTGGACAGAAGGCCTTTCTTGGCTATTCTGGGTCACGTTTTGTCCTGTGTACCTAAGACTGTGCTTGGGTCTTACATTGAAACTGGATCCCTTGGCCCTTGCCTCCAGCCCTGACCTCCAAGGGGCCATGCTGGGGGACAGACCCCAAGTCACCCTCTCCATCTTTCCATAGGTCTTTGTACTTAAGAGCCCAAATCTCTCCTTAACGGCCCTTCCTGCTGTGTCTGGAAAGCATAATTGCTAACTGGGAGGGCTGTTTTAGATTTTATAATTTCCCCCTGATTATTTGCTTCCCAATAAAAGGGTCATACGTTCCTGCTCATTGCTGTGTGATTGAAGCACCGCCCAGTGGGAGGAGCGACGTTTCTGCCAATGGTTTGCAGAGGGGTGTGATGGATTTCTGAGAAAAAGCTTTAAACTTGCTCATTTTGGCCACTCCCTTGCTCTTTTCCTTCTGCCACAAGAACAACACACCTCAGGGCCCATCCTAGATAGGGGCTGCTGTTCAGCCTGAAACCAGGAGGTAAACTCTTGTGGTGGTAAGCCACTGGAACGCTGGAGTTATCTGATAATGTGATAAAGCTGATTACTACAAGGGCTCACCATGTCCTAGGCACTGTTCTAAGTGTTCCACATGTATTTAGTCACCCATTTAACTCTTAGAACAACTTTTTGAGGGATATACTAGTCAGGATAGGGCAGGTTTTGCTGCAGTAACAAGCAAACAAAAAAATTCCAAATGCTGCATGGCTCAGCTAGAATTTACTTTTTCAGTCATGCTATGTATCTGCTCAAGGCCAGCAGGGAAGCTTGTTCCTCATTGTTACTGAGGGACATAGGATGATGGAGGCTCCAATCTTGCCAGGTGGTCACAATATAGGAAAGGACACACAGCGAACAGTACGTTGGCTCTGAAAGGTCTGTCTGGAAGTGATACACATCACTGTGCTCATGTGTCTGTCATTGGGTCAAAGTGAGCCATGCGGCCATGCCTCACTTCAAAGGGATACCTTTCTTTTTTATTATTACTACTACTATTTTTATTATTTGAGTAAGTCTCCCTATTCAAATGAAATACATATTGTAAATTAAATTTGTTTAAAGTTTATAACACCTCCCAAGTAAAGACAAGTAATATATATTTCTCAAGTAATATGAATAACTTTTCAAATCTTAAAAACAGGGCCAACATAATAAAATAATTTAAAAATATATTTCTACTTATAAATGATACTTGCAACTATTAAGTATGAAAGCTGTTAATATTTCATACAGAATGTATTCTAACGTAACAGATTTCTTAAATTTTCACAATAATTCAACTATAGATGGAATGAGTCTGTCCTTTAAAGTTATAGGTATTTCTCCACCGTTCTTTGTTTTTTTTAATTTCTTTTCTTATGATTTTTTTTATTTCAGCATATTATGGGAGTACAAATGTTTAGGTTGCTTATGTTGCCCTTGCCCCCCACCGAGTCAGAGCTTGAAGCGTGTCCATCCCCCAGATGGTGCGCGTTGCACTCATTATGTGTGTACATACCCATCCCCTCCTCCCACTCCCATCTGGCAAAGGGGTATCTTAAGTCCACATGGCAACCCTGCAAAATAGGTGGACCTCTCTCTAGTTCACAGACGAGGGCCCAGAGGCTGGGCAAGGTCAAATACTCACCCAAGGTCACACAAGGGCTGGAGCCTGTATTTGAACTTGGGTCTGTCTGACTCCAAAGCCTGTTCTCTTAACCAGTATGCCCTTCTGCCTTGTAAAAATCGGTTTCTTTCAGGCCAGAGGACCTATGGTTTCCTCCAGGAAAAGTTGTCTTATCTTTAAACATTCAGCTTCCTCTAGCTCAGAGATTGCAAACTGGCCACCCAGGGGTTGGATTTGACCTCCAGTAGTAATTTTTTTTGGCTTGCATGGTATTAAAAACATTCTTAAAAATTAATTGCAGGTATTTAGAATTGAGAGATATCACAAGCACACACACAAATCTCCCTTTGCCAAATTCCTGGGAAATTAAAGATCTACTCCCAATAGGGCCCATTTGCACAGGGACGGGGGCTGAGTAGGGCCACCCCTTTAGGTGGGGTCTGTGCTCTCCAATTTGTCATTTCCTCTCGTTTCCTAGCCCAATTCACTCATCTGTTGCACCCACCTGAACGTGGCAGGCATGTGAATTTGGACCCCTGCCCTAAGTCTGCCCTACTTTGTGCAGAGAGCTGCTAGGTAGAAAACCTGCCTGCACTGTCAGCAGAGGTGAGAGGGGGTGCAACTTCATGTCCAAAGAATGAGCAAATGGGCCGCCCATCAGTGAAATGGCAACACAATAATCCAGAGTCCCAGCCACCAGGACAAGCAGGTTAGACATGCAGGAGCAGGCTTGGGGACAATCACATTCGATAAATATGAATTTTATATCAGCAAGTTTTTGCTGCTAGCTCATTAAACTGGAGTAATAAGTACGGGGCTGAGTACCCTCTTAACACACTGTAGCCAGAAGGAGGCTGATGAGGAGCCAGGCAAGGGCCTCGCTGGGGGAATCGATACAGGCAACAAGAGGACATTCATCACAGCTGCTGGGGAGGCCTGAGAATGCCCCATGGTGCACCAATTGCTGCACAAGGAAGGGGAGGTGGAGGCAGAATAAGAACACGAAGCATTTCAGGCAGAGAAATTTATTAGTGGTCCTGGTGAAATGAAGGGGCTCCTGAGCATCACCTGACTCCTCATTCCTTCCTTCAGGACAGCTTTTCCTTCCCACTGCAGCACAGGGTTGCTGCAGTACAACTAGGGGGTGCCATTCCCACTGCGTCTGTGTGAATGCATCCATCTGCTGGAGTTGTGCAGTGCACAGTGTGTGCAACCGCACGTGGCAGACTTACTCGTGCACTTCCAAGTCCCACTCATCCTTCCAAGTAGAGTTCAAATGCCATGGCCTTCCAGAAGCCTCTCCTAACCCTGCTTCCTCTGAACTGCCTCTACCCTTTGCTGTCTCAGTTTTGTACCATTTACCCTTCCTCCAGAGAGGAATTCCCCTGACCAGCCCTCCCCCTATAATCTAAATGGATTTTCTTCCTCATAGCATCATGTTCTTTCCTTCATGGCATTTATCCCGATTTGCAATTAAATATTTATCTGTGTCATTATTATTTCATGTCCCTTTCTGCAGCTCAGCTGTAACCTTCCTAAGAACAGGGACAAGGCCTTGATTTTGTTCACTATTGTCGTCTCACTCCTAGCACATAGTAGGTGCTCAACAAATATATAATGAATGAAAGAAAGTACATACACGTCACTTCATTTACTACTCTGCAGGCTGAGAGAGTGCAGGGACTGGCCTTATATGTGATCGGTCCCCCAAATATGTGGCAAAGGCCTAACAGGACACAAGTTCCCATGATCAGATGGACTAAATTTGTTCTGGCCTTCCTCATAGCAAATATCCCTCCTGCATCTTCACCGTTTCTGGTATTCCTCTTTCTCCAACATTTTGCCTGAGAGGTTTTAGTACGTAATTGACAAACATGTGTTCAATTTTCCTTAGGTCATTGCCTGGCTCAGGGGTTCACCAGCGATAGCCGATGGGCCAAATCCTGCGTACTGCCTGTTTTGCAAATAAAATTTTATTAGAACACAGCCAAGCCCATTTGTTTGCATATTGTCCATGGCTGCTTTTGTGCTCTAACGGCAGTGTCGAGTAGTTACAACAGAGACCACATGAGCTGCAAAGTCTAAAATATTTGCTATGTGGCCCTTTACAGAAAAACTTTGCTGACTTCCGGTCTAGCTCAATCAATGGCCTTGGACGAATCATCTAACTTCTCTGAGCCTCGGTTTTCCTATTTGTGAAAGGGCTTATAACAGCTACTTCATGAGGTTGTTGGGAAACTTCACATGTAGTAGGTGGTCAATACACGCTTGTTCTGTCTCTTTCTTCCCTGCTTTTGTAAACAGACTTCTAGTCCCTCTTCCAAAACCCCAACAGATCCCTGTTTTTTTTCACTCAGTCAATATTTATTGAGCATCAACTATGTGTAAGTATTTTGTCAGGTACTGAGAATTCAAGGGTGAACAAAACATAGACTCCAGCCTCATGGATCTCCTGGTCTATAAGGGGAGACCCAATAAACAGGCAGCCAAAACTCGGTGTGTTAAGTGTAGGAGAGCAGGAAGGACAAGGAACTGGAGGAGCACAGAGTGGGGCAGCTCGTTTGACCTCTTGCAGGCTAAGGAAGCGTTCTGCAGGGAGTGACATTTCAGCTGAAACTAGGAGTGAGGGTGAGTTAGCCAGGGGAGCAAATCTTAGAAGGACCATTTCTGGAACATTTGCTAAGTTTGTTCGTTATGGGATGGCAAGAGGCTGCTGAGTAATGCAAGAATCGACTGGAGTTGAAATTGGAGGCAGAGGGAGGTGAGCAAGGAGGCTGGCAGGAAAGCCACGGTTTGTCTCGAGGAGCTTGGAAGCCCCTTGCTCCAGGTCTGTCCCCAGGAATGTGGGTGCAGAGTCTCGGGGCAGCCCCAGGGCTGGTGCTATGAGGTGAGAGGGCTGTAACCCACGGCTCCCGGGGAGGAGCAATGAGGGATATGTGCTTTCAAAGGAGCACGCGGAGGCACCAATGCAAAGGCCGCAGGACCCGCAGAAGCACGCCTGGGAGGGGACAGCCCTTCTCTCCCCAGTCCAAAGTGGGCAGATACCACTTGGATCCAGCTAAATGTTGCTGTGGGAAAATCCAGAAAATGCAGAAATTGACATTTTAATATCGATAGCTAGCTTTTATTATTTACTCCATGCCAGACCCTCTTCTCCAAGCCTTCTAACAGTGAGCGTGTTTACAGCTCCCTCCCCCATTTGGCAGTTGAGGAAATAAATTGAGATCCCGAGTGTGTAAGTGGCACAGCTGGAGGGGGGTGGGTAGCTGGGATTTGAACCCAGGTGGTCTGTGTTTAGTTGATTTGACTGGATTCTTTGCAAAACCTTGGGTAGGGAGACTAAACAGCTGGCCAAATAAAGACTCAGGGCTGCCAGCTTTAGACCTCTGGTTAAGGGGATGAAAATGAACTTCATAAATGTAAAATGATGATGGATTTAAAACTTTGGCTCACGAGTATAAAAAGCGCTCTTTCAAGAGCTGCCTTGTCCTTCATGGATGAAGATGTACCAGGTGCCAGTGAGGGATGCCTGTGCTGTGTGGTTCCAAAGCTTCAGTGTGTGTGAAACTCTTTTCTGGGATGTTTGTGTAAAATGCAGACTCCTCATCTTTCAGTGAACATCTGATTCAAAGATCGGGGTCAGGGCCCAGTAATCTGCAGTTTAATTCTGCTGGGGGCGTCTCCAGGACCACCTTTCAGGAAGCAATGTGATGTGGAGGTCAGGAAAGGTTTGATCCAGCCCCCAGGTGAGTGATGAAGAGGGTGAGATGTTGCTTTTGTCTCTGAGCATCAAGTGAGGGGAAAGAGCTCTGTACTTGAGTTCAGAAATAATGACCACATCACTTCCCAGCCATATCCCCCTCCCTGGGAAAGCCACCTAATCTTGCAAGCCTCAATTTCCTATCTGTGAAATGGACATAACAATGTGATGAGCACCAAATTCATTAGCTTCTTAGCTGTGCACTATTAAGTCACAGAACCTCTCTGAGCCTCAGTTTTCTCATCCAAAAAATGAACAATAATGATAGTGAAGATATTAAAAGACTATTGGGTAATAAAAGTAAAAAAATTAGAAAAAAAGACTATTGGGGAAATTAAATGAGAGGGAAAATGGGCAAGTAAGGAGGAGGCTGTTGATAAATGTTTCTTCTCTGCTACCTCCTACCTTTATTGGTCCAGTTAATTGCTTCCTCTGGGTGAATTTATTGCTTCGAAAGGAGATGCTCATTCACGGTGGGCACTTAGCTCAGTCAGTTAGACATTGGAGTTAATGAGATCCTGGTTGTGGTTTGATACCCAAGGTGTTGGGGTGATTTAGTTGTTTTCACTCAGAAGCCCCCCAGTGGGTTCCCCCCTCCAAGCTGCAGCGCCCCCAGCCCAGTGACCTGGCAGATGGCAGGTATGTCTCAGCAGCAATCAGCAGTGATCTCTTGAATCTGAAGACAGTTCATTACTATGAGTTTACGAATGGGTGGCTCAGTGGGGCTGGAAGAGTACAAGTCAGGTACCCTGGAGGGCCCTGGCAGGCCATGCCGGCAGCTGGCCCTGCCATCCACGGGGTTTCTGGGGGACTTTGGGAGCAGTTCCTGGGCCCACCCTTCTCCAGGTTCTCTGGAGGACCTTTGCCAAAATGTAGGGTTTCTGGGAAGGCCTCCCTGGGTTCTTCCTCAGACAAAAGTGACAAAGAGGAAAATTCGTATATGGAGAAAATATCAGTGGGATGGCCTCTGGGTAAATGTACCTATGTGACTATTTATTGATTTTTTTTTAAGAGATGGAGTCTTTTTCTGTTGCCTGTTGTGCAGTGGTGTGACCATAGGTCATTGCAACCTTGAACTCCTGGGCTCAAGTGATCCTCCTGCCTCAGCCTCCCAAGTAGCTGGGACTTATAGGCGTGTGCCACCATGCCCAGTTAATTTTATTATTATTATTTTTTTTAGAGATAGGGTCTTGCTATGTTATGCAGGCTGGTCTTGAACTCTTGGCCTCAAGGGATCTTGCTGTCTCAGCCTCCCAAGTTACTGGGATTATAGGTATGAGCCACTGTGCCAGGCTGTTTGTTGATTCCGATTGTTGGTTATACAATACCTGGAACATCGTCCCTGTAAAAAATTGAAATTACAGGTAGATCTAAAGACCCTTTTTCCTTCATTCTCATTCCAGTACCTTTATTATTTTTATTATTATCATTATTTAAAAATTTTTTTATTTTTATTTTTGTGTATATTTTTCCAGATCAGTAACAGTAACAGGAATAATAATAACTATTATATTAGTATTAATAATAGCAAAAACACTCATTGAGCATTTGCTATGCATCAGCCATATATTAGCTCATTTAATCCTCACAATAACCCTATGATGTATATACTATCATAATCCCCATTTTACAGATGAGGAAACTGAGGCTCAAAGAATTTCAGAAATATTCCCTAGGTTGCACAACTAGTAAATAGCTTAACTGGAAATTTAGCCCCAGATATCTGAGTCCAGGGTCTGTTTTCCACATACTGTACATGTTTATATACCCATTGAAGATAAGTGCTATTTGTGTGTGTGTGTGTGTGTGTGTGCACAGTGGACTATTTTTTAAATGTAGAGTATCTTATTGAATAGTTGGGTCTAATATTGTTTTTTTAAAAAAGAATTTCAACCATGAATGTGTCTTGGAGTTTTTGCCATGTCAGCAGATGAAGACTGACTTCATTATTTTTAATGGATGCTAAGTACATCATGGACTTCATGAACTGCAAATATAATTGTGTTTCGGTTTTCTTTTTTTTGGTCATTCTCCTGTTGATGGACATATTTAGATTTTTCTTTTCTCCTTTATTTTAAGCTAAATTTTACCTTTCATTTTTAACTAAAAAAATGTACATTTCTTAGCAGTTAGGATTTGCATTTTGAGGGGGTATATTGTCATGTGTATTAACCCTGCATCCTTGTGCATGGGTGGCGCATTGTTCGCTGTGTATCTCATTCTCGTTTATATGCATGTTGGATCTTGCACTAGAATGAACAACCTGGGGATACAGACCATGCCCTGGTTATTCCTGTGTCTCCACCCCTAGTTTTGTGCCTGGCATGTAGTGGGGGCTCAGCCAATGTTTGAATGCATCAGTGATTGAATGGTTTATTAGTTATTGCTGATTAATAAATTACCAGAAGACTTAGTGGCCTGGAAAAACACACATTTATTATTTCACGGTTTCAGTGGGTCAGGAGTGCAGGCAGAGATCAGTTGGGTCCTGTGGCTCAGGCTGCAATCACGATGTCGCCTAAGACTTTGGTCATTTCAAGACTCTGCTTTCCAAATCACCTGGCTGTTGGCTGGACTTAGCTCCTCATGGTTGTTGGAGTGAGGGCCTCACTTCCTCTTGTCTTTTGCCACATGAGCTCTCCAGCGTGGCAGCTTGCCATATCAGAATGTGCAAGCTGAAAAAGTAATAGAGTCTGCTAGCAAGACAGGAGTCACATTCTTTCGTAACCTAACACAGAAATGGCATCCCATCGGGGAGAAAGTTACACAGGGACTTGAATCCCAGGATGCAGGAATCACTGGGGACCCTCTTAGAAGTCTGCCTATCACCAAAGAATAATTTTAATAACAATATCAAACAATATTACACAATTGACCCTTGAACAACATGAGTTTGAACTGTACAGGTTCATTTATATTGGGTTTTCTTCCACCTCTGCCCCCCTGAGACAGCAAGACCAACCCTTCCTCCTCTTCCTCCTCCTCAGCCTACTCAACGTGAGGACGATGAGGATGAAGGCCTTTATAGTGATCCACTTCCACTTAATACATAGTAAATATATTTTCTCTTCCTTATGATTTTCTTAATACCATTTTCTTTTCCCTAGCTTACTTTATTGTAAGACTACAGCATATAATACATATAACATACAAAATATGTGTTAATCGACTATTTGTGTCATCAGTAAGGTTTCTGGTCAACAGTGGGCTATTAGTAGGTAAGGTTTGGGGGAGTCAAAAGTTATAATTGGATTTTTGATTGCGTAGGGAGTCAGTGCCCCAATGTTGTTCAAGAGTCAACTGTATTTGTATATTTCTTATAGATTACAAAACTCTTTAATGGTCATTACTGTATTTTAATGCTCATAGCTATCCTTAGAAGGTAATTACCATAAGATAATCAGGGCAGAATTATTATTCCTGTCTTTCTGTTGAGGAAATTAAGACTCAGAGTGTTTAAGTGACTTGCCCAGGATCACACATCTAGCAAGGGGAAGAGTCAGAATTTCAACCTGAGAATTATTCTACGAGTTTAAACATTAAAACAGACTATTCGGTACTGGGGGTTGGCTTGACAAAATGATGAGAGGGTTACAAAGAGGCATCATGGTGTGGCAGAAAAAGAAGGAAACTGTGGAGACAAGACCTAAATTTGAATTCTGGCCAAGTGACTTCTGGCTGTGTGACTTTGGGCACTATTGTCGATCATCCTCCTGGAGAATCAGTCTTCTCATCTGCAGATGGGGTTGTTGTGAGTATTAAATGCCATAATGAATGTGTGTGAAGTGCCACTCAGAGCACTTGGTACCTAGCCGGCATCCCACGGACGCTGCTCCTGTTTTTACAGAGCTGGTCGGGCAGTGGTATTGTTTATAAACATGTATTACGTGCTTTTGAAAGCTTTTTCAAAACCCAATTATTAACTGTTAATGAACTGAGCCGGGGGCTCCTCTTTCGAGGTATCATTTATGATGGCCATTCTCTGTTGATTTTGCACACACAAACCCACTTGATTAAGAATTGATGAAAAAAAAAAACCCATCATAATTCAAGCAAATAAAGGATGCTCCATGAGAGGAAGTCTTGGCAGCCGTGAAATTAGCGCATGAGTATGGTTGCCATGGTTAATCGGGACTGAATAATTGGCCTCAGTGGGAACCTGCCAAGTTAGGCAGCGGATATCAAGGGAATTTGCCCACTGGGGGTGCAGGGAGGCGCTCAGAAGGCACACACTAGGTGGTGGGGTTTTTGGCAGATGGTCTCCCTTCGATCTATGGGTTTTGGACCAATTGAGACATTAATAAACACAGGAATCAAAATGTCAAGGGATCAAATGTCACAGGAATCAAAATGTCAAGGGATCAAATGTCACAGGGATCAAAATGTCAAGCCTGTTGCTGGCTAATCTGGATTGGAGCACATGGCTTGGACCTGTGGGCCTAATCAGCCTTCTTAATACTCCTCCCCTGGGTCCCGAACTTGAGGCCTTCTTAAGGGGTGAGTTAGGAGGGAAGGGGTGGGGAGAGAAGGGAAAAGAAAAAAAGGGAGGAGAAAAAGGAAGGGAGGGAGGCGGTAACATCTAAACTCCGCCCCCACAGGGAACAATGGGCCAATGAAGTGCAGACTCTTGCCATTTTACCAATCAGACCCATTGCTCCGCCTCCCAGGGGAGGAGCCAGTGAGAGGCCACAGAAAAGGTAAAGGTTTATTCACCTAATAATGGCACAAGTTCGTATTTTATTTTTCTTTGATATTTTTTTCCTTTTAGTGGACATGTAATAATTGTACATATTTATTGGATATAGTGTTATTTTGGTACATATATAAGGATCAAATTGGGGTAATTAGCATATCCATCATCTCAAACATTTATCATTTCTTTGTGTTGTGAACATGCAAAGTGCACATTTTGATTTCAGTGAGAACAGTACTGATAATCACAAGAGTAGCATAGTCTGATTATCTTAACCTGAGTCTCAGGGCGGGCCTTGCAGGACACTTTCCTTCCAACTGTGTTGCTTATGAAAAACACTAGGAGTCACTTGCAAACTGAGTGTTTTCCTAGGCTTCCTGTCAATGCGGAGATTTCCATTTTAAAGGGAGGTAGATTAAAGTTCAACGGAAGTACTTTTTTTAAAAATCCAAGAAGACTACTTATTGCTTTGGAATTCATAGTCCACACTGTCTTCTTTCACGAAAGGAGAGGACCATTTAGCACGATGGCTGTAGGCGCAGTGCTCTGTGGTAGCACCCGGACTCACACTCCTGTGCTAGTCTTGCTTTCCTTCCTGTAGCTGTTTATTGCGTTCAGAAACTCTTGATACTACACTTCCCACATCACAGTTTATCCTTGTTCCGGAAGATGTCACATTTTACTTGATTTTAATTTCAAAGGTGTGTTTTTAAGTTCTTAAATTTTAAATCTGCAAAATGACCATGTTCACCTAACAGTTCAGAAAACCTCTCTTTCTCTATGAGCACATATACCATTTGACATTTTTGATCCTAAGTTTGCAATGTCTTTTGACACATAAGTTTATACTTTTTCTCTGCATACCTAGACAAGAATGTTGATAATATGTAAATAATAGAAAGTAATTCAAATTGTAAACTGTCTAGGTACAATGAACTTTCCGTGTAATATAATCATTTTATCCTGTTTCACATAATTTATTGTCAGTTTTCCACAATGAAAATCAAAAGAATTAAAATCAAGACTTTGTTAGCTTTCCCCAACTTGAGGAATTCTGGAATTTTATTAAATTAATCTCTATATAAAGGTGAAAAGAAAGCAAAATTTCCATTCTCCTTCACATGTGCTGCTGGATGAAGCTTCCTAACGTTCTGCTCTTATCACGCACTCCCGAGTCCTTGTATTAGCTCATAAATATTCATGTCCATAAGTTCACATATTAGTGCAAGAGAACCAGATTTTCTGTCCAAAACCACTTCATGCAGCATAAGAATGTCTGGGTGTGGGTGCAGGCGCCTCGGTGCTTGTGTCTCTCGTAGATTGTTCACTTGCTCAATACTTTCAAAGTGCTGTTCCCTTTGTTTACACGCATAGTAGTTTCCATCTCTCAGGCTCTCCATCTTCACAGCTTCAGAACCTAAGTGCCCATCAATACATGAGTGGACTAATAAAATGTGGTATATGTATACCATGGAGTTCTACTCAGCCACAAAAAACAATGGTGATCTAGCACCTCTTGTATTATCCTGGATAGAGCTGGAGCTCATTCTACCACATGAAGTATCACAAGAATGGAAAAACAAGCACCACATGTACTCACCATCCAATTGGTACTAATTGATCAACACTTATGCGCACGTATGGTAGTAATATTCACTGGGTGTTAGGCAGGTGGGAGGGGGAAGGAGGGATTGGGTATATTCACACCTAATGAGTGCAGTGCACTGTCTGGGGGATAGACACGCTTGTAGCTCTGACTCGGGTGGGGCAAAGACAATATATGTAACCTAAACATTTGTACCCCTGTAATATTCCGAAATAAAAAAAAGTTAAAAAAATACAATTTGCAATAGTATCAAAAATATCAAATATCTAGACATAAATCTAATAAAAAATTATACAAAATTATCAAAATAAAATAAAGACAATCTAAGGTAAAAAAAAAAAAAAAAGAAAGAAGATGTTCCCTTTCCTATTTTGCCAGTTGCTTTATGGTTCTTCATCCCAGATGCAGAAGCCGGCGACAACCACTCCTTGTTGACACTGGATGGAAAAGCAAGTTAGAATTTTATGAGCCAGCCTGGATACTGGGTGAGGGAGACTCTGGTTCCCCCTTTTCATCAGGGAATGATCATCCCATAATAACACCAAATATTTACTGAGATTTTGCTGTATGTCAGGCATTGTGCCAAGCTCTTTAAATGAATTATCTTAACAACCCTTGGAGAGTGAGAATAAAATTAGCCACATTTTACAAATGAGGATAGTGGAACTGTGACACCTTGTTGACAATCCAAGGTCACACAGCTAGTAAAAGTCATGCTGAGATTCAAATTCAGGTCAGTCTGCTCTCATACCCTGTGTTTTTTCAATACTGGTTTTCTCAAAAGGTGGTCCATGGACTCCCTGATCCAGAATCATCTGGGATGTGTTTTAAAAATGCAGATTTCCAACATGGCTGACTCTCCCCTCCAAACACTGACACCGGAGGTCTCAGGAGGGCCATGGGGATGTGCACTTTGAATAAAGATCGTGGGTGATTTCAGCGCACACCAGAGTTTGAGAATGATTGCACTGGAAGGGTAGATGTCCAATTCGGCTTTTGCTAATTTACCTTTGGGACAAGGAAATGGACACTCGTTTGCAAACAGGATTTTTCTTTACTGATTTTTACTAATTTATTGACTGTGGCAGCTTGTTGGGAGTTGTGTAAGCCCAGCCTCCCTGGTCTCAGGTATCTGAACTCCTGCAAGGGTCTGGATGTCGCCCCTGGTACAACTTTTATTACAGTCTTCAGTCTAGAGCTTTTACCTTTTGTCCAGTGGTGACCAAGATAAGTCAAGACTGGGGTGGGGGGAAGGAACTGCATTCTGAAAAGCTGCCCCCTGCCCCCTTTGCTTTTCAGGGCATGGTCATTGACATAGATTGGTGTTGTCACTTGCATATATTTGCATATATCTGCATAGATTTGCATGCATTGGGAGATGTGCATGGATTTCTCTTATTCATTTGGCTCCATTCTTGAGTATGGTCTGTATATTGCGACTTCCCACATTCCCATCCTCCAATTTGGACCTTCTTTAACTCTGATTTCAAAGTTTGTTTTTTTTTCATCCCATGGTGGGCTTCGGGACCCTGACCTGATTGCTGGGACAAGTGGAGTTTCCTTTACTGGCCAATGGGAGGCAGTGTAGAGTAGCTGTTAACAGCGTGGATTCCTCTGCAGTTAGATTTGGGTCCAAAACTTGATTTATTTACTTACTAGCTATTTAGTATTGAGTAAGTCACTTAACTGCCCCAAGGCTTTGTTTCCTCAACTATTAATGGGAATAATAATAGTATCTACCTAATAGTGTTGTTGTGAAGATTAAATGTATGTAAAGCAATTATCATACTGCCTGGCACATGGCTCAGAAAATGGTAGCAATTAATATGGCCATTCTCCCGTGTTGATGATGATGATGGTGGTGATGATAATGATGCAGTATGCATAATACCTCCCAAGCTGTGGCTCTCTTAATCCCAGAAGATCAGCACTCAGTGAAGGAAAGAAAGGGTCAGTGTTAGTGAGATTTTAAAAATATGTCCACAAATTCTTTGATATTCTTCCCTTCAAGACATGGAGCTTAAGCCATCTCCCCTTGAATATGAATTGGACTTAATGCCTTTCTTCTTTTTAGAATTAGTCTGGAACACTTTTATTTTTAAAAAAATTTATTTACTCATTTATTTTTAAATTGACAGATAACATTGTGTGTTTTTATTATGTACAACATGGTGTTTTGAAGTACATATACATTGTGGAATGGTTAAATCTAGCTAATTAACAAATGCATTAGCTCACATAGTTTTCACTTTTATAGCAAGAGCATATACTATCTACACTCTACATTTTTCAAGAGTACGATATATCATCATTAACTATAGTTACCTTGCTGTACAACAGATTTCTTGAAATTTATTCCTTGGCGCCTAACTTGTAATGAATAGAATATGGCAGAAATGATAGTATGTCATTTCCAATATTAGGTTCTAAACAGTCTCAGCTTTTGTCTTGAGTGCTTTCTCTTTCCTGATTTACTCTCTCCATAGAGAGACCACATGGTGAGAGATTGAAGCCTCCTGCCAACAGCCATGTAATTGAACTAGAAAGTGGGTCCCTTAGCCCTTTAGAAGCAGCTGCAACTCATGGCTTAACGGTGATCTCATGAGAGACCTTGAATCAGAACCATGAAGCCCAGTTTTGGGGTAATTTGTTACATGTAACTAGAACATTTTGGAAGACTGTATTCCAGTTGTGGATGTCACATTCTGGGGTGATAGGGGTTATGCCTCGTGTTCTGAAGGCTGAATGCTGGAGGTGGTGCTGGGAGAGGTTTGTGCAGAGAGCATTGAGGTATAGCTGGAACAATGGTGAATTTTAACTTGTTGTTGACCGCTGACCACATGATTGATTACTTGCATGGCACACTCACATATATGTTTCTGGATTTTCAATAACTTAAACAATTCACAGGTAAATAAATCATGTGTAGGAAAGAAAAGATTTCTTTTTTCACCCATTGCTAGGTTCATGGCTGAGGCCCCTATGACAAAAGACAGAGTAAAAAGAGAAAAGCATACAAATTTATTTAATATACAAGAGTTTTCCGTGACACGAGAGCCTTCAAAAAGGAAGACCCAAAGAAACAGGGAAACCTGCATATTTTATGCTTACGTTTGATGAACAGCGGACAGTTGTGCAGAAGTATGGTTGGACAAAGTTTGCATGATCTAACGGTAGTAACTGGGGGGAACTTAGCGAGGCCTGTTTGTTCAGATTCTTCTCTGCATCCCTGTGTCTTCAGATATAAGGACATTCCTTTTTTCTGGGTATAGGGAGGGCACTCCTGGAATGAGAGTCTTATGACCTACTTCAGGGGATGTCACAGAATTCTTTTATGGCCTGGCTCAGGGCAGAAGGGAAAGGGGAAGGTGAGAGAGACTTTGTTTTTACTGTTTTCTCAGATATCAAGGTGCAATATTTTGGGGTAGCATGTCCTGAACCCCATCACATGACTATAGTTTTGCGACAGCTACGAAGTTCCATTAGTAAAAGTACTCAATAGTGGCTGAAGCACAGTTGGTCTAGGCTGAGGGTTACATCTCTGTTCTGTTTGGAAGCCCACACCCTCCTCTCTCATTTATGAAGCATAGGGGATGTTATCCACTCATTTACAAATAGTTGTTGAGTTCCTACTATGAACTATTCACTCTATTAGGCCCTGGGGAGTCTATGGTGAAGAAAACAGTCTCTGCCATCACAGAGAATATAGTCTAGTGGAAAATCTGGAGGCAGCAGGCAATTAAACAAACAAAAATAATCGTATGTTGAAAATTATGATAGATACATTCGTTAGAATGTGTTTAGCTATAATGGAAGAAAATATTGATTAAAACTTGCTTAGGAATAAACTATTTAATCACATAGACCTATAGGTTCTATAGGGTGGGCTCTAAGCAAGAAATAATCATCAACTCAATGATATCAAGAGGACCAGACCCAGATTCTTTCCATCTCTCTGCTTTGCCTTCCTTAAGTGGGCTCATTCTGATTCTCCTGGTAGGTACAAATGGTCTCCTGTGAGGCTTCGTGCTTCATGCTTCACTAGCAGGAGAGACGCTAAAATCTCCCACCTGTGGCTGGCTGTATCTTCTCCCTTCAATCTGATTGGCCAGTTTAGATCATGTGATCTGTCCTGAACCAATAATAGTTGCCAGGGGCATGCCTTATTTTGATTGGTTGAGACTAATTAGAATCTAGTCCGTAGAGCTGGGGATGGGTTACCTTTGTCCTAAAACCGTGTGTGTGTGTGTGTGTGTGTGTGTGTGTGCATACACATTTTGAAGATTATTTATGGCATCACAAGATGGAATGGGCCAGGAACCTGGAGTGTTACTACAGTGCCAACATTGAATTTGTCCTAATTTATAAAAGAAATATGCAATTCACAAAATTCTGTACTTAGCAATAATGTTAATATATAATGTTATTTGCAGCCCATTTCACTATGGATGGAATTTACAGCACCATTTCACTGGGATCTCTTTGATTTGACCGCTTTAGGGTACAATGGCCTTACTTCCAACTGTGAGGATTTTTTTAAGGCTGGGCCCATTTTGTCACTTTTGTGGAAGCCCGAAGTGCTAGTGAAAGAATGCCTGCTCCCGACATCCTCCACCCACCTGAAGGAACACAGATGTGGGGCACAGAAACATTCAGCTCACAATAGGTGCAGAGCAAAAGGTGTGGTTCGCTGGGGGCCACCATGTAACAGTCTATAACTCTCATTCTGAGGTGGGGAGGGCAGCTGCCACAGGCTTCCCTAAGACCAGCTACTCTGGTCAGCCGGGTCCTTGGCCAAAGCCCTTCTCACACACCTGTCAGCTTCTATAACTGTCTGTATTTGGAGCCCTACCAGCTAATTCATGTGCAGCAATTTGAACTAATTTTTACACCCAAGCAATCCTGGATGGTGTGAGTCATTGATTGCCTGAGAAGGACATGATTCTCTGTTTTTGGACTCTTGTGCTGTCTTTTGGCCTTGTTCACTTCAAGAGCCAGAGCCAAACTTTCCTTTGGCCTTGATGTGATTGAGGATTGATGACGTCTTTTCTTTTAATAGCTTTCCCCCTTTTCACTGCACAAGTGATGTGCATTAATTGCACATTAATTGCAGAACATACAGACAAACAAAAGGAAGAGCATTAAAATCACCCGTGGGGCTCAATGTGATACCCATGTCAGATCCCTCCTGAAGAAAGGACATGTTGGCGGGTGTGCTGTCTGTGGCCAGTCCCCAGCTATCAGCCCTTTGGGGACTGCATTGTGTACCAGTCTGGGTTCTCCAGAGAAGCAGAATCAATGGATATATGTAGACGTATAGGAAGAGATCTACTGTGAGGAACTGGATCATGTGATTATTGAGGCTGAGAAGTCCCATGATCTGCAGTCTGCAAGCTGGAGGCCCAAGAAAGCAGGTGATGTGATTCAGTCCAAGTCTGAAGCCCTGAGAACCAGGGGAGCCAATTGTGTAAGTCCCAGTCTGAGTTCCAGTGCCTGAGATACAGGGGTGCTGATGTCGGAGGGATGAATGTCCTAAATCAAGAAGAGAGAGTGAATTTGCCCCTTCTCTGCCTGTTTGTTCTTTTTGGGCTCTCCATGGATTGGAGAGCCTACCACATTAGTAGTCTCTTTTACTTAGTCTTTAGATTTAAAAGTGAATATCTCCTGGAAATCCTCTTACAGACATACCCAGAAATATTTTACCAGCTATCTGGGAATCCCTTAGCCGAGTCAAGTTGACACATTAATCGTCACACATTAGCTGCAGAGGCTTGCCTCATGCAATGTCCCACCATTCATGGGGTGACCCACATCCAGTGACTCATGGATCAGGGGCCATAAAGGTCTGGCTACCTTGGGCCAACTTGGGACACTCTGAAGGATTGTTCTACATCTAGAATTCCCTGCCTGGAAGCTCAAGCTTTCCCTCTGCCCTACTTCCTCTTTCTCTCTCCTGTTTCATGGGGCCTCCTTAATCAACATGCTTCATGCTAAACTCCATCTCAGGGGCTGATTCCTGGGGAACCAACCTGTGACATCACCTGTCATAAATCTCATTCTCGGGAGATAACCACTCTGAACATTTTGGTCCCTATTATGGCAATCCTTTAAAACACTTTTTGTCTTTCTGCATGTAATATTTTTCTTTTTGTTTTGTTTTTACAAAAAATAGGATCACATTGCACAAACTCTGCTTGACACAGTAGCGTGTGACATAGACATAGAAGACGAATTGCCTGTGTTCACATCTCAGCTCTGCCACCAACTGGGCTTGTAATCGTAGACGTGTTAGGTGTCTTCTCTGGGCCTCAGTTTCCTTATCTGTAAAATGGTAGGTAATAACAGTACCTTCTTCCAAGGTTGTTTTGAAGATTCACTGAGCAGTGTACAGAGTAAAACCTCAATAAATATTAGCTGCAATTGTTTCATAACTGGATTTTCTTAACATATTGTAACATTCTTCCATGACATCAAATATTCTTCTCTACCATCATTTTTAATGACTTCACAATATTCTATTTTTTAAAAATAAATTTAAAACTTACGTACCCTCATAATAGCCTGAAATAAAAATAAATAAAAAATAAATAAATTTAAAACTTATCAATGAATTTTTTGGCTAGTTGGTCCAGCAGGCGAGCACAATATTGTGTTGTAAGAGTGTGCCATAGTTTATGTAACCAGTCTCCTTTCATGGAAAGGCATTGTTGGCAGAGAGACCAGCGTGTGCAAAAACCAGGAAGCAGGGAGCACGCGGAGCTGCACGTGATTCAGTGTGGGGACCGGCAAGGAGAACACGGGATCAGATGCCCAGGAACCTTGTAGCCTCTCCAGTTTGGGCTTTACTCTGTGGTTTGTTGCTGCCAGTGAGCAATGGTTCTGTAACCGTGGAGTTGCAGACACTGTGTCATCTGCAAGGAAGAGGAGTTTTCCTGGGGACATAAGAGGGGTCATTCTGGACCTAGTCTGTGAGGCATTTATGCTAGGAACAGAAGACAGGGGAGCAGCATGATGGGCTGTTTGCTCATGTGCCCCTGGAGAGGCAGCTGTTGTCTCACCCCCTAACAATAACCTCACATCCTGAGTGGTCAGGATGCTCTAAGCTCCCTTAGCCTGAATACATGCCTCAAATTGAATTCCCGGAGCAGGCAAACAAACCATCAGACCATTGTTAGCTATTGTGGGCAGAATCAATTCACTTGTGGCGAGGGATCATTAGCAAGGGCCAGGAACTGAAGTGCTGTGCCAGAGGGAAGGTGAACTCATTGGGAGGAGTCCTTGCTTGCTTTCTCCACATTTGAAAACCAATAAGCCAACAACACTCATAAAATCCTTCTGAAACAAAAGAGGCTGCTGGTGGAGGCTGTTTTGGAGCTTGAATTTTATGATCCTTTTATACCCTGGAGAGGTCCAGACTGTGGGAAGAGGAGAGTATCACCATATAAGGTCCAGCAGGTTGGGCACTGAACAACCCATTCACATTATAGCTGATGGCATTGGCAGCCCCTGGAGCTGTGCAGTGTTCAACTGAAATGGTTGCCTGCAGCAGCCCTCAAGTCGGTGCCTGGGAGAGGACCAAACTCTCAACACATCACGTCCAGGGCTGGGAAGGAGGCAAGCATTGGCTTTCTGGGTCTTCTCCAGAAAAGAAAATAGAATTTCCCAAAGTTTTGCAAAGGCAGGAATATATTTAGGTTTGGAAATCTCTTCCCTATTATCAACCTAGCTAATTTTCTAAAATAGTGTATATTTTTATATTTGAATAGGCAATGTTTCCACGTGGTGTAAAATTCAAAAGGCATGAAAGGGTTTTCAATGACAAGCCTCCCTTCTATCCCTTAGATGCTGGGTTGCTTTCCACTGAGGCAGACTTTCTTTATCCTTGCACAGTCCTACTTCAGGACTTTGAGAAGCTTCCTCAACCCACCTCCTTTCTGCAATCAACCAGCATTCTTGGTGGACTGTCATTCACTCATCAACCAGTCATCCTCCTTCCCTTCCCCCTTCCTTCCCTCTTTCCTCTCTCCTTTCTCCCTCTTTCCTTCCTTCCTCCCTTTTTTACTTTCTAGATCCCAGGGGCCAAGCATTTTTGCTATTCGTACTCCTTTTTGCTCAGTAGGTTCTCATCATTTATTGGACAAAGCTACCTTTTGTTTGATTACTAATTAATCAATTCCCTCTCATTCTGTCCCTCTCCAGCTCCTGACAGACAGAATTTCTAATGTGTCCAGTTTATATTCTTTTGTTTATATGTGTCCTTGTAAAAGGGGAGGCATGCATTTTCAACAAATTCAAGTAAGCATTGAGTATGCCCTCTGGGTTAGGCTTTGTGCTGGGGATTCAGGGAAGCACAAGACATGCTGGTTCAGCTCTGAACCAACAGTCTCCAGGGTGGAGTCATTCGGGAATTTTCCTTTGCTCTGTGTTTCTACACAAGTAACTTCCTCACTGTTCTTCCCACCGCTCCATCCCCTCTCTCTATGTCTCTGTCTGCCTTTCTTACTTAATACTTACTCTGGGTCAGCCACTTTGCATAGTTAAAGTCATGAACCTGCACCCCAGCTTTGTAAAGCAGTGGACCCAGGCTTGACAGTTTGCCCAGAGGATCTGCTGTTCTCTGCACTCCCCCCAGTAGACCTAATGCCTCAGTACATTAACAAAATGCCGTTTGTTTCCTGAAGATTTCATGGAGGTGGGGAGGGTGGTTCACACTGCACAGCATTCAGCAGAACCTGAGCAGATTCCACTAAACCCTGCGGGTGTGCCCACCAAGTTTTCTTCCCAGCAGTGGCTCATCTTTCCCCATCTGTCTTCTCTTCTTCTTTCTCTCCCTCCTCTTCCTCTCTCATCTAGCAGCTTCCAAAAGCCCCTCTAGTGTCCTGAGGAATCAATGTTCACCCTCGGCATCTCCCTTTAAGCAAGAAGAAAGCTGGAGGTTAGCTGTAAAAGCCACCTCTTGGCAGGAGTCAGAGAGGGGGTGAGAGTGGAGGTGGAGATGACTTATGGTAGGGGGCCCCAACCTATGGTGAGTTGTGTAATCATTTCATTATATATTACAACGTCATGATAATAGAAATACAGTGCACAATAAATGTAATGTGCTTGAATCATCCCGAAACCGTCCCCCGCTTCCCAGGCTGTGGAAAAATTGTCTTTCATGAAAATGGTCCCTGGTGCCAAAAAAGGTTAGGGACTGATGACTTATGGGATGGGAGTGGTCTGACCTGGAGCAGGAAATGGGATGGGTGTCAGTCTCTGCAGAGAAGTCAAACCAACAATAAAAGTAAAAGTGGGCATACCTTTTCTTATCACCAAACATTGGCTGCAAGTTTTAAACAACGTGTGTGCTAAAAGACTCCTTTAGACTACCATATGCCATTGTCACTACAAGTTGGGTGTGTTAACTAAAAAAAAAAAATTAATTAATGAAGTTTCCACTTTGGAAAAAGGAGAGCTTTATTTCTTAAAAAGGGTAGCAACCTGATGGGTGGCCCTTCCAACAGGTTGGGAAGCAGAGTCCTAGCCAGAAGCCAGGCACACGCGCTTCAAAGAAGAGACTAAAGGGAATAGGATTTATATTAAGCAGGGTGATCAAATATACATATTCAACAAGCTATAGGAGGATTCATGAATATTTATGAAGGGAAATCACACACATGTAATTGTGCTTTATCTCTCTTATCCATCATGGCTGGGAAGTCAGTTTTAGGGTGTTTCTGGGGCTCATTCAGTTAGCAAAGGGCTTAAGATTTTATTTTTAGTTCACAGGTGTGGTATGGCAGAATGTTTAAGCCTGGAGTCAGACAGCCACGTTTGAATGACAGCTATGATGTGTAAAAGCTGTGTGACCTTAGGTGAGGTACTTCACCTCTCTCTGTTCTTTGGTTTTCCCACCTGTAAATTGGGGACTATACAACATCATGACCTTGTTGACAGGTTTATATGAGTTGATGCCAACTGTTAGTTTCTAGCAGTTAGTAAGCACTTAACAAATGTTATTAGTGTAGTGTCAGAAAAATTGTCGAAGACTTGTTTGGGTCAAAAAAGATGACTGGGTGTCTTCTTTAGTGCACCTTTCTGGGTTACCTCTACCTTTCATTATCTTTGAGCTATTGTACAACTCTGTAAGTTGCAGAAAACTGATAATAATGCAAATGACTCTTGTCCATAGAAATACAAGCGAATCATATCTGGTAGAATGCAGTTGATTACTGTGCTGTGGATATTGACCAGTTTTTCATCTATTGAGCGAATTTATTTCAGGAATCCTGATTACCTATTTATATGTCTGTTCTTTGGCTTCTTTGACCTGGTTGTAAGCATATTTCTGCTTCTCTCTTTAATTAATGGGTTGAATACACTATTTGACATGTGTTTGTGAGAGTCATTATTTTACCTGTTTTAAAAAAATCCTTTAGCATTTTGTACAATTTATTTCTATTTCATTAAAAAAAAACAAAAACAAAAAACAACCCACCACACAACAAAACTCCCCTCCCCTCATGCAAACTCCCCAAACAAAAGAAATCTCTTTAAGTGCTGTGGTACTTTTGTCATCTTGTCACTGGCGAGGCTGAACTACATTTCCCAGAATCCTCTTTCCCACACGCTTCCCGGTAGACTGAGCTGTGCAAAAGATTCTCGCGGGAGATTGGAAGGGGGACGGGAGGCAGCGACCACTCTGCAGCTCACAGGCCTTATTGCTTATCCCCTAGCTCACCTTGGTGGGCGGCGGTGTCGGGGTCTGCAACTTCTTTCCTCCCTGGACTCTCCTTCAGCCTCTGCGTCTCCTGGGCAGGTGTGTGTGTGTGTGTTCACCTCCACAGCGAGGTTACCAAGATGAGAGGCAGCAAGAGCTGACGTGGGTTTCAGCTTGTGCTGGTGGGTTCCAGCCTGTTCTCAGTCCCTCTACTTTGCATCCATTTTCCCATCTGGACCACCTGTCCTGTGGACTCCAAGCTCCAGCATCAGATCAAAGACAACAGGTTTCCAGAGACCGCTTAACCCGTTCCCACAGCGGTATAAGGTCAAGGCTCTGCAACCAATCCCCCAAAACAAAACAGAGAACTAAAGTTAAATCTGTATCCATATCTGCTATAGACTGAATGTTTATGTCGCCCAAAATTCATATGTTGGAACCTAATCCCCCAGTGGGATGGTATTTGGGGGTGGGGCCTTTGGGAGGTAATTAGGTCCTGAGGGTGGTGCCCTCATGATGGGATTAGTGCCCTTGTAAAAGAGACCCCCCAAAACTCCCTTGCCACTTCTGCCATGAGAGGGTGCAGCAAGAAGAGAGGGCGCTCACCAGTCGCCAAATCTGCCAGTGTCTTGATCTTGGACTTCCCAGTCTCCAGAACCGTGAGAAACAAATTTATATTGTTTGTAAGTCTCCCAGTCTATGGAGTTCTGTTACACACACTGAACGGACTAAGGCAGTATCCGTGTTCACATCCACGCACGTCTACATCAATCTCTACGTGTCTCCTGGTGGGTCTCCCTCTCTGATTGAGCTCTATTGGAACAAGTGCCCAGCCCAAGGACGCTGGAACCCACGTCTGGGTGGTCTCAGATCCCAGGAGCTTCCCTGATCCTGGCTGCTCATCCCGCCCTGCTGTCCCTGGTGCCAGCTCTTCCTGGGCATTGGCCCCTTTGTGCTCCGCCCCAATCTGCTCTCTTTCTTTTCCAGCTTTCCTTTCCTTTCTCTCCCTTTACTGTTTTTGCCATAAAAAGAAGAAATGCTTAACAGTGGTGATTGTGATTATGTTGACTGAATGAATTAAAAAAATCTGTTGGTGATTTAAACATAGGGTGGCTTAAGACCAGAAAAACAATAAACTAAGTTAAATTGTTTTTAACTGGGGTGCAGCTCATGCTTGTGGTCCCCACTCAACCCCTGGCACCCCTCAGGTCCTCAATGAGACAAAGTTCTTCCCCCTGGTGGAAATCTTCTGCATCCAAATTGCTCAAGCTCTGTTTTTGGTGTGTTTCATGTTGGGCCTGGTGCAGGCTGGATTTCCACATGCAACAGGATTGTGTTCCCTGCAGGAACCAGCTTGCTCGTTTCCAACGCGCTAGCTCTCAGTCTATGTTTTTTTCCAAAATATGAACACATTTGCTGCTTACAGTAGTTAGTTTTGTAACCCAGATGTAGCAAGTCTTCTACGGGGGTGGGGGGAGGCATACACAGCCCTGAATCCCACACTAGAGAGCCTACATGCTGTTAGGTACTCAGAAAACATGAATCATTTACTGGAGAGGCCGTAGGGAGAGGAGGAAAAAGTTTACATTGCATACTACACACCAGAAACCTATATTCCTTCCTAGTCTTCTCCCCGAATCTCCGCACCCCTGGTAACCACCTCGCTTACCCTCCTCTTCCCCTGCACAGATTCCTGGGCTTCTTTCTGTTTTATGAAATCAGAATCCTAGGAGGGCAAGGCCTGACAACATGAATTTTAACAAATACTGGGGATGAGTCTCATGCACCAGAAAATGAGATCCGTGGCGCAGTCCCAGCTTCTCAGTCTGGGCTACTGGGCTCTTCTGCTCCAGCTAAAAACCCAAGCCGTGAAGGACAAACAGCCTGCATTGGAGCTGCAGCTCAGACACCTGCTACCTTTGTGACTCCTACAAGTTATTTTACCACTGTGAGCCTCAGTTTCCTCCTCAGTAAGATGGAGTAGATGATAAGAGTATGTATCTCATTGCATGATGATAAAAATTCATTTGTTCACTCATTCATTGATCATTATTTATAAAGCACCCACTATGTGCCAAGAACCTTTCTAGGGATTGAGGATTGGAGAAGTGAAACACACACACACACACACACACACACACACACATGTGCACATACATGCATACCTTGCCCTCACTGAGCTTATATTCTAGAACGAGGGTTGGCACACTTTTCTGTAAAAAGAAAGGGCCAGATAGTAAATATTTTAGGCTTTGCAGGCCACATATGGTTTCTATCACCTATTTCTTTCTTTTTTCTAAAACTCTTTAAAAATGAAAAACTCATGGGCTGTACAAAGACAAGGCACAAGCTGACCCCTATGGTGGTGGATTAAATGAAATAACAGCTATAAAGTATCCCAGCAGACGTGATGATGGGGTAAAGTGCTTAGCACAGCTCCTGGCCCGGAGTCCGGGCTCAGTAAGCAGTTCGCTGTTTCACTTCAACCTCATTTCTTCCACCCCTGCCAGCCTCAATCTCTGATGCTGCACTTTATGTCCCTGCCCTGGTCAGTGTCCTTTGGCATCTTGTCTGGGACGCAGACCCGTTGGCCACTCAGCCTGGCAGAAGTGAGCAAGGCTCTCCCAGCAGCTCTCTCGCTCCCCTCAAGGGCAGCGGGGTGGACGTGGACATCCATCCACCCTTCGGCCACGGCTGGAAGCCCCTGGCACTCTTGCTGCTGGCCTCCCGCCTGGCCAGGACACACTTCCGCCCAGCTCCGCTGCCTCCCGGGGAAAATAGCCGGAACCAGCTGGGATGACTCACGATGCGGTGGCCATGTGGCTTGGCTCTCCGTAGGGCCACAGCCTCTTTGTGCCATCTGAGGGGGTGGCGAAAGTGGACGGGCCACTGCTCAAGATGTCCTCTCCCTAGGATGGGGCGACCCAAAGACATCTCTCTGCTGCCTGCAGCTTTCTGGATGTGGAGTGAAATGGTCCAGAGCTAAGTTAGACCCCTCACTGGGCAGTCAGCCATCAGCTCTCACATCCTAGGGAAAATCGGGGACTGAGCCTGCCTTTGGCATCTTCAGGAGCCCCTGAGCTCCTGGTCTCACTGGGTTGGTGTGCCCTGTCCTTGATACCACCCTGCTGTCTTTCATTACACGGCAAAAGCTGCCCTCGAGAAGGAACATCCCTGGATGTGGCTTGGATGATGGTGGCAGCCTCCTAATCCATCTCCCGCTCCCCCTCTGACTCTCTCTGATCCATCTTCCACGCTACAGTCCGCGTGATCTTTTCAAAATGCAACTTTGATCTTGACTTTCCTGCTTTTAAAACCCTTCAGTGCCTCCTTATAACTCAGTTCAGAGTCCTCAGCCGAGAGGTGTCACCGTCCATGATCCTATGGTGCCTCTCTCTCCAGCCTCATCTCCTTCACTCTGCACCCTGGTCGTGCCGCATCACATACCTTGGTTCCCAGAATCCCATGTCTTCATAGCCCCATTCCCTCTCTCTCCTTATCAGCTGCAGTCCTTTCTTCCCTCTTCGGAGCTTCTACTCGTACTAATTTTAATCCGGTTTTCTGAGTGTAGGCAGAGCGCTCGAGATCCTGGACTTGAATTCCAGTTCAATCTATTGCTAGCTGTGTGGCCTGAGGTAAGTTACTCAACCTCTCTGAGCTTTAGTCTTATCTGTAAAATGGGGCTGTTAATAGTACCTGCCTCATGAGGTGCTTTTGTTGTGAAGATTGGGTGAGACAGTGCATGCAAATAATCACCACACTCACGTGTGCATGGCTCATAGTAAATGCTCAATAAATTCATCAACATTACCATTGGCTGACACTGTGAGCAATTTGAGGACAGGGACCATGGCTTCCTCTCTGGAACCCCCCAGAACCTAACACAATACCTCGTTTCTATCAGGCACTAAATTGACTTTTGTCTGAATGCTGCTGAATGAAGGTCATGAAGAAAACTAGTCCATTCTGTGTATCAAAATGTATCTGTATGAGGATGTTCAGTGCAGCATTCACTTGGAGAGTAAAATATTGAAAAACTACTGTAAATTATGTTACATCCTTACTATAGAATACTTTGCAGCAATTAAAACCGATGATGTCACCCCATATGTGCTGACATGGAAAAATATCCAAGGCATATTCTGTGAAAAATTCAAGTTTATGCCAGCAGGTATAATATGATACCATGTGTGTGTGTGTGTGTGTGTGTGTGTGTGTGTCTGTTTAAAGGACATTTATGTGAGGAAAATGATTCGAAGGATATAGAAAAAAACTGTTAACAGTGATTATCTCTGGGAATTGCATTGGGGAGGGAAAAGAAGGACCTTTGCTGGTTACTTCATGGCCAGGGTATGCAAACTCCAGCCCTTGGGCCAAATGCAGCTGGCTGCCTGTTTTCGTAAACATGGTTTTATTGGCACACAGCCATGCCCATTCGGTTACATAGTGTCTGTAGCTGCTTTTGAGTTTCAAAGGCAGAGTGTAGTAGTTGCCACAGAGACTGTATGGCAGGGGCCGCGTGGCCCACAAAGCCTCAAATATTTACTATCTGGCCCTTTACAGAAGAAATTTGGCCGCCTCTTCCTTACCCCTCTTTGTGCCACTTAATTAAAAATAATAGGATGGAGTATTTGAATTGTTATTGATTACAAGTTAAAATGACTTATTTTGTCATCACAGGCTGCTGAAGCCCAGGACTACTATGTGCATTATCTATTGACACCATAATGCTGTAAAAAAATATTACCCCAAACTCAGTGGTTTGAAAGAACAGCCGTCTGTCAGTGGTCAGGATGGTTCTTCTGGCCTCTGCTGGGCTTATTCATGTTGTGTAGGAGGCTCGGCTGATCTTGGCTGGGCTCTCCCACATGTGTGGTCTTGGCTGGGACAGTGGACTGCCAGCCAGGTGGTCTCTCATTCTCCTGCAGCGTAGCTCAGGCTGTCCTCAAGGTGGTGGCAGCATTCTGTCGAGAACGAGAGAGCAGGGCTCGTGAGGCCTGACACCCTCACTCCATTTCATCCTGTTGGTCGGCACAAGTCATGAACCCAGCCCAGATGGGGACATGGGGAAAAGGACTCTACCTTTTGATGGGAGAAGTTGCAAAGCCACGTTGCAAACGATGGGAACGCAAGAAGGGATGGAGAAGTGTGGACCGTTTTGCAATCAATCTACTGCAATGACTCCTTTGTGCTTACAGAGCACTGTCACCCCCATCCTGTCTTCTGAGCTTCCGAATCATCCTTTAATGGCAGGTAGTCCAGGTGCTATTATCCCTATTTTACAGTTAGTGGAGGAAGCTGAGACCCGAAGAGACTTGATCCAAATTGCGCAATGGGGCAGGCTCAAACTGGAACTCGAACCCAAGTCTCCAGACTCCTAGCGCAAGTCTCTTCCCAGTGGTCCGGGCTGCTGAGTTTTCTTTATCTCTGTTGTCTTTTTGCTGTTTAATATGGGCCCTGGGAGAACAGTGAGCTGCTCTTATTTACCTTTGAATTCCTAGTGCCTGGCACAAGCCAGGTGTTCAGTCGGCACAGGGGGACAGCCGGAAACTATTTTTAAAGAAAGCACAGTGAATGGCGGTATACTAGACACAAACCACTCGTCAAGAAAACTACTTTCTGAGGAATTTCCCATCTTATGGGTCTTGGAGCTGGATGATCCAGGCAGGTGATTAAGGCTTCACGGGTTACAAAACTCTCCTGGACCGCCATCCACAGAGGCAGGGTCTGAAAGTTTCTCTATTGTAAACGGGCCCTCACCTGTCGGTCCTGTGGTGTGATTTTGGACTTGCTCCTGGCCCAGAATCTCCAGACCTCCTGCAGACTACTTAATATCCTTTAATTCATTCCTTTTATGTGTGTATTACCCAGAATTTGTGTCTTAGTTTGTTTGAGCTGCGATAACAGACTACCCGAGACTAGGTAACTTATAAAGAACAGAAATGTATCGCTCACAGGTCTGGAGGCTGGAAAGCCCAAGATCAGGTTGCCAGCGGGTTTGGGGTCTGGGGAGGGCCTGCTCCATCCATGGCATCTTCTTGCAGCTCCATCTTTTAACACCACCACATTGATGATTAAGTTTCAACACATGAATTTTAAGGAACATTCAGACCATAGCAGTTGGTTTCTGTCGCTTGCACTTAAAAGCTCTGACTCTTACTGGTAGCAACTATCACAGTGTATCCTGCCAGTGTCTTAAAGAGATCTTTTCTCTGCCTCAGTTTCTTTATATTTAAGATGTGGAAATGGGATGCCTCTCCTAAGCTCTGGAGGGTGAAGTGGAAGTCCACAGGAAGGGAGATGGTAAAAGGATGGAAAATTTACTTTGGAGAAAGGGAATTCAGTTAGAACTATTCAGAATCGGATCTTGCACCACAAAAGACTCGCCTACCTGTTCAGATTTTACACCCGTATGTGGGGTGAATTACTGCCTCGACCCTAGAAGTTAGAATCATGCGACTGCTCAAACTGAATTAAGCTCCAACCAGCATCAGCAAAAAGATGTGAGTGACTCTGGCCCCCTCAGCTGTTTGGCTGTAGGAGAGGTATATTTGTTTCCTAGGGCAGCTCTAACAAATTATCACAAACCTGGTGGCATATAACAACAGAAATTTATCCTCTCATAGTTCTGGAGTCTAGAAGTCTCAAATCAAGGTGTCGTCAGGGTCAAGCTACCCTGGA
Organism: Propithecus coquereli; assembly: GCF_000956105.1. Taxonomy (NCBI): domain Eukaryota; kingdom Metazoa; phylum Chordata; class Mammalia; order Primates; family Indriidae; genus Propithecus; species Propithecus coquereli. The sequence continues at coordinate 11,819,195 of NW_012148285.1, read as the reverse complement.
GACGCCAGGGAAGAATCCTTCCTTTCCTCTCCTAGCTTCGGGTGGTTGCCTGCAATCCTTGGTGTTCCTTGGTTTGTAAATGCATTTCTGTCCCTGTAGTCACGTGCAATTCTCTCTGTGTCTGTTGTCTTTTCTTATAAGGACACCAGTGATTAGATTTAGGGCCCACCCTAATCTATTATATGTCTAATAATATGTCTTCATTTTAACTTACTTCTTAATTACATTTGCAAAAACCCTATTTCCAAATAAGGTCACATTCACAGGTAGCCAGGTTTAGGACCTGAACATATCTTTTTGAGAATACAATTCAACCCCATTAGAGGATAGAAGGAAGATCAATGTTATAGGAAATGGTTTTTTTTTCTATCAGAAATTGGGACCATAGGGGAAAGTGAGCAGTGATTAATTTCCAATGAGTGGAGAACTACCTCTCAAAAAGATGACTTTTAGGTTCCTGGCTTAAGAAATTGGGGAAATGGGGTGCCATTTTTGAAGATCTTCCTTTCAAAATACTCTTTTAAAATAGATAGATTCTATCTTCCTCCAAATAATTCTCCATTGCACCCTCCTGTCTACACCTACACTTACCCACCTGGTCCAGACTCGAGCCATCTCTTACCTGGACAATGACAACCGCCTCCTTACTCACATCCCTGCAGCCACTCTTGGTCACCTATAGTCCATTCTGCACCCAGCTGTCCTAGAGATCTTCATAAAATGTGAACTTGATCATTTATCTCCCTAATTAAGTCCTCCAGTGGCTTTTCCCTTTGCACTTAGAATGAGATCCAAACTCTTCACCAAGGCCCACACGGCCTTGTGTGATGTGTCTCTTGTCCCCTCTCCACCTCATCTGGGGCCTCTCACCAGCTTGATCCCTTTGCTCCAGCCACACAGGTCTCCTTGAAGCTCTTGGCATGTGCCAAGCTTTTCCCATCGCATGGCTTCTGCACACACAGCTCCCTCTACCTAGAATGCTCACCTGGTTATCTGTTGACCATTGCTCAGGCCAGGGAGGGTTTCCCTAACCCCCCAGTTTAAACTGGGGCTATTCTCTCCCTTAGAATCCTATTGGTTTCCTTCATAGTTTCTAACAATTGAAAACTCTTTAGTTAGTTGTGTTTGGTGATTTAGTGCCTGTTTTCCCACTGGACTGAGAGTCACAGGAGGGCAGGAACCAGAACGTTGATCTGGTTTGCTGTGTGGACCGTTAATACCTATGCCTAGAACAACGGTGCCTGATAGAGAGTAGGTGCTGTTTGCTGAGTGAATGAATGAGTGGTTGAGTAAGCTGGGGGTAAGCTGGGAACAGGTGGTTTTAGCGAAGGGTGCTGTGCTTCAGATACAAAAAAGATGCAATTGACCAGGGCAAGCTGGGATGTCAGGTGGAACATCCATTTCCCGTGACTCCAGGTTGCGTGTTTCCAAATATTTCCTTAACCTTTGGGTCGCTGCTGGGGGTTTTGAGCCCTGTTCAAGGTTTTCTCCATGGAGACTTCTTCTCCAATCTCAGAGCCACTGCTCATGTCCAGGTTCTCATTGTCTCTTGTCTTTGTGCAAAATTACCCTGGAGCCCTCAAGTCCCTCCTCCATAAAGCTGCCAAAGTGGTCCTTCTAAAATGCAAATCTGGCTATGTCCCTTTCCAACTTCAAATCCCTTAATGGCCCCTTATCGACTGCAGGATAAAATCTCAGCTTCAGATCTCCAATATCTGACTTCCCATTTTGTTCTTGTTTTTTTCTTCTTTAAACCTTTTACTTCAAAAATCCCTACTTGTTTGGGGTTCCCCCTGCCCCATTTTTTTTTACTTTCCTCCTCTGCCCATAAAGCCCTCCTGTCTCTTATCTGACAAGAAAAACTCCTATTCATTCTCCAAACTCTATCTTGGATTTCCTCTCCTCCTGGAGTCTTACTTGAAAGTTTCTTTCCTGGCAGACTTTATTGCTCCCTTTGCTGTTTTATTGTACTTACCTTACCATATTGAAATTTATTTGATTTCATGACAATGTACCCTGTGAGAAAGGCAGCGCTGGGTAGAGTGACCAACTGTCTTGATTTGCCCAGGATTGAGGTGTTTTCAAGGACACGTAACTCTCAGCACTGAAACCAGGACAGCTCCAGGCAAATCAGGGTGGTTGGGCACCTTGCTGGTGGTTAAGAGCATTGACAATAGGGTCACACAGTCAAGAGTTTGAATCCTTGCTCTGCCACTTATTAGCTGTGTGATCCTGGGCAAGTTACTTGACCTCTCGGAGCTTCAGTTTTCCTTTCTGTAACGTAAGGATAATAATTGTATCTGAGGCAAGAGTTGTGGGGGTTAAATAAGTTAATATGTCAACGGTGTAGAAGAGCTGAATAAGAGCTTAACAAATGTTATTACTCATGTTACCTCTGCCAACAAATATTTGCTGAGCACTTTCTAGATTTCAGACCCTGGGCTTGGAGCTTGGATGCAGGGTGGTCACAGGCACAGAAGGCAACAGTCACCCTGATTTACTTACATCTCTTAGCATCCAGCCCACTACCTGGTTTATAGAGAATGCTTAGTAAATATTTGTAGAGGGGATGAAACAGTTTTAAACCACCTTTCGTGGAGCATTGGTGCTGATTTTCCCCCTGTGCTCTGGGCTTAAGAACCTTAGAACATCTGAAAACCTTCGATATTGACCTTAATTCTTGTAAATTTGGATGAATGGTGGTTGTAGTTTATGCGACTTTTCTTGTCATCTCTGCACATAATGACGGGGAGCCCACCCCAGGGCTTTTGCACTTTCTGTTCCCTCTTCCTGGAACACACTACCCTCCAACCTCCCTTAGTTGCCAACATGTTCTCCTTCAATTGTCTCAGAGAGGACTTCCCTAACCAGCCTGGCTAAAGTAGTGCTCCCCATCCTCAATTCTTCTCTACCTGTCATCCTATTATTTCCTCCAAAGCACCATCCTCTGCTAAATTTCTCTAAACGGTTTGCATGCTCGCTTTCTCTCTCCCTCACCAGAATATAAGCTCCACAAAGGCAGAGACTTAGTTTCAGTGGATCACCTATGTTTCCTGAGCAGGAACTGAACCTGACACATGGCGATTGCTCAATAAAAATTTCTCCAATAAATGAATAAATTATCCTAAATATAATGGTTAAAATTTACCAGGCACCCGCTATGTGCCTGAGCATGTTAGATCATCTCATCCAATTCTGCAAATGTGACCTCCTCGGGTCTTAGAGCTGAGGAAACTGGTTCTCAAGGAGCACAGGAAACCTGCCCCCAGTGGCACAGCTAGTGACGTCATGGCTTGATTTAGGGTCCTGGCCCCTGCCTTTCCAAACCCTCTGTTCCCAACCACTCTGCTATGTATTCTGCTCTCTGGGGCATCAGGAAAATGTCTGGACTGTTCTCTCCCCACCCTCAGCCCCTGGGGATTAATTATAAAACTCCAGACTGCCCCCAGCCTTGTGCAGGAAGCTTTGTTAACATGGTGGGAGCAGCCGTCGGGGTGGGGTGCTTCAGGGATCTGCCAGGTCCAGCTGTGTCTCAGGCCCCAGAGCCCCTGAATTTGCACGCTGCTTGTGACTCCGCTGCCTGCATGACCGCCCTGCCGTCACGTAGCACAGGGCCGCAGGTGTTCTGCACCAGACCCTCTTTCAGGAAGAAAATGCAATTAGGGCCGCACGGTTGTTAGACTTCATCTCCATTCCTGCCTTGGGAGAGGGATCAAAGGGCAGCACGCAGGGCTGTGTGTGCGTGCATCTGTGCATGTGAGTGTGCGTTTCTTGGATTAACCCCCGCAGGCCTGATAGCAGCCCTCTTTCAGGACTCACAGGGCACTGCTGGGAAGGGGGAGACTAACACTTTTCATTCCTGCCAGTGATGATTTCCTCTTCTTCCGCTAATAATAGTTATATTTCTTGAGGACTTGCTCTGTGCAAGGTGCTAAGTTGAGGACTTTGTTTTATAATCTCCTTTAAAACTCATAAACCTTGTATGAAGTTAGTGTTGATGTCAATGCCATGTTACAGAGGAGAAAATGGGCTCAGGGAAGCTAAGGCCACCCAGCTGGGGAGGGTCTGGGACAGGAATTACACTCAAGTTGGTCAGACGCCATTTACCTACCACATTGTGCTGCCTTTCCAACAGCTGTCCTATTGCTTTTCTATCTTTAAGCAACTAAAACACCTCTGTCTTTGATTTGACATCTAGGAGTAGACTCTTCCATGCTAATATTGTGTCCTACGTTTCATTTTGTGTAAGTACCAAGCTTTGTAACTCTTTCATGGTCATCATTGTATTAGCCAGGGTAGGCAAAGTTGTGCTGCAGTAACAAACATCACCGAAATATAGTTGCTTAACATGTTTCTTTTTTACTCTTTTAGAATGTTCTGCAAGTATAGGTGACTGTCCTTCATGTATTGGCTTAGCCCAGACTCTTTCAACGATTGCTTGGCAGAGAAAGAGAGCACAGATAATCACTCAGTGTCTCTTAAATGCCTCTGCCCCAAGAGTGATACGTTAGCCACGGTTTCTGCCTGCCTGGAGACCTCTTTCTCCATTCCTTTCCCCTTTCTGCTTCTTTCTCTCTCTCCTCCACCCCCTTTTTTGCTGACTCAAGGGCCACCCTCATTAGACCTTTAATAGATTTTCACCGAGGGCCTAGTATGAGCCAGGACGTGGGGGTACGGTAGTAAGCAAAGCCAGGATCACTCATGCCAGCAGTGCAGCAGCGGTTTTCAGCAAGGAAATAGTGTGGGCTCTGTCTGTAGGTTCCGAGTGTGCCTCCAGAAGCCCCCACCATCTGGCTCAAGTTCCACTGCCCCCTCGCCCCCAGCATCCCCCATAAAGCTCTCTTGGGTGTTCTTATCCATGCCAGGACTGCTGGGGCTGCCTGAATCTGCAGGAGGCTTTGGGGATGGAGCAGGCACCTGGCTCCCTGAGCCCTGGCCTCTGACAGGCTGCTTTCTCAGGCGTGTCAGGGCTCTGCTGCGCGTTCCCGCACGCGAGGCCAGAGCTGATGGACAAGGCTGCTGTCTCCACCATGCTGACCGGGACTGCGCACCTTGCGAGGTGCATCTCTGCAGAGAGAGAAAAAGAGGGTCCTGGGGCGGGGGACCAGCTTTGGGCCACACAGTGCAAATTAAATGGGACCTTCTGGGTCAAAGCAAGGCCTGGTTTACTAGGAAGACTGAAGGGCCGGGAATGGAGAAACCTGGCGGTGGGTTCCAGCTCAGCCTCGAGCCTGCTGCTTGACCCAGGAGAAATTCCTGTCCTCTGACATCGCTCCCCCATCTGTGATGTCCGATTCTTACGACGCCTTCACTATTTGGCCTCATCTGTGTAGTACCTGGAGATGTATTCACTATTTTTCTTTTAAAACGACTCACTTTAAATTTACTTTAAAAGGAAAATGTACATAATATTTTTACCATATCTTTATATCATGAATGAAAAGATCATTATCAATGGCTATAAATAGAAGAAAAACATGAAAACAAATAGGAGGAAGACAAACTCATGGTATTAAATTCTATGCAGATACTCTTGCCTGTTGGAGGATATGAGTTTGACTTCTCATATGGAAAAATGGCATGTTTTAGAGAGGTGTTACAGGCACACAAATACCAGATGGAAACTTTCATGTGAGGCGATCAGAAAGGTAGGAAGAGGATGCAGAAGAGAAGTAGCTCCCCACTATGTGAATTGATATCATTCGATGTCATATCTGGGTACCCATGAAAATCAATCTTGACTCTCATCAGTGATAGTCATCCTTGTTTTGGGAAGCCTTGATGAGTCGAAGTCCCTTCCTGTTCAGACATTCCATGATTCTTGAATACCCAGATGAACTGGCTTTATTTTTGTTTAACACTCACCACCACCTGGTGACCAGATGGCATTGTTTCATTTTTAAAATGAATCGATTAAGGCCTCAGTGTGGTTGGTCCCCAGGCCTTCCATGCCCCTGCTCAGCTTTCTTGCTCGTTGTCATAAAGGCAATTTCAAACGTTTTCTGTTCTCCTGCCTCCTGACATCTGCCATCCTCTCAGCAGGTGGTCGCAGACACCATCAGTTAAAGGGGGGGTCATCTTTTCCAGTCAAGCCTCTCCTTCTTCCCTTCCTGTGGTCCAAGAGACCACTCACTTGTTCATTGGAATCCCCCTCATGTGTTCTCAGGACCTTTATTCCATCAATAATCCCCAATCTCTCCAGCATTTTCAACTTCTCTCCTGTATTGAATCCTTTCCACCTACATTTATTAGGTTGTATAAAAATTCATCCCCATGAATGTACAATTTATTGGGCAATACATAAGACCGCAAGGAACCAAGATTATTGGCAAAATACCTCCTACTTTTTTTTGAGGATGATTACCCATCGTTTGACAAATAGTTCAATCTGCTGGAGCAGGGGTCAGCAAACAACAGCCCATGGCCACTGCCTGTTTTGTAAATAAAGTTTTATTGGCACACAGCCGTGCTCATACATTTATGTAGTGTCTATGGCTGCTTTCCTGCTACTATGGCAGAGTTGAGTAGTTCTGCCTGCAAAGCCAAAATTATTTACCACGTGGCCCTTTGCAGAAAAAGTTCGCTGACCTCCATGCTAGAGAAGAACCAATTGTTTATTTCAAGGTGAAGAATTGATAATGGGATGCTTCAAATTTATCACATGTGTGAACTATCCACTCAATAGAAATGTGCCATGGGCCTCGACAAACCATAGCTTGATGGTTCAAGGTCAGGACTGAACAACTGGATGTGGCAAAATTTGACCCATCCAACTGTTAGACTTTTGCCTTTGTCAAAGGAACTTAGTGATCTGAGCATTGTCTTATTAGAGCAGTGTATGTTTTTGGAGGAGTAAAACTGGGTGATGATGATGATATTTCATAAGAGCTCATGTCCACCCAACATGGTAATTGCAGCCTAACCATGTGAAATGATGTCCAGGTGAAACCCCCTTGAAGTTTTACACATCACCACTTTATGCCCCAGAAAATGCCTTTATGCTGTCAGTCCACAGCTGGAGCTCACCTGTCTTTTCCATCGAGCACATCAATGCCTTCTTCCTGAGGAAACACACCCATTTAAATTACAATTAGGTTGTCACATATTCTGGATGCTGTAGTTAGTCAAAACAAGATGAAACAGATGTTTATAAGATGTTGAAACCAGAGTATTCCCGTGTTAGAGTTTTGGATTGGTCCCCAAAGCTGAGAGCAATAGAGGCCAGGGGTTTCCATGCTACACTATTTTGGGAGGACTTTGGTAGTCCTCTGAATTGGATTTTCCAGCACTAGCCTGTCCCTGGCCTCCAGACTATGGGGGAGAAGGCTGAAGACTCATGTGGGGTTGAAGAGAGTAGAGGGTAAATAAACTAAAGAGTAAAAGTGTCTTTAGAAGTGTGTGTGTGTGTATGTGTGTCTATGGTGGACTTAAAGACATCAACTTGAAACTGAGGAATAGAGTAACTGCGACCAGTCTGCATGCCTAAACATAACATTCAAAGCCAAGGTTCTGGCTGGAAGCAGATGATGAGACAAGGTTACCTGGAAACAGTTTGCATTCCTTGAGTCTCATACAACATGTTGCCTCCGAGTCACCCACCCATGGAAGGGAGTGTCTGAGGGGGTGGTCATATTCATACCCTTATCTATTTTTTTTCCCAAATATGTGTCAAGGTGACCTGACCCATAAGAGGGACCTTTCCCCACCTCTGCTTGGAATGTGGCTCTAGCCCCTCGCTGGCCTTTTCATGGGGCCCTAGTCGGTAGGGGCAACAATGAGATCCTCTGGAGTTCTTCATACAGGAGATGTCAACAGGAGGACCTGGGACAAGAGAGCAGGGACAGAGAGGACTCTGTGTGGAGATGATATCTGGCAGACCGAGAACTTGCAAAACACCCACAGAGACTCCTGGAAATATTGAAGGAGGGGACCTGTGGGAATACAGGGAGGCAAGACATCAAAATTTTAGGAAATATGGTTAATGGAACATTTTCAATGTAGCTGTTTCAGTGTTCACAGGATGGTGAGGCAGGGGAATGTTTGGATTATTGCACATTTTAGGCTTTCTGGACTGTGGGATAATATTGGCATCGGTTCATTCCTTTTATTACTCTAGCAGCATGTGTATAAACCGAAAGGAAAAACTAATCTTCTAAAGACAATGCTGCCTCTCCAGGCAGGTCTCTCATATGATAAGGTCTCCTTCTACCCACTGGATTCATTTCTGTGTTTCCTTCATGCCTGCAGGCATAAGGCACGGAGGGCTGGCTTTGGGCTCAGCAAACACTGGGGACTTGGGGATTACTTGGAACTCATGGAGAAGAATGTATTTTTGTAAGCTAAGCAGAGCTGCCGGAGTCATTGTCTAGCGACATCATCTGGATCCCTCATCAGGTCTTTTGCTTGTAAGGACCAGACTCCAAAAGTCATGGTAGTCAATCATCCTGACATTTTTGGACCACCATCTACTTCAGAGTGGCTTTCAATCTTTAATTATTTAGGTCATTGATTAAAACAACAGCAACAACAACAAACTGCCTTTGAGACTTAAGTGTCCATCCATCCATCCATCCATCTATCCATCCATTTATTTATCTATTCATTCCCAAACCATTTAATGAGTACAACTACTAAGTGCTCGTCTAAGGTCTGAAGGAGACACGATTTCATATTCTTGTCTTGAGTGATATAAACTTATTCCAGGATTCAACACCCTCCTTTTCATCCTTATTCATAAATCATCTAGAAGAAATCCCTTTTGTTTTGTTTTATGAAATGTAAGCATTGTTTTCTGATAATAAAATTGATGTACAATCCTTGAAAAACACTCATCAAATCAGATATTTATAGTTTAGATAGTGAAAATCACCAGTATAGTTTATTTTCCCATGTTAAAATTTGGGGGTGCTCTTTCAGACGTTGCCTCCCACTCCACACCTACATATAAGCAAGCACACACACACCCACTCACACTCACCCTGCATTTATAAAAAAACAAGATAGGATTAAACTACACATGCTATTTTTTCATTTAAAAATATAATGTACATATCATAGCCATGAGTACATACAGATCAGACCCGTTTTTAAATAGCTGCCTAATATTCCATTTTATGGAGATATAATAACTTATTTAACAAATTTCTTATTGATGGGCATTTAGAATAGTCCCAATATGTTATTGTTAAAAAACAACTCTGCAATACCTTTGCTCAAATATCTCTGTATGATTCGTCAACAATTTAAAACATGATAAATGCCTAGAACTAGGATTGCTGAGTCAAATGGTAGGTGTTTACGTCTAAAATTTTAATAGCTTCCCTTCTAAAAAGCTTGTATGAATTTTAACTACCACTGATAATGTGTATGAATGTGCATAATCTCACACCCTCACTTATATTGGGTGTCAGTGACATCTGACAAGATAGATTAACTAACTTTGTGTTGTTTTAGTTTGCATTTCTTTAATAATAAACTTTAGTATGCATTCATATGTTTATTATCATTGGTATTTCTTATTTTATGAATTGCTTGTTCAAATCATTTGCGTATTTTTACAGAAGTGTTCATCTTTTTTATTTGTAATTACTCTTTTTTTTTATTTCAGCATATTATGGGGGTACAGATGATTAGGTTATGTATGATGCCCTTGTCCTCCCTCCCCCCCAAGTCCGAGCTTCAAGTGTGTCCATTTCCCGGCGGGTGCACATCGCACTCATTGTTTGTGCATATGCCCGTCCCCTCCTCCCACCTCCCTCCTCCCCCTCCCCTTGCCCAACATGTTATTCTTATGTGTGCACTTAAATGTTGATCAGCTAATACCAATTTGATGGTGAGTACATGTGGTGCTTGTTTTTCCACTCTTGCGATACCTCGCTTAGTAGAATGGGTTCCAGTGCTTTCCAGGAGTATATAAGAGGTGCTATATCACCATTGTTTCTTAAAGCTGAATAGTACTCCATGGTATACATATACCACAGTTTATTAATCCA
>NW_012148285.1:11801914-11806343 GCF_000956105.1 Propithecus coquereli | reverse complement strand
AACTTTCCTCTCAGGACTGCTTTGGCTGTGTCCCACAAATTTTGGTAACTTGTGTCACCTTTGTCATTTAGTTCAAAGAATCTTTTGATTTCCATTTTTATTTCATCATTTATGAAGGAATTGTTCAGTAGAAGGTTGTTTAATTTCAATGAATTTGTGTAGAGATGAGAGTTTCTGCTGGGGTTGATTTCTATTTTTATTGCACTGTGATCTGAGAAGATGCATGGTATAATTTCTATTTTTTTTTAATTTTTTGAGGCATTCTTTGTGTCCTAGAATATGGTCAATCTTAGAGAATGTCCCATGAGCTGCTGAGAAAAACATATATTCTGTGGTTTTTGGGTAGAATGTTCTGTAAATGTCAGTCAGGCCCATTTGTTCTAGGGTTCTGTTTAAGTCCATAATTTCTTTGTTAATTTTCTGTTTGGAGGATCTGTCCTCTGCTGTCAGTGGGGTGTTGAAATCTCCGATTATAACGGTGTTGCTGTTCATCAAATTATTTAGGTTAAGTAAAGTTTGCTTTATGAATCTGGGTGCACCTAGGTTGAGCGCATACATATTTAGAATTGTTATGTCTTTGTCTTCTTGTTGAACTGTACCCTTCACCATTATATAGTGGCCCTCTTTGTCTTTCATTACTTTTGTTGATTTAAAACTAAGTTGTCTGAGATCAAAACTGGTACACCAGCCTTCTTTTGGCTTCCATTTGCTTGAAATATTGATTTCCACCCCTTTACCTTGAGTCTAAATGCATCCTTGCAGGTTAGATGCATTTCCTGAAGATAGCAGATACCTTGCTTGTATTTTTTTATCCATTCGGCCAGCTTATGTCTCTTGAGAGGTGAGTTCAAGCCATTCACATTTATTGAAAGAACTGATAAATGGGGTAAATTGTTCATCAAACTGTTCAGTTGCTTTTTGTTGCTTTGTTTTCTCTCTTGAGCCATTGTGGAATCTAGCCTTTGATCTTTAGCTTTTGAGTGGTTTTACATTTGTGAGTGTTTATTGTGCTGGTCCTTGTGTAATTCAGATTTGAGTACTTCTTGGAGAGCTGGTCTTGTCTTGGTGAATTCCCACAGACTTTGTTTATCTGAGAATGTCTTTATTTCTCTTTCATATATAAAACTTAGTTTTGCAGGGTACAGAACTCTAGGCTGGGCATTATTCTGTTTCAGAAGAGTGAGAATGGGGTCCCAGGCTCTTCTTGCTTGTAGGGTTTCAGTTGAGAAGTCTGAAGTTATTCTGATAGGCTTTCCTTTGTATGTTACTTGTTTCTTTTGCCTGACAGCTCGTAGAAGGGCCTCCTTAGTTGATGTTTTGGTCAATCTGATGACTGCATGACGTGGTGTCTTCCTATTTGCATTGAGTCTCCCTGGGGTCCGCTGTGCTTCTTGTATCTATATATCTAGATTTTTAGCAAGGCCTGGGAAATTCTCCTCTATTAAATCTTCAAATAGGTTATCCAGCCCTCGCATGGTTTCTTCTTCATTTCCCGGAACACCGATCACACGCAGGTTTGGTTTTTTCACATAATCCCACATTCCTTGTAAGCTTGTTTCTTTTTTCTTTATTTTCTGCTCAATCTCTGTGACTGACTTATTCATTTGGAAGGAGCTGTCTTCAATCTCTGAGATTCTTTCTTCTGTTTGATCTACCCTGTTCTTGAGGCTTTCCACAGTGTTTTGAAGTTCCCTGAATAAGTCCTTTATTTCCAGGAGTTCAGTTTGATTTTTCTTTAATATTTCAATTTCTTTAGTGAATTTTTCTTCCAAATCCTGGATTTTTTTGCGGTTTACTTGTGATGTTTATCCATTTTTCCTTGCATGTCATTGAGCTTACTTACAATCCATGTTTGGAATTCTTCTTCTGTCATTTTAGTATTCTGGACCTGGTTAGTGTTCATTGCTAGAGAGCTGGTGTTCCTCTTTGGGGGTGTGCTTTCCATTTGATTTTTCATAATTCCAGAAATCTTTCTCTGGGTCCTTCCCATCTGGATCCGCTGTTACTTTTGTTTTGTTCTGCCGCTAGAGGGAGCCGCTAGTATGTTGTCCATGGTTCTCTTGATGGGAGGGGTTACTTGGGGAACTTGTTTTGGTCTCTTGCAGGGGTTTTGATTCCCTGGTGGCGGGTTTCTCTGTTGGTAGCTGACCGGAGGCGGAAATGAAATCGTACTGGATGACCTGAACCGGTCTGGCGAGAAAAGTCACTGGGCTGTCAGCTATTGGTCAGTGCCAAAGCCCCAGGGACTGGCGCTTGTTGTAGAGGGGGAAGTGGCTCTCTATGTCTCGCTGCTGCAAGCTCAGAGGCCGCGCAGAAGGCGCTGGCCAGGGGGAAGGGGTGCTTCTCCAGACTGCCCAATGCCCCAGCGCATTCAGCTTCCGCAGGCGTCTTCCCCTCACAACTGAGGAGGCACTCAGAATTCACCGCTCAAAGAAATGGGCCTGGCTAATTCATTTTAGGTCCTGGAAGGGCAGAGCTTGTTGTGAGAGCTCCCAGGCTGGGGGAAGGGAGCCGTTCCGCACCTGCGACGTGCCCTGGGCCCTGAGCTGGTGCTCCCGGGCCCCCAGGGCGCTGGCTCCAGAGGGAGCCGCTCAGGGGCTGGGAGGTACCTGATCAGGGAGTCAGCCGAGTCACCAGGGTGCCCCGCCATCTTCTTTGTGTCTCCCTCCCTCAATCTCACACCAGTCGGGCAATAGCTCTCGCTTCTACTGGCCCACCCTGAGCAGTCCCAGTCGCCAGCGGCAGTTTCCAGGTTAGATCCAGGTTAGAGTCCTCTACTCAGTAATCACCTCCCCGTTCAGGACCCGCTGGGTGCCAGAGACCAGGTTCCTGACTCCTAACTGCCTCTAGAGGTAGCGCATATCAGCTCCTCCCTTGTCTGGTGCAGTCCTGACACGGAGCTCTGGGAAGTTCAAGATGCTTCCAGCTCGTGTCCCCTCTCCGCTGAGCCCCACGTTTCCTGACCCAATTCTACATCCACTTCACACAGGCCCCTGACTCTCGGTGGGCTTGTAAGTCAGTGCGGAAGCTAGACTGTCTCGTGAGGGACTTGTCCCGGTGCACTTACTGGCCAGGCTGGCGCCACCGTCTCACGCTCCGCTCTCTATTGTCTGTCCCGCGGTTTCCAGATTTTGCGTTCCTATCTCCCGTTCACCTTATTCTTTTTCCTGATTTGTGTGGCCCCCGCTGAATCTCCACCAATTCACCTCGCCATTTTTGCGGGAGAGCGATCCGATCGTGTGTAGCAGACCGAGATCTACGTCTCTTTCTCTGGAAGCAGGGATCCGGGAGGCTACCTTAACTCCGCCATTTTTTCCCCCTGTAATTACTCTTTATAGATTATTTAGTATATGTGTACGTGTTTTTCCACAGTATGCCTGTTTTAAATATATTGATAATGTATTAATATTTTATCATGAAAAAGTTTCAACTTTTTATATGATTAGGTCTGTTAATTTTTTCATTCCTTTTCCTCCCTAGTTTTTGGTGTTACACTAAGAAAAACCACTGTTCAAGTAAGTTAAAATGAAGACCAGCTGGTAATCATCCCCGAGTAGACAAAGCCAGTTAGGTCTCAACCCGTGACTTTAACCTTGCTCAATTTGCAAATATGAGTGAAATATAACTTGAGCTATTTCTTTTAAACACCTACATTAAAGAATAACAGAACTTAAGCTCGATCAATGAGAAGCAGCCAACAAGCATAATTATACAACTGGGGACTTTCCAGCAGGGCAGACCAAATAAGACAGTTATCTAACTGTCTTATCAGTTATCTAAACAGTTATCTAAATAGTTTTGTTATTTTGTAATAGTTTTGTCGTAACCAACCAAATGCTTTCTTTGCTTTGCTTCTGCATTCGTCCTATAGAAGCCTCCCCATTGTGCTACCTTGGTGGAACTCCCAAACTGCCTCTGGTTTGTAGTGCCCAATTCATGAATTGCTATTTGCTCAAATAAACACTTAAACATAGTTTATTGTGACTCAGTTTACCCTTTTGACACAACCCACACTCAAGATTATTAAAAAAGTCCCCCCCATTTTCTTTTGGCATTTTTTTCCCTTCTTATGTTTAAATCAACTTATCATTGATTTGAATCCATTTTGATGATGTCCTAAATTCCTTCATGTACATGGATCTATCTAGATTCAACCCCCTCAATTTACAGATGAGGAAACGCAAGAGATGAGGGATTCAGTGCCTTCACTCAGGCAGTTAACGGCAAGCTACAACTGAAACCCAGCATTTTCTCTTTCTTAACCACTGCTCTTTCCAACTTTCCCCTTTGTCATTATCTATTCATGTAAATACCTTCCAGTATCTGGGACATTTATACTGATATCTAACCCAGTGGTTTTCAGCTCGTATGCCAAAGAAAACTTCTTTCTTTCTTTCTTTCTTTCTTTCTTTATTTATTTATTTATTTT
>NW_012148285.1:11793112-11801864 GCF_000956105.1 Propithecus coquereli | reverse complement strand
GTGCTACCTTGGTGGAACTCCCAAACTGCCTCTGGTTTGTAGTGCCCAATTCATGAATTGCTATTTGCTCAAATAAACACTTAAACATAGTTTATCGTGACTCAGTTTACCCTTTTGACACAACCCACACTCAAGATTATTAAAAAAGTCCCCCCCCCATTTTCTTTGGGCATTTTTTTCCCTTCTTACGTTTAAATCAACTTATCATGGATTTGAATCCATTTTGATGATGTCCTAAATTCCTTCATGTACATGGATCTATCTAGATTCAACCCCCTCAATTTACAGATGAGGAAACCCAAGAGATGAGGGATTCAGTGCCTTCACTCAGGTAGTTAACGGCAAGCTACAACTGAAACCCAGCACTTTCTCTTTCTTAACCACTGCAACTTTCTTAACCACTTCCAACTTTCCCCTTTGTCATTATCTATTCATGTAAATACCTTCTAGTATCTGGGACATTTATACTGATATCTAACCCAGTGGTTTTCAGCTCGTATGCCAAAGAAAACTTCTTAATTATTCTTCCAAATTTCAATCAGTGGCTACAATTTTATTTCAGCTACAGCTGAAGGTACCTACTGTAAATCAATGTCGTCAGATGAGTAGGGCATGGGATGTCGTGTGGAGTGGGCACAACCTTCTGGAAGAAAGAAGAAGCTTAGTATAACATCAAGGTGGTGACAAAGAATGACAGGATGCTTACAGTGGAGTTGCATTTTACGCTGTCTGGAATCACTTTATTAAAAATTCTACAAGAAGATCATTAAGTGAATTGTTCATTTTCAAATTCTCAAGATAAAGTTTTTATGCATTCTGGAAACAGTGCAGCTTTGAGAAGAACTTAGCAAGCTTACCGCTGAGTCATTTACCTCCACTAGTAAAACCTTAAAAATATCATTGATTTCCCACACTAAGCATTGTTTTCTGAGTTGGGTAATTATATGAACAATCTTTGAAAGGCATTTTAAACAATCAGAGAAAAGGTGTTTAATGTCTGTAATATAAAAGTAAAATGTTAAATCTATTAGCATTAGGGTAATTGTTATTTTCATCAAGGAAACTGTTAGTAGCTCAATCAACAATGCCTACACTGTCACAGTGTTGGGAACACGTAAACATGTCAAACTTGTTTACCATCCTTGAAGGAGAAATAAGTATTTCTGATCTAAATTCTCCATGAATTAATAAGGACATTTAAGATCTTCTCTTGATGGAGACAAGGTTCTAAAATGAACAAGTAAGGTGGAATTGAATATAACAAAAATTGTCATTGAAAGTCCATTAAATAGTTAATAAAATAATGTATTGCATATAGCAAAAGTATCCCCTGGTATTAAAATGTCAGCCTAAATGACAAACAGAGAGAGGCTCTCTAATAGAAAGTGATATTTAATCAGGGCATTGCAGTGGGACTACACATGCCATAGTAAAGTAGGTATGTATTCAGGAAGGCAAAGGAAGACACAAGAAAACCACAGGAGGATTACATAATTGTTTTGAGATAATTATCCTTGGCTACAACGATCAATAACAAGGGTGACGCCGGTACGAGATTGGATAGGCAGTTGCTGGGCAGATGTCCTTGCAGCAGTATTTATTGTGTAAGGTTGCAATGGCCTTAGTGCAAGGTTGCAGTTTTCGTAGGGTGTTTTGTAATAGTTTTGTTATCAGGCATATGAGCATGAGAACCCTCTTCATAGCCTCCCTCAGCTCTATTTGTCAGAGTGTTTTTTTTCTTTTAACACAGGTGACTCCATTTTGATTCTGATGACTGTCACAGAAATAAATATTTACTCAATTAAGGACCAATCGAAGTAGTTGGTTTGTGTTTAGGGGTCAAGTTTCGTTAAAAATCCATGTTTTCAGGCAGTGGACACTCCTAATCTATTGAGATGCTCACACCTGAGAGGTGTGTGGCAATGGAGACTGAATCAGTCATAGATTTGTATGTCTCATTTCCGACTCATTCTCAAGTTGCTGAATGCAGAGGATAACCCTTACTGTGCATATATATAATCATTATTATCACTGCTATCTTTCATTTTATGTCACTCCTTTTTCTTTGATTCAGTTAAATATAAGTTTGTTGAAATTCTACTAACCCTGATGTCATAAGAATTTTGCCTTGAGAATATGTAAAGCCAATTTTTTTTTTTTTTTGTAGAGATGGGGTCTCATTATATCCAGGCTGGTTTCAAACTCCTGGCCTCAAGCAATCCTCCCACTTCAGTCTCCCAAAAAACACTGGATTATAGGCACGAGCCACCTCACCTGGCTTGCCTGTGCTTTCTTACATATTCTCAGGAAGAGTAGATAAGACAAATAGGGTATTGGCAATAAAAATTATCTGTAGGCAGTGGAGGTATTATTGGTGCTTGGAGTACATTTGGAGAGAGGAACAAGAATTACTGCAGAATTTGGAGAAAAAATGCTAGAGGGAAGGTAAGAGTTACTGAAATTATATGGATTAGAGAAGAAAATGATGCAATTTAAGAAATCCCTGCAAATTTAAAAAGGATTATGAAATGGAGAGGAATTACTGCTTTTTATTCTGTAGAAGAAACAAAGAAGAAACAATTAGATATTAAGGGATTGAAGATGGTCTTGCTACTTGGCAGAGTTTTTAAGTTCCTGGTCCCATTCTCCTACTTTTTTTTCCCCAGTATCATTCATTAGTAATATCATTGTTAGGTTTTAGTGGGCATTTAGAAGCAAAAATACTGGTCCTGAAGTTTTGGGAGAGAACTGACACTGGCGCTGAAGGATCTGTTCAGCTGTGGTTAGTTAGGGAAGGGAGGTGGGAGGAGAGGCATCTTTTTGGGGTCTTTTCTAGACACCTGGGAATGGCACATGGATGGTCAGTTTTGAAGTTCAGTGACCAAGAGAGTCATTGGATAAACCTATTAAGGTTTATCCATTGCAGAAATATTTTAAAACTCTGTAAGATAATTCCTTTGCTCTTGAGAGAGATAAAGCCATTACACCTGAGGGTGGCCACCAATAGACCCTTTTGAGGAAGGAGTGATGGTACCACAGGGTCTGCCTTCGTGCTGAATTTGCTTTCCTTTCTAAAGGGGCTCCCACTTCCAAGGCCGTGTTGGCCTTGGCTGGGGGCACAATCTTATTTAATGTTTCAGTTCAGCCGATAGAAGATGGAATATTTAAACAGGACTTTATCCAAGCTCTGAGACTATGGCAGGAAACCAAGAAAGAGAACCTTAAGGAGACAGTCGAATGTAAAGTAGAGCTGTCTCATTAGTGGGGGCTCAGGAAAAACAGCCTGTCCCAGTCCTTTTTCTTCTGGCTTCAAATCCCACCTTTAGCATCTCCCCCGCAAAGGAAGACGACTGTAGACATTTAGACTGTCCAAGTCAAGACAAAGAGTAGCTGAGCCCTCTCTCCTCCCTTCGCAAGCTCATTTCCCTTTTCCTTGTCTGGTGACCTGCCTTTTGTCCTGATGACAGATGCCATGATGACCTCACTCTTTGGGGAAGACCCTGCCCTTTCCCTCATGGCTGTGGCCTTTCCCTGGCAGACCTCAGGGACAGCCATGTCAGAGCACATCACCATGCCCCAGACAATCGGATCCACTAAGTGGCACACACATACAGCAACAGGGAGTCATTTCCTTACAGCTTCTAAGAAATCAAATATTTACAAGATTAATTTACAATAACAAGAAGCCCTTGTCTCCAGCTGAGGAATATTTATGTCCTTTCTCAGAGACGTACTTGACATAGTGTGGACAGGTCACCTGTATCAACCATCACCCACCAACAGGACTATTTTCATTTTTCTCATTACTGGAGCCAAGTGATTGCAACCCTAATGAGATGGGCAAGTGGCCTTTATGTGGCTGCCGTCACATCACCCTGAAGGCTGAAGTTTTGCTGCAGAGATTAACAGTGGATGAAACGGAGAGCAAGAACTAGGCTAAAACTGGGAGCCACATTTCACGGCGTTGAGATTGAATATGGAGTGACTGATGGCCTGCCTTCTTTCTTCCACTTCTCGTTGCTCTATCTTTTTCAGGGGCTGTCACTGGATGACTGCAATGAATGATGTGCTTTCTGTACTTTGGAAAAGAGAGAGAGCTGGAGCATGACACAGCTAAGCTCTTTCTTCCTGGGAGTGCCCTCAGCATCTCAAAGCGGACTCAGTTTTTGAGAAGTCCTGGAATAGGCAATGTTCTTGTCCCTGTTAGAGGGAAATAGCAATAATACGATTTGTTAATAGCATTCCAGACGCTAAATTATTATAGATAATTCCCACTACCCATTTTGAAGTCGGTACTATTGTTATTCCCATTTTACAGATGATACAACAGTATCTCAGAGACTGGAAGTGACTTGTCCAGTGTCACTCAGCTGGAAACTGGTGGAGCCAGGATTTGAACCAAGATCTGCATGACCCACATTCCTTTATACCAGAAGCCTGCTTTTGGGAATGGCAATGCTTTGAAAGTGTCTGATGTTGGCACCACCTCTTTTCAATCTTAAAAGTGCTATTCGGTGTCCTTATTTTAGTGAAAGTCAATTAAAATTATTTTTGATTTTAGAGCTTTTGGAAAATTGTGTGGCAGCTGGGAGAGAGAGGCAGATCAAGGCTGAGACTCTCTGTCTCTGAGGATAGAAATATGCCTTTCGGGACACCCAACATCCCTATTTTGAGGGCAGTGAGGCACTGGGAGGGTCAGGAGGATATTTTCTTGCCTTTTCTCTGAGTATGTTAGCAGTACAGCACACCTGACTGTCTCCTTGTGGGCTGCAAAATTGCCCAAGCCGCGTTTGTGAAATTCCCTAAGTCATGAGGAGGTGAGTGTAGGGGGAGCTGTGTTCTCTTTCTAGTCGTTCTACCTGAGCCCATACTTAGGAACTCGGGATCTTACTCTCAGAAGTATTTGGAAGGTAACTTCTCCCAACTCTCCTCTTCACTCCACTCCCAATGGAGAAGGAAGATCTTGACTGATTTTTAAAACTAGGAGAAGGAACACAATATATGTGAGTGAGCGCCCTTCCCTCTCTATTCCTCAGGCTGGTCTGTCCCCAGGAGGGAGGAATTCTTCCTATTTCCCGTCTTCCATACAGGAGCCCTAACTGGATTGTGGCCCAGGCCTGGCCTCCAGAGCAGGGTCTAGAGGCCCATCTCTAACTGTCTCCACCAACGGGGCTTGACTTCAGAGGCAGAAAGTCTGCTTGCAACAGTCAGGGTAACTGTTTTCTAGGCAGCCCTAGACTGTCTCATGGGTGTTTGGCCCAAGATCTAAACCAGTTGGGTAGGAAGTCCATTGGCCTTGGGTCCAACTGAGATTTTCCAATCTACCCTTCCAATAATAGAACTTATGCTTTGATTTCCACCAGTCCATCTCTTTAATCTGTGTCTCAATTTGGTCCTAACCCAGAGTGGGGAGTAGGTGGGTGTGATTTGCCAGGCCTCTTTAGTCTCAACAGTAAAAATTGCACATGCTATGGAAGCACAACCAATTATGCAGAGTCTGAATTAGGGAAGTGGCCAAATGACAGATTATTTATGAGGGCTGTGTTGTAATTTTCCAGTTCTTTAGGTAACCAAATGTTACGAAGTAGGCAAGTGGCTCTCAATGCCAGCTGTTTGTCAAAATCACCTGGGAATGCTTTTTAAAATCCTGCTGCCCTGGACGCATTCCTGGAGGTTCTGATTTAATTCATCTGGAAATAGGGTCTGGACACAGGTTAAAGAAACCACTCCAGGTTAGTCTAAAGTGCAGATGAGCTTGGGAATCACTGAGATAAAGAAGCTACTGAAGCCTCCTTATTTAGTTGACCAGTGTTTCCCAAAGTATAGCACTTGCAACACAGTGTGTGAGTGGGTTTACACAGCACAAGGCTTGGCTTTGGTAATACTGAAGCACGTTGTCAAAAGTTTTCCTTTTTGATTTGCTGTCAATCCTTCTGGTTAAGTAAGAAAGAAAGTCTCAATATAGTGATAGCAGGCCATTAACACCTATCTTTTAAAAAAATCAGGTTCAGAGAGGAGAAATCAGGTTCAGAAAATAGTATGTGTTGAGAATTATTGATAATCTTTGATGTTTTGTACAACTTTTATCTATTTATGGTAGGTGATACTGGTTTTCCACTTATGGTAGTGATATAAAGTTTACTTTAAAAAAAAAACAGTATTTCTCCATCTTGGCTGTTCTTTGGAATGATTTGAGGAGCTTTAAAGAATAATAATGTCTGGATTTCATCCTGGGCATTGGGATTTTCCAAAGCTCCCCAGGAGTGTGAAATCACTATTTTAAAGTGCACCAGAGTTCAGTGCTCCTCAAACTTTAATGTGGGTATGAATCACCTGGGGACCTTGTTACAGTTCAGACTCTGGCCCAGCAGGCTGGGTTGGGGCCTGTGAATCTACATGTCTTAGAAACTCCCAGGTGATGCAGATACTGCTGGCAGGTGGATCGCGATCTAAGGAGCAAGGTCCTAGGAGAACTTGCTTCTGTAGGAAATGCTACCTTCAATATTTTCATAAAGTAAATAATTATGGGTCAATTCCTTTTTATGGGGAGAGTGAAAATCTATATATTCATGCATAAAATTTTCTTAAAATAGATATCGTGCTCCTTGCTTACATAAAGGCCATGGCCAAAGGTTTCAGCACCTTGGACAGATGCATAGGCAATTGTTTTAAAGGGCCAGTGCCTGAACTGGAAAAGGACCAAGAGTTAAAATCTGTGTATAAAAATATTTACAAAAATAATGACATTGCACGGACTTGGCGGGGGGGGACCAAGGGCAACATACGTAACCTAAACATCTGTATCCCCATAATATGCTGAAATAAAAGAAAAAGAAAAAGAACAAAAATAATGACATTGAAAATATTATTGAGGATTGCACAGGAAAGTTAAAAAAAGCGCATACTTTTTAATGCCTTCCACGCTAGTAGAGTCTGTATTATCTTATCTACAATCTTGTAAGGCTGAAACTCTACTGAGCCAGATTTCATCAGACACATGAATTGGGTCATGAAATAGAACCATCCGGTATTATGCCCTGTTGATTTCTGACTCCTTGTTGATGGAACTAGAGGATGACTTTAGCCTAAATATCAACTTTGGGTGATGAAAAGGCTAATGGGACCAAGCTGCTAATTGAGAGGGAAGACTATGGAATGCTAACAGAAGCATGTCAAGGTAGCCTGGTGAAGTGGCTCTTGGAGCTAAATGAGATTGGCTTAAATATTAATACCAATTCATAAATTACTAACTATATCCTTGAGCCAGTTTAATTTAATCCCCATGAGACTCAGTTGTCTTATCTGAAAAATGGAGGTAACAATATTCCCCTTCAAGAGTTGTTGTGAGGACTAAGTGAGTGAAGATGATCACATCGATTCCTTACTTAAAACCTTCCAATGTCTTCCCACCAAATTCCTTACCAGGGCCCACAAAGCTCTACATGATTTAGCTCCTGCCTCCCCATCCCTGCCTTGTTCCATACCACTCTCCCCCTGGATCACTATATTTGAGCAATATTAGTATTCTATTTGTTCCAAGACCACCCAAGCTTATATCAAGCTTATATCAAGGCCTTTGTATTTTCTGGCCCCTTTGCCTGGAATGCTCTTTGGATGGCTGCCTCCTTTTTATTTGGATTTTGATTCTGTTGCCACTTTCTCAAATAGACCTTCCTTGACTGACTTATTTAGTGTTTCTGCCTGACGCTAGTCACTTACATTTATTTATTTTCAGCACTTATCGCTACTACCAGAAATTATCTTATTTGCTTCCTATGTGTTGTCTTTCTTACTAAAATGTAAGTGCCACAAGAGCAGGAGTCTTATTTATCTTGTTCGTTAACAAATTACTATGCCTAGATAGATCTTGACACATAGAGTATTTTAATAAATATTAGTCTAATAAATAAATAACCAAGGCACTGGGAGGGTCAGGAGGATATTTTCTTGCCTTTTCTCTGAGTATGTTAGCAGTACAGCACACCTGACTGTCTCCTTGTGGGCTGCAAAATTGCCCAAGCCGCGTTTGTGAAATTCCCTAAGTCATGAGGAGGTGAGTGTAGGGGGAGCTGTGTTCTCTTTCTAGTCGTTCTACGTGAGCCCATACTTAGGAACTCGGGATCTTACTCTCAGAAGTATTTGGAAGGTAACTTCTCCCAACTCTCCTCTTCACTCCACTCCCAATGGAGAAGGAAGATCTTGACTGATTTTTAAAACTAGGAGAAGGAACACAATATATGTGAGTGAGCGCCCTTCCCTCTCTATTCCTCAGGCTGGTCTGTCCCCAGGAGGGAGGAATTCTTCCTATTTCCCGTCTTCCATACAGGAGCCCTAACTGGATTGTGGCCCAGGCCTGGCCTCCAGAGCAGGGTCTAGAGGCCCATCTCTAACCGTCTCCACCAACGGGGCTTGACTTCAGAGCGCTGCTTGCAACAGTCAGGGTAACTGTTTTCTAAGCAGCCCCAGACTGTCTCATGGGTGTTTGGCCCAAGATCTAAACCAGTTGGGTAGGAAGTCCATTGGCCTTGGGTCCAACTGAGATTTTCCAATCTACCCTTCCAATAATAGAACTTATGCTTTGATTTCCACCAGTCCATCTCTTTAATCTGTGTCTCAATTTGGTCCTAACCCAGAGTGGGGAGTAGGTGGGTGTGATTTGCCAGGCCTCTTTAGTCTCAACAGTAAAAATTGCACATGCTATGGAAGCACAACCAATTATGCAGAGTCTGAATTAGGGAAGTGGCCAAATGAC
>NW_012148285.1:11780258-11793062 GCF_000956105.1 Propithecus coquereli | reverse complement strand
TCTTTGGCCATCTAATGATTCAATGATAGTAAAAATAAGAATCTAAAATTTGCAATTATTCTGCTTTGTGCCTTGGGGTCTGGCCACTGTGGACTACACCACCTGCACTTTCTTCCTGGCTGGCTTCTGTTTGAGCTTGGCCAGTGGGAGGCATCAGTATGACAGGAGAGGGAAGGAAGAGAAAGGTGTCCCTTTGTCTCTGGCATCAGATCTCTGCCAGTGGTGTGGCCCCTCCTTGTTGGAAGGCCCCTCCTCCAAGGCCCTACCCCTCAGTGCGGTCCTTTAAAACTCTTTCCTCCCAGTGCTCCAGTGAGGGGAGGTAATGCATCCCATCATTTCTAGCTCCTAGGTGTCTCATCACCTCTTGCTGGTTCCCTGCATCTTGTTCAGACCATTGCTCACAGTCTTTTGGTTAAAGTCTTTTCATTGAAACCACCTAGATGACATTTGATTCCCTCTAAGACTCTGAGTGACACACAATCCATTTTGAAATATATCCAGAAAAGTTCTAAGAACTCCCACTGCAAACCATTTGTGGGGTTAATAGACATCCCTATGATGATTTCTTCTTTGGGTTTAATCTGGATCCTTCATCTTGCAGTTTAAGTCTCACTTCCTCTAGCTCCATCTCCAGTGGAGAGAAATCGCATGTCACTGCCATTCTCTAGGTAACGAAACTCCAAACATGGAAACTCCTCATGCACAGAGTTAATGAGAAGACATCTCTCTTCCCTGTGGCCTGATTTGCTCCTTTTTAATCAGAACATTTTTTCCTTTTTTTTTTTTTTGGCATGCCACTGACACATTCTCCCAATAAACCGAGGAAATTCACAGTATCTATTTATCCCAGTAGACATGAACCTCTCATCCCCCTTGTTGTGTCTGGCAAGTACTTGGATTAATTGCACACCCTCCAAAAAGGCTGGGCCCTCACATTTAGCCAAGTGCACTAATAAAAGGATTATTATTTAACAGCTCAACCTCCATCAACTCGCCTTTATCCTGCCTCCCTGAATTGGTGAACAAAATTAATGAGGATGCTGTGGCCATGCCTAACAGCTTCTGTTTGCCACCCTTTCAGCAAATCCTTTGCTTTTCTGCACTTCCCCCTCAACTCCTACGTCATTTTTATTCTCCAAGTTGATGCAAAGATGGATTGTGACAATAGTTTGTGGGTGGCTGTCAGAATTGATGGTGGTTTGTGTGGGAAAATGCATAGCGAGTTTGAGAGCTGTGGTTAGGATTCCAGATAGAGTCAATTAAAAAAAAAGTTCTACTCACAAGGAAAGGTCAAGCTGAATGTTTTAATTATGATGCCGTTATAACATATCTCATGCTTGGATAAACTGGCTTTGAAGAGTTGCAAAACTATGCAATATATCCCGCTCTAAAAAGGGCATACAAATAATGTGATATTTTGAGGGATGACTTAGAATCTTGCAGAGAAGATAATAAGGTGAAGTGGAAAGAATGAAGTGTTGCAAGACCTGGGTTTCATTCTGGACAAAACCATTCACCTCTTTGGTCCTAGCATCCTCACCTGCAAAATAATATACAATTTGAGGCTTTTTTTAAAAAAAGCTCTGTTATTAATCATTGCTCTATGAGATACCTATTGGAATTATAATTAGCTCCATTTTATGGAGAAGAAATTGAGACTCAGAGAGATTGAGAACATTACCCAAAGTCACACAGCCTGCAAAGCTACAGCTTGTAATAACTGACTCCAAATCTTGGGTTCCTGACCATGAGAGCTTCCACATACCTTGCAGACAACTGGAAAAAAATTAAATTTTGCACATTTTCTAGATGAGAACAGTCTTTAAGACATCTTCAAGGACTTGTTCAAGGCCATACATGTAGTAAATGGTGGAGCTGGGACATCAACCATGACGATCTGATGCCAAAGTCCAAGCTCTTCGCCATTATGCTAGATTAGCACTTATGATTACAGCCTTCACTGCCTTGAAAACGAATAGAGGATGTGATCAGAAGAGAATTCAGATTTATACCCAATAAACTACCTAATTTAGGATTATAGAACACAGAGTTCTGTGGTCTTAAATTCTGAAATATATCCGGCTAACCAGGAGGCACTTGGAACTCTGGTCTTATTCTGGCACCCAGCATAATGTATAAGTAAGATGCCCACATAAAAGTTTAAGTCCGTATTCTGAAAATTGGAGGACATTATACTTAGTGAAATGAGCCAGGCACAGAAAGACAAATACTGTATGAACTGACTTATATGTGGAATCTAAAAAAGTTGACCTGATAGAAGCAGAGAGTAGAATGATGATTAGCAGAGGCTCGGAGTAGGTGAGAAGGTGGGAATGGGGAGATGTTGGTCAAAGTGTGCAAAGTCTCAGGGAGGAGAAATAAGTTTTGATATGTATTGCGCAGCAGGTGACTATAGTCAATAATAATGTGATGTATACTTCAAAATAACTGAGAGTAAATTTCAAATGTCTTACCACAAAAATAAAGTGAAGTGATAGATTTGTTAATTAGCTGATTTAATTTCACATTGTATACATGTATCAAAACATCATATCGTATCTCATAAATGTATACAATTATGATTTGTCAAGTAAAAATAATATTAAAAATCAGCGTTCTGCAATTGCTTGAACATATACGCAAATACCAAACACCAAGTATGCACCATCTTAGAATTTATTATCATACAAACACAATAAATTATCTAATTAAGAAAATATGAACATTTATTATTTTTCTATGATAGCTTTCCATTCCATTCTTTGATCTGGAATAGCCAACATTAGAGTCTTTTATTCACTTCGAATAAGCTCCCCAGGCTGGACCAGGAGGCCTCAACTGTGCAAAGTGATCTTTTCCAATTGTAGGGTGTTTGCAAAATGGAAGTTCATGCCCTCTCACAGTCTGTCTTTTATGGTTTGTCTGTCATTCCCCTCATTTCCTTCCCCGTGAGACATTGTGGGCTTCAAATTGTTCAATAAAAAGACACAGCAGGATGGTGTGTAGCATCATTGCAATGCCCGACCAAGGACACAAATCATACAGCAAGGGAGATGCTAGTTAACAGTCTTCGAAAGAGGCACCACAAAAACCCCACACAGGGCAATTGTTTGAGTGCCATCAACAGCAGCTGTTTCCATGACAGGCTTCAAAATGCAAGGCTTTATTTCCAAAACTGGCCTGAAAGAAAAGGCTTAAAAGTTTTTACAGTATGAAAGTTAAAAAAACCTTTCATTACTGTCCATTAATTATTACTATAAATAATAAATTAAAAGTCCTTAGACGATCTGAAATAAATTTTAGGAGATATGTATCAACCTAACACAACAGACATTCGTATACATTTTAGGCAGAAGACAGCGGCTCACTAGTGTGCCTTCAAGAATAGGACCTCTTTTAAATATTTAGTAAAATATACAACACAGAAGGAAAAGAGATCATAATACTACCGGTAGAGCTTCTATTGTTAATAGAAGTAATTAATGGGCGTCTGAGGAAAACGTTCCCAATGCATACCCGGTTTTTAAACATCAACAATTAATTTTGACATACAATTAAAAAACGTGGAGCACAGAGCATTGAGATTCACATACATTATTTTCCATCCTATATATACATTCTCAAAAAGGAATTGCTTCACCTTTATAAATATTGCACTTTGGCTCATTGACAAAGAGCTCAAACTAGCATTTTTTCAGAGCTACAGGTTTTAAAAATAAATAAATAAATATATATGTATATATATTCAGTATAGGTAGCCTTTGGTCAACGTTCATCGATAAGGGGGTGTAGTGGAATCGCGTCATACACACGGTTAACGAACACGTATTCAACTACGCGCGCTTGGCAAAAAAGAGACAGAGAGAAATGCGATTTAAGGGCTGTAGGGGAATCTGCTTCCCATCGCACTCAGTGAGTGCACACCCTGGGGAGCATGGGAGATGGAAGATAGGAATTTGCTTGTCCCTCAGTCGGACGACTGCCATGAATCTCTTTTAGTGGGAGCGTCTTGCTGCACCAGGGTGATCCTAATGTTCTCAGATACATTAGAATTGTACAATATGGTCCCTAAATACAAGCCAACTCTGTCTCATCATCAACCAGAGAAACAGCAACCTGTTTCAATGCTAGAGAAAAACTTAGCTGCGTTAGGTTTTTAAAGGGATAGACTATGATCTCCAACATGGCTCTTTTCTGAAGACTTTGCAAAGGTGACTTTGGCTCTGTCAGGTTTTTGTCTTTTGCACTGACTTTAGAATCTAATCCTTGGGTCTGATGACACTCTACTGCAATTATTTAAAAAGAATAGGAATTAGGACCATCAGGACTAATATGACCTAAAATTACATTGAGTTAGTATTGAGGGTATTGACTAAAGTTTGGGCTGGTATTGCCCTGGGGCCTTTTCAACCCCATTCATTTATTGCAAATTCCCTTAAAAAGGATAGACATGTCTTCCAATTTAGGGACAAAATGCAGTAAAAATCCAGCCTGAGGAACTAAGTATTCCAGGTGGACTGTCTACTTTTTGTGTGGTCACCAAAAATGTCATATAGTTCCAAAATCATTTTGGCAGACTTTTTTTCCAAAACAGAGATGACTCCAAATACTGAGAATCTGGGAGAGAAGTAAAGAAAAAAAACAAAGCTAAATAAGAGGAACTCCAGCATGGATTTCTCTTTCAAAACATACCACTGAACACATAGGGATCTAATATAATCCAGTAGGTATGTGTGCACACATGAGCAGTAATTTCCAGGGAAGCCCCTATTAGCTATATCCTGGAACTATTGTTGCCTTGCACAGGCAAGGGGAGAGTAAATAAATACATTTATATTTCATCATTTTGCAAAGGTTCTGGGTTAAATAGCTTTACCAAGAACTGGCACCACCCTTTTGAGCCATGCGCATCAAAGGACAGATGAGCCGTCATCGTGGGCACCTTTTGTGACTGCACTTGTGACTGAACGGCAGTGCCAGCTGGGCTGTGGGGCAGAGCTTAGGATGCCTCCTTTTATACCCGAAGAGCTGCAGTCCCTGACCCTTGAATACTAAATTCAGTTCAGAAATCATTTCAAATAAAACAATTTGGTGAGGGTTTCAGCAAGCAAGGAGCCAGGGTTGGCAACTCTACATGGAAAAGGCTTCTCTAGGAAGCTTGAGTGGTACCCGAACAAGAAGCAATTTTGAGTAAAGGGATTGTATACAGCTGACACAGGGATGGACTGGAACAATGGCAAGAGTGGGCTTATTTTTTTGTTTTTCTGGGCTCAAGAATTCCTCCTTTGCCCCCACACAACAGGCAGGGTCTGTGTTTGGGAGGAAATAGATAAAATCTATACATAATGGTAAATAGAAAACTGCATGTTAGACTCCAGGTCTGAGGTCACAGGTATGTTGGTTTGGAGCCTTCCTGAAGCAGCTCTGGCCAGAGTTTGGATGGGATTCAATACTCCTCTCTTCCCACAGTGCCATTCTGCAGCTGGCGGTGCCAGGGCCACTTTGAGACCACAACCTTCTCTAGGAGAAAGGGCACCTTGGAAAAATCCCAAATCAGTCAGCATTGTTAGCTGCTGGGATCAGCACAAGGAAGCAGTGAACGACCTTAGCTCTTGGAAGAAGAGCGAGGGCCCAGCTATGTGCTACGGTGGCTTGGTGTGTCACATGAATGAAGAATTCCCAGTGACTGTGGATGGTGCCAGGGCGAAGTCACAGACTATTTCTCTACTGTGTGTCCTTACTGGTCACAGGATGATGATACAACCTCCAATGGCATCTTCAAAGTGGTAGGAACTTTTGTTGTCAATGTGACTTTGTAAAAAAAAAAAAATGCACGAGTAAAAACAAGATTCATGCTTTCCTTTCTTCTCTTCCATCTTTCCTGATCTACCAGCCTGAGAGTTGCCAGTCTGTGGAGACAGCAAATCAGGGTTTCGCTCCTGAGGAGAGCTGTTCATCCATGGGACGGGACGTCCTCCCATCTGGAAATGGATTTGACAGAAGCACTAGGTGCCAAACCTATGGGGTCACGGGGATACTTTTATAGGTTTTCCATTTTTGTCATACTGGTACACCAGCATCTTGATACAGTGTGAGTTCGCCGGCGAGATCCAGGGGCTGCTTGTTATGGAAAAGTTATGGTTGGTGTAGAACTGTACAGGTTGCTTCTGGCACTTGAAGAAGGCCTTGAGCGTGGCGGCTGCCATGGTGCGGAACCGCTTGCTGATGAAGCAGTAGAGGAAGAAGTTGATGGCTGTGTTCAGAAGGGCCAGCATGTTGGCAATGTCGGACATGATGTGCACCAGCCAGCGGTTCTGGATGGGCGCCCCGTAGAGGTGGTAGAGAATCATAATGATGCGGGGGGCCCAGAGCGTGGCGAAGATGGAGGTAATGGCGAAGAGGATGGCCGTGGTCTTCCCCGTGGAGTAGCCACGGAGGCGAAAATTGCTCTTCCTCCTGAGCTTGTACACGATGATTGAGTTCAAGATGAAGAAGATGGAGCAGGGCACCAGGTACACAGTGAAGCAGTGAATCCAGATGAGAACGTGGTGCACGGAGGTGCTGACGTAGTCTTCAGTCCAGATGTTGGGCCACCAATAGTAGGGAATGCTGGTCAGGAAGCAGGTGACATACACGCTGATGATGACTTTCCTGGTACGGGCTGGGTAGGACACCATGTGGTACTTGAGCGGGTGGCAGACGGCGATATACCTGTCAATGGTTAATGGAACCGTAATCCAAATGGAGGTGTGGATGGATGAGAATTCCAGCACTTCTATGATCTTATCGGGGACCGGAGGCATCTGCATGTTCAAGATGAAGTCTTCCAACAGGAAGTCCACAAACACGATGAAGAAGAGGACCAAGATATCAGCAGCAGCGAGTGCCAAGAGATAGTTGTAGGAGGACTTCTGCCTTCTGGCCACCAGCTGAGAGAGGATGATCACTGTCAAGATATTTGCTGTGGAGAGAAGAGAATCTGGTTTACCTTTCAAGCCAAGGTGACTTCTTTGGTTACCATGGAAGGCCCTGGGCATATGTTTACTGGGCACTCCCATGGAATTCAGAAGGATTGAACCACTGCCTTTGAGAGACAACCTCTGCATTACAAATAGTGTCTCATGCACACATCTGGGTACTATTTTAAAGTTATGCTTATTATGGTCTAGTTTATTTGTTTCTTGCACAACCGTGAGAGTAGTCCTCACTTTAGAAATCGAACTGGGGCTCTGAGAGCTTAAGGAACTAGCTTAGAGCCTCACAGTTAGTAATCCATGGTGACAGGAGCCACACCTTGATCCCAGATCTCATGGGACTTTCTTTTGTTCAACTTCCTGGAGTATATGGGGCTGAGACGGCTTTTTCTGCTGTGTGTGTTCAGGTAGGAGCCTGGACTACATAACTTCTTAAGAACCTTTTGAGAATTTGGATTTTAGGACCTTTCCTTTCTAAGTGGATTTAGAATCTAAAGAGTGGAGAAGATTATGACCTTCAGGTTAATTTAAAAATAGGCAGGCCCTGTAACCCTAGCACTTTGGGAGGCTGAGGCAGGAGGACTGCTTGAGGTCAGGAGTTCGAGACCAACCTGAGCAACATAGTGAGACCCCATCTCTACAAAAGAAATAGAAAAATTAGCCAGGCATGGTGAGAGGCACCTGTAGTCCCAGCTACTCAGGAGGCTGAGGCAGGAGAATTGCTTAAGTCCAGGAGCTTGAGGTTGCAGTGAGCTATGATGACACCACTGCACTCTGGTCTGGGTGACAGAGCCAGACTCTGTCTCAAAAAAGAATTATATTTATTTTTGGGATAGGTAATCTGCACACATGGTACATAATTAAAAATAATAGCAGGGAAAAGTAAATTTCCCTTTCACTGTTCTTCAACCATCCAAGTTCTCCTCCCTTAGGGAAATCACAGTTAATAAATAATTTATCCTTATATAAGTCTACATAATATGCATGTATATCATTTCTGCACAAACAGCAGTGATATATCATTTTTCTTGGGGTCAGATTTCATTTGAAAATGTATCCACATAACTTTCTGATAAGTTTTAAAAACAAATGTCTCTCTGAATTAGGCATATTTAGAAAGTCATTAGCAACTCACTCCAAAATGATATTCCAATGGATGATATCTGGAAGTCATTCTACACGTTTACTCTCATTCGTTCTCACAATCAACCCTGCAGTTTGAACACTGTTAATGCTATTTTGCAAATAGGAGTCTCGAAGAGCTTATGTCCCTTGTCTGAGGTCCAGTGACAGAGCTAGAACACGGACAGCTCTCTTTCTCTCTCCCCCTCTCCCCCTCTGTTTCCCCTCTCCTCCCCCTCACCCCTCTCTTTCCCTCTCATTTTCTCTCCCCCTTTCTGGTTGCTATTTAAAATATTATACAATAGTTCGCATGTAAAAATGTCTTATAATAAACACACCCACACATCCTGGTGTACTCATCACTCAGATTAAACAAATTTTAACATTTTCCCATATTTGCTTCAGCTCTTTTTTAAAAAAGAAATGACATTGTAGATATAGTTGAAGTCCCCTCTGAAATAGTTCAATTCCCATTCTTTTCCCTCTTTCCTTCTTTTTCTCCCTAGAGGCTACTGCCATGCTGTAGGTGGTGCAGTGTTCAGGGCCATGTCTGCATACTCTTCCTTCCTTCCTTTCTTTTTTTTCTTTTTTGAACCAAGTTCTCGCTATGTTGCCCAAGCTGGAGTGCAGTGGCTATTCACAGGTGTGATCATAGCTCACTGCAGCCTCTAACTCCTGGGCTCAAGCAACCCTCCTGCCTCAGCCTCCCGAGTAGCTGGGACTACAGGTGCATGCCACTGAGTCCAGACTCTTGCTTTCTTTTATACTGAAACTGTCAGCATTCTATATGCCACTTTTGTCATTCAACT
Source organism: Propithecus coquereli (assembly GCF_000956105.1). Classification (NCBI taxonomy): domain Eukaryota; kingdom Metazoa; phylum Chordata; class Mammalia; order Primates; family Indriidae; genus Propithecus; species Propithecus coquereli. Next base: position 11,784,157 of record NW_012148285.1, on the reverse strand, counting down.
TCATGTTTCTAAGACCTATATTTGTTTCTACATGCAGATCTCGTTCACTCATTTTAGTGACTATGTAGCATTCCATTGTGTGAACTTACTGCAATTAACTAATTCATTATGATGTATGTAAATTATATATAGTTCATTATATTAAAGATGTACATACATTTCAATTGGTTCCAGGGTTTTGCTGTTATGAACCACTGTAGTTAATGTGTTGATATGACTCTCCATTAGAAGTACTTATACATGAGAGTTTCTCTAGAGTAGTACATACATAAAAATGTATTTATTATGTTTTCGAATATGTGCATCTTGCTTTAAAATACTACAAAAATAAATAAAGACAAAGAGAGAGTGTGTGAATCTTCATCTTTAGCAGATATTGTAGAATTGTAATAAAGTGATTTTACTAACTTATACTCCCAACAGCGGAATATTAGAATTCCATTTGCTCCATATCCTCCTAGTACTTGGTATCGTTAGTTTGTTGTTGTTGTTTTTAAAGTCTGTGCTGTTCTTGTTTTGTCCAAAGCACTTTGAAATAACAGTTTTGAAATGGTGGACAGTTAAGGTATTGATTATATTAAGCAGCCAGGATTCAAACCTAGGAGCAACATCCATGCTCTAAACCGGTCTGCAATATTGTACCTACTCCAAGTTGGTTGGGGGTACCACGCGGCTATGTTACACTGTATGCAGGGTAGAGAAAAATGGTATTTCCTACTTTAAGTTGCTACTTAAGAAAAGAGACCCATTAAAGCAAAAGTTCTTTATATTTGTAAACCCAATATTTCAAAAGTTTACTCATGCATTCAACAATATTTTTGTGTACCTACTCTGAGCTTTGCCCTGGGAGAGGATGGTGAACAAAACAGACATGGTCTATACAGCCTGCAAGGAACTTAGATTCTGTTAGGCAAGAAAAACATCACCTGAAGGACTACAGAAGCAAATGCATAACTGAAAGCTATAGTAAGTGCTATGAAGGAATGTTTGGGAATTGGAATCAGAAAAAGCTTTGCCGAGATTTGGAGGACCAAATAGGAGGTAAATAGGCAGAGAGGTTGGAAGAAGAAAGTATTTTCAAGTAAAGGAAACAGCATGTGCAAAGGACCTAAGGTGGGGGAAGTATGAAGAGTTGGGTTTATTAAGACAAAGAACACATATTGATTTCTGCTTGCTTCATAAGCATTTTCGCATTTGATGGCTCTCCTTTATTAAACATCCTCAGTATGTTCTGTTGAAAGCATTTCAAAATGTTTTATTCATCCAAAAATCCTTTTGAAAAGTATTTAGCATCTACATTCTGTGGGCAAAGATCTGTGCATGGGCCCAAGGTGGATACAAATTGGTGTTGCATTCAGACTCTCTACTCAGAGTGTAGAAACGTCATATAAGTGGCTAAGTATTAATGACATAAATTAGAACTCACACAGTGATACAACAGCTGCTGGAGAAAAGATATATAACAAAGGGCAAAGGCTTTGGAGTAGGGTCTGGGTCAAAGGCTCGGCTTCCAATCCCTGCTCCTCGGACCTAACGTATTGTCGGAGCTTCATGGAACGCAAGCTGCAAATTCAGGTCTGAAGCTCTCCCGTTGAGCTAAGGGCATGAGAGCCCTGTGGCTAAGAGTGTGGGGTCTGGGGCTGGGCTGCCTGAAGTTCAGTCTTGGCTCTACCACTTATCAACACTTTGCCTTTGGGCAAGTTTATTCAATTTCTCTGTGCCTCAGTTTCCTTCTTTATAAAATAAAATTAATAAGACTATCTGCCTCTTAGGGTTGTTCTGAGAATTAAGTGCCATAATTTTCATAAAGTGGTTAGAACAGTGCCTGGCATGTGATAAGTGCTCGATGCAGGTTAGCTATTGATAGAGAGTCCTTTCATTCAACACATGTTAATTGGGCATTTACTATGCCAGGCACTGTATGAGGCACTGGAGATACAGACATTAACAAAGCAGGCAAGTTCCCTTTTGCCATGGGGTTTATAGTATAGTGCAGAAGACAGACAATAAATAAACACACAAAAATGCACAGGAGAATTTCAGATATGGTACTATGAAGAATGAAACCATAGGATGAAACAAATGTATCGGGGAGTTATTTTTAGATTGAAAAGTGACATTTGCGTTCAACCAAAGATAAAGGGATGGGATCTGCCATGAAAAGATCTGTGGGAAAATGATTCTAGGTGGTGGGGATGGCAAGCACAAAGGCCCTGTGGTAGGAATGAGCTTGGTATATTCATGGAACAGAAAGACATGGGAACAGTTTCCCATTTTACAGATGAGGAAACTGAGGCTTGGATTTTTAGATAATTTGCTCAGAGTCACAAACTGAGTTAGTGAAGGAGCTAGAAGATGACCCCAGCTCTGTCTGACTTTATGGCATATCAGATTCTGCTTTATCTTTGGTCATAGGAAAGGGGTCTTAGCAGGAAGAAAGTGACTCCTGTTCCCTAGGTTGCCCCTGACTTAGAAAAGTGCCACCGTTTCTCAGAACCTCTTGTTTTCTATCCATTCAACAACGCCCACATTCCCTCTCATGTCCTTCTCCTGAAGGAGGCAGGAATACATAAATGGTGGGGTCTCCCCCGAAAAACTGCTATATATATTCTGCAGAGAGCGACTCTTTGCCACTGTTTCTTCCTCCCCAGCTGAACCCTGTTCGAAGTGTGGTGTTAAAAAATTTTCCATATTCAAACTCTTTTAAAAATATTCCAGCCCCGTCTATTTAATGCTTTAAGTCAGGCAAGTCATCAACTCCCAACGAAATTGCTAGGTATTCATAGTTGACATTTCCTTAAGTTTCTAGTAATTGCCTCTCTTGAGAAACTAACCCGCAGACACTGAGTTTCCCATTCCGTTTGTACAGGCAGATTCTCCCCCAAGGCAACATCAAGAACACTTAGGATATCCTTGGGGTGAGAGAGAGAGAAAGAGAGAGAGATGTGAGCTGAGGGGGACCCGGAGGGGAAAGGAACGAGCCTGTGTATTGATTTTCTGAAAAAGAAATGAGAAATGAGAAGGTAGAGTCTTCAACTCTTGAGGCTTGACATTTGCTATAACTCCCCATACCAAAAAACCCTTTCGTTTCCACAGTGGCACATTGTCCCCAAAGAGAAAGAGTGGTGTTGACAGGATCTGCTGTATTTACAAGGGTGATCAAAGTAAGAAACCCAAGTCATCACTGCCCGGAATGCCATTTCTCAGCTTTTCTTTCTAACTGACCCAAGGACTCTGTTGTTGAGGAAACCCAACCAATCCCATCCAAGCAAGCCCCAAAGAACTTCACGATCAGAATGGAAACATGTCTAAAAAGCAAATCCTTTCTGTCAATGGTGTTGTTGGACAGGTTTAAGCTCCTGGGTAATAGAAAGCCCATGTTTTGTGACTGCAAAGCTTCTTGGTTATATTCTTGGGGGAATGCATTTCCTGGATTTTGTAGCTTATTGTGCTCAAACTGAAGAAGATTTAGGGAGTGGATGAAAGAACCACACAGGTTGGGTTGGCAGGCCACACCACTGAACTGTCTGCTGGCCCAGAGACAAAGGGTCAAGGGCTTCTAGAGGTATTTTCTGTGTCTCTGATGACTAAGGGGCTCCAGCAGGTTCCTTGGAAGCAGCAGCTGGACTGCGAATTCTCAGTTTATGTCTCTCAGTTCTGCTACATTTCCTCTCTCTTGTCTTTGAAAATTAATTTTTCAGTTACGAAAGCAACGCGCACTTGTAAAAAAAAAATTAAACATTATATCAGTGTATAATAATAACAGAATCAGCTGACTTTTATTGAGCATTCACTTCACTCGGGGCACTTCTAAGCACTTTACACAAATATCTCATTTAATTTTCACAATTATCCTGTGATGTGTTATGATTTGAGAGCACTGAGGTTCAGAGAGGTTA
>NW_012148285.1:11764848-11779515 GCF_000956105.1 Propithecus coquereli | reverse complement strand
GGAGGCCCAGGCAGGAGGATTGCTTGAGGTCAGGAGTTCGAGACCAGCCTGAGCAAGAGTGAGACCCTGTCTCTACTAAAAATAGAAAAATTAGCTGGGTGTGGTGGTGTGTGCCTGTATTCCCAGCTACCCAGGAGGCTGAGGCAGGAGGATCGCTTGAGCCCGGGAGTTCGAGGTTGCTGTGAGCTAGGCTGATGCACTGCACTCTAGCCCAGGCAACAGAGCAAGACTGTCTCAAAAAGAAAAAAAAAAAAAAAACAGAAAGAAAGAAAGGAAGGAAGGAAGGAAGGAAGGAAGAAAGAAAGAAAAGAAAAGAAAAAGATGATGCTGACAAAACTTGGTGTTCAGTCTTTTTAGCCTTTGTGAATGGCACTGCAGACCCTATAGAGGTTCTGTGCTGAGTGGGCCCCTCGAGGAGCAGGGAAAGAGTCCCCTGGGCAGCTGTCCCGCCATGTGTCTCCAGTCTCAGGCAGTGCCCCCGACCAGGGGCCATCTTTGCTTCCTGTGGTCCCACTCGCCCCAAGGCAGAAACCTGGAATGCAGAGCTTTCTTTCTACAGTTGGTTATGAGGGGCACGAAACTGATTATGGACTGGTGAGGTGGTGGTTAGGAAGTGAGACCCCCTCGCTTCCCCATGGGAAAGACAACCCCAGGGCAAGGGGCTGGCTTCCAGGTCCCCCGAAGGGCTCTGAAGGGCCATTTGGACTTTTCACTCTTGGCAGACTGAATCTCACCCAAAATATCTGATAGGTACACAAGGACCTGTCTTGATTGGGAGTGTAGTGGCTAAGAGTACCCGCTCTGGAGGCAGCCAGCCTGGGCTCAAATCTCAGGAGAACCATCTACCCACTGGGTGAGGGTAAGTGACCTAATGTCTCTGAGCCTCAGGTCCTACATCTGTGAAGTGGGCATCAGAATAAATAGCACCCTCACAGGTTGTTCCGAGGATCTATGCAATAACACGGGCACAGTACTTAACACAGTCCCTGGCACATAGTAATCACAAAAAAGAAAAAAAAATCAGCCATTGTTCTTTTTTTTCACTTGGCCAGTTCAGTTCAGCAGACAATCGTTGAGCAGTTACTAGAGGCCAGACCCTATGCTAGATGCAAAGATATGCGTGCGAGAGCGTCCAAGCTCTCAGGGAATTCCAGAGAAGATTCTGGTTTCTCTCCACGCCTCTTCCAGACAACCCTGTCAACCCACAGGGAAGTTCCTCATTGTCTCTAACCTAAGCCCTCCAGTTGCAGCTGTATCTGATCCCTGCCTGCAACTTTGTTTCTCTGCTCCATGGAGAAGAACGTTGGTCTTTACCTGTGGAACTAAACCTTTCTGATCCATTTTGGCATGATGAATTTGTTGGCCCTTGCATCCTCTGAAAGCGTTTTGGTTTTAAAACTAAAATTTTAAAATTTTAGCTCCTGTTTTGATTGCTCTTTAATTTTCTTTGTGGCTTCACTACGACACTCTATTATTTTTCTTGTGGAGACCTCTTTTCTTTCTTTCTTTTTTTTTAAACCACTTTTGAGCACTTGAGTGAATTCCTTTCAAAGCTGGGGTTAGTGTTTTCCCTTTCTGTGTATCTCCCTTCATGGATCTCATCCCAAGGGTGAGAGCACAGCCTGGGGTAGGGATGGGGAGAACGTTTCATCTTCAATCTCTTGGTAGTGGCTGTCTGGGCGCCATGTTGGAAAGTGTTCCTAAACCACGCCTGGGCTTGGTGGTGCTGTGATGGATTGGTGATGTCTGCCCAGGTGGAACAAATGTTGTGGATTTGTCCTCCACGTCTTGGGCCCTGGATCCGTGGTGCAGCTTCCCTGGCTTTTCCCAGAAATTAACAAAGCAGTGGTTTCCAGTGTAGACTAGAAAGAATAGTTGAGACTTAGCAAATGGGCAGCTGAGTAGGCAGCAAGAGCTAACATGGCGGCCCTCCCAGGGCAGGCCGACTCAGGGCGCTGGGAACAGTGACTCAGCATCCAGGCTGCAGGGCTGGACTCAGCCTTGCCAGTCAATTGACCTTCTCTTGACAACAGAATTGGTTCTGTCTTTATGGCCAGTGGAAGCTTTGTTGAGTAACCATGACAACTGCCAGGTCTTTATCATGAAACCACATCCAACACAGCCAACAGACCCAAAAGTTTCCAAACCATACTTCCTGGTACCAAAGTTGGTTTTCTGTTATCTACCCTATATTGAGCACTTACTATGTGCTGGGTAGCCTTGCACAGAAGAGATGATTTTATGTGATTCAATGAACATTTTTACTTTAAAAGGTATGCATTTAGTTTAAATGATATTATAATAATGTTATTTTTTTCATGTGGGGTAATGATAAATGCCTGCTTATAAGATAAGTTGAGCTTATTTAAAAAGTGAGTTGATTTAAAAAAATCTATAAGGAGACGACAGTGTAGGTGGAATGCAGGCTTCTGGTCTCCATTTTACAATGAGGAAACTGATATTCAGAGAGGGTAAGCCACCTTCCCAAGAAGGCACAGCTGATAAGTTGAAGAAGCATCTTGAAAGCACTCAGTGGTGTCATCTTGGGTCAAGTTCTGTACCAAGTAATGGATGCAGCTGTGTTTTCTCAGTTCTGGGAGTTTATCAGAAAGGCAGATGGGGGCAGGGCTTTACCTGAACAATTCCTGGATGTGCAGGTGGCTTTCCAGCAAACACTGAGCGCAAGAGTTCACAGAAAGCACAGGGTACTTAAAATGAGAGACATGCATTTTGGAGCCTGGCAGATCTGGGTTAGCCTCCCCGATCTGCACTTTCCGAGCTGGCACTCTCAGGCAAGTTGTATAAGCACAGTGAGCTTCAGATTCCTCAGCGGTAAAACAGAGTAATGATGTACCTGGTTCAAAGGATGCAGTGAGGATTAGAGAGGATCATCACCCAAAGCTCTTAGCACAGAGCCTGGCCCAGGGAAAGCACTCAGTAAGTGGTCATAGTCATTCAGTACAAATCCAGTGATCAGTTCGGCTAAGATGATAAGCTGAACCAGACAAAGGCCCTATGAGGGGGAAGAAGCACCTGCAAATCTAGGCACAGGCTTCTGGTACACTTCTCGAGGACACGAGAATTGGGTCTAGACAAGACCCGTCACTCATTTCTCAGACTCCGTCAATGAAAGCGTCCTGAGGCTTCCCAGCTTCATCAGGAGATGCCTCAGTATTGGACTGGACAAACTCCTTTCTTTCTCAGGGCCTCAGTTTCCATATCTGTAAAATGGGCCAGTCCATAATAAGCAATAATAATAATAGCAATAACGATAGCACCATAACTGACATCTAGGGAAGGTGAATGGGAGTTTAACAGGCTGATAAGGCAAAGGCAAGGGAGGGCTCTCCAGGGACAGTGACAAGCACGTGCAAAGTTAAAGAGACATGAGAAGAGGTTCCACCACTCCCTCAGAGCAGCTAACAGTTATAGAGCGCTGAGTGTCTATCAGGGACTGCGTTCACGGCTTCACATACACGAAGTATACTGCATATCTATAATATATCACCTGATATTATTATATCTACTATTAAACATCTAGTATTTAATCCTTACAGATAAAGTTCTCATCCTCTCATAATAGATGAGAAAGACTGAGGCTCGGAAGGGCTGGCAGTTGACTAAGGCTGTGTGCAATGGCATCGGATGACTCTGGCAGCTTCCCCATTCTCTGACACCTGCTACGTGAGCACTGGGGAGGCTGGGAATTGAACAATAACGGATCCCTTTATTGAGCACTTACTGTGTGTGGCTCACTTGCTAGAGGTCTCACCTGCACTAAATTTAATCCTCATATGACGTCATGAGAGAGAAACCATTAATATCCCCATTTTAAAGATGAGACTGCTTAGGCTCAGTGGGATTAAGTGACCTGCCCAGATGAGACAGCAGGTGTGTATGAGACCCAGGATTCAAAAACAATTTATTATTAGACTCCAGAGCCCGTTCTACGCACTTGCTTGTCCAGATGCTTCCGTACTCAGCTTGGGGAACTGACTATTAAAGAGAAACGGGCTAATTCTTTATTATTATTATTATTATTTATTTTTTTTAACAGTGTATATCAGCAGGGCATTTATGTGGCATGAAGGAAGTTGAGGAAAGAATTTCTTTCAGAGGAGCCATATGGCCTTCAAGAATGCCTGCCACTCCCAACCCCTGGGAATAAGTGGGGGTAAAGAGATCTGAGGATCTAATCACTTTCACTTTTTTTTTTTTTTTGAGACAGTGTCTCACTCTGTCACCTAGGCTGGAGTGCCGTGGTGTCATCATAGCTCACTGCAGCCTAGAACTCCTGGCCACAAGTGGTCCTCCTGCCTCAGGCTCCTGAGTAGCTGGGACTACAGGTATGCGCCACCACATTCAGCTAATTCTTTCATTTTTTGTAGAGATGGGGTCTTGCTATGTTGCTCAGGATGGTCTCGAACTCCTGGGCTCAAGCTATCCTCCTGCCTTGGCCTCCCAAAGTGCTGGGCTTATAGGCACGAGCCGCTGCTTCTGGCCCTAAACACTTTGTTGAAGTCCAGGGCATATGAGTGAGTTCCCTACTGCCCCTTTCAATGGTGAACGATGCTCTCCACTGGCTAATTCTCCGTTGATCTGTCCCACGTGCTCAGTTTCTGCCCATCTTGCTCATTCACTGACTTCCAGCTGGTGATTGCCTTGGGCAGAGGATGCTCATTTGTTTTTGCTGTTTTGTGGGCCTAGGGTGACGGTCACTGGGTGCTAGAGGACCAATAGGAAATCAGAGGCTTCTGTGCTTTTCATCCGGAGTCCACTGGGGTGTCAGAGGCTAATTGAGGCTCTGCTCGGGTTGTCGCTGTTTGATTAAACATCTTGCGCCAAGTATCATCCATCTGTTTCTCCCAACGGCTGCCAGGGGTAGGTATTTTTAGCTGTGGGCAAATAGCTTATCAATTGTGCATACAAAATACAGCCAACACAAAGCCATCATTTTCTGTTACCCTGCCTTGTTCTTCCACGCGGGCAAGGACAAAAGAAGAATTGAATGAGGTTGGTGTTCACTTATTCATTCAACAAACATTTACTGAGCTGCCCGCCATGCATCAGGCACTATTCCAGACACAGGGGTGCAGCTATACACAAACACACAAGGGATCCATGTCCACATGGAGCTTACATTCCATTCCGACCCAGTAGAATTCTGCTCTGTTACCTACTAGTAAGTCATGTTTCCTTCTGGGACTTCTTTCATTCCAATGAGCATGCACGGTATGCTATTTCCTGTGCCGAGGTTGCTGGTGAGAGATGACATATTTCCCCCTCTAGCAAGAGAGGCAGGAGGGAAAGAGGCTATATGACCAAGCAGCAAGCGTGACCCGGGAGGCCCAGGCATTTTCTTGGGCACACGGAGAGGAAGCAGCAATGAGTTCTGAGTTCATGGCCAGAGAGGCTTCAGAGGAGCATGATGGAAGAGATAGGGGAGAACAGCACTTGAGGATCCAGGAACGGCATGAGCCAAGGTAGGGAGGCATGACGGTGCGTGACACAGTCAGGAAACAGCAGCCAAGCGCAGTGGCTCACGCCTGTAATCCCAGCATTGTGGGGGTGCTGAAGTGGAAGAATCCCTTGAGGCCAAGAGTTTGCGACCAGCCTGGGCAACATAGCAAGACCCTGTCTCTACAAAAAATAAAAAAAGAAATAGGAACATAATAAATAAATTACAAAAAAAGACTTCAGCCAATAATCCAAGCTGTCTTTCTAGCCTTAAGGCTTCTCTTCGCAGGATCCACTTCCTAGAGACAGCTGCCCTGCATGCCCTGTAGCTAAGGCTGTATATAAATTGCAGCCATCAACTGTTGACTTCACATCTCCAGCTGCTTCCGAGTATTACGTCTATATCTGGGTCTCCAATTTAAAAGACGAAAAATCCACAACATGTGACAGCAGAAAAAACAACGAACTAGTATACACAAAATTTCCAGAGCATGTCCTATGGTTCCTCTACCTGCCCATTGCAGCAGATACCTTGGAAGGCACTTCAGGGCTCACAGCACCATCTCAGAAAGACAAATGGCACAGGACAGATTCCAGAGCAAGGTTGCTGGGGTGCAAACCTGCTTCTACTGCTTCTAGCTGTGTGACCTTCAGCAATTTACTTAACCTCTCTGTGCCCTTACTTTGCTCATCTATGAAAAGGATGATGAAATAACACCTAGCAGAGCCTTTTATGAATATTAAATTAATTAATACAGGGAGAGTACCCAGAGCGGTGCCTAGTACCATACATATCATATACCTTTTGCCATCATTAATATTAGATCAAAAGCCCAAAAGGGCAGAGACGGTGCCTGCTTTGCTGATAATTATTAATAAATTGCCAAGCTCTTACACAGTTTCTGGCATACAGTAGGTGCTCAATAAATATCTGTTGGATGAATGAATGAATAACTGGGAATATAGATTAACACAGCATTGCAGACATGTGGAAGGGCTGGTTAAAAGTTTCAAATGCACTGGAAGATTACTTAGGGTTTACTGTAGAAGATGAGTCAGGTGATGTCATCAAGGGTAACAGGAGATTAATTTGGTGTTCAGTGTGCGAGAGATGTTTTTGAGACCATTAGCTCCCTGGGAAGAGGTTTTGTGCCAGAATCTTCCATGTGGATCAGATTCAGTTCAACGTAAATATAGTGATACTGACCATATGTCAGAGCCTGGGTCAGGCTCCCAGAGTACCAGACCCATTCATTGGCTCAAGGTGCTCAGAACTTGGTACATAAATCATCCTAAGGCAACATGAGGAGTCATTTCAAACTCCCCGCTCCCTTCAGTGACTCTAAGCTAGGGCTTGCAAACTCAAATGGTACCAGGCAAGAAATATAAATGCGTGGAGTGGGCATGCCATGCGGGGGCCACTAGTACAGGGGTCCCCAACCTATGATGAGGTGCGTAATTATTTCATTATATATTACAATGTAATTATACTAGAAATAAAGTGCACAATAAATGCAATGCACTTGAATCATCCCCAAACCATCCCCCTGTCATGGAAAAATTGTCTTCCGTGAAAACGGTCCCTGGTGCCAAAAAGGGTGGGGACCGCTGCTCTAGCGGACAGGCCAGCTCATGCCCTATTTCGGGAGGGCAGCCACTGTTTAGCTCCACTGGGTGGTTTCCCGTGAGAGAACAACAACCAACTGTGGTCAGGTCTTTTGATGTTTCAGGAGAGGCTTGCAAGCAACACACACACACACACACACACACACACACACACACACACACACACACACACACACACACACACACACAGTGTGGACCGTGGGTTGCTGCTTTGAGACTTCTACTTTATAGGCCCCAAATCAAAGTCCTTGCCCAGCCAACAAGGTACCTCCCACGCCATCAACCCTTCTGCAACCCATGCAAGGGCACCTTGCGCGGCACTTTAGGAGCTGTTGCCTGAATGTGCAACACTCTTTCTTACCTCTGTGGCACTGCACGGGTTATATCTTCTGCCTGGAATGCCTTCCCCACCTACAACCCTTTGCCTAGCAGACTTTATTTTTAAAGCCTTCCCTGATCTCAGTGCACTGAGTTAAGCACCTCATTTATTGGCTAGAGTATTTAACATATTTCTGTGATGATCTCCTTCAAGATCTTTATCATCTGTTTACTGGGAGCCCTTGGAAAGAGGGACTGTGTATCTTTGCTCCGAACCTTGAGGGCTTGTACAGGGCTGTCAGAGTATGCACTCCTTCAACGTTTTGGAATAAAAGAATGATGGATGGATGGATGGATGGATGGGTGGATGGATTCCCCAAGCCTCTCTCTGTGGAACATTCATCTGCTTGCTGTCACTTTCATGGTATTCCACGACATGCATCACTGGTCTGACCCCTTCCCTCTGCTTTCTTCTCTTGACACCCAGTGTCCTTAGGTAGCCTCTTGGGAACTCCTTTCTGTTACCTTCTATGGTGGCTGATGGATCTGAGTTCAAATTCTCCATTTGCTTATTTGAGCATGATACTTAATTTTCTCATCTGTGCAATGGGGACATCTCACAGGGCTTGTTAGGAAGACCGAGTGACTTAACACGTGCAAAAGCATCAGTCTCGTGCCTGGCATGTAGTAGATGCTCAGAAATACGATTCCTATCCCTGTCGAGTGTGACAGGCAGTTTTCCTCTTGGAACCTTTTTGTACCTCCAGCCCAAGCACACAGCTTTTCCCTTGTTGAAAAGTGGTTAAGAGCACTGGTTCTGAAACCAGACCTCATGGGGTGGAATCCCAAGTTTGTTGATTCCTAGTTTTGTGATCTCAGTTAAGCTTCTTAAACATTCTGTGCCTTAATGTTCTTCATCTGTAAAGTGGGGATGATAATACCTGTTTCATAATGATTCTGGTGGGAATTAAATCACCTGGCACATAGTAAGTGCTCAATCAATGCTATTTTGGTTGTTCATCAACCCAACCCAAGAGACTCTGGGGTGAGGCGGATTTTGCTTTTTCACCAAAACACACGGGCCAACCTCTGTCCTCTTCCTACCATCACAAATATTGACTCCCTACTCTGTTCAGGCACCGTGCCACAGGCTGCAGAGGTCACAGTACATTGGAACTGGTTTCTGTCCTCCTGGAGCTTCTAGCCTGGCAGAGAAACCAGGTAGATACACAGAGAGAAACCCCACAGTAGCAGAAGACAGCATGCTATGGGAGCCCAGAGGGGTAAAAAACTACCCTAGAGAATCATGGTAGGCTTCTTGGAGGCAGCGGCATCCATGCAGGGATGTGGAGGCATAGGAGCCAGTCAAGTGACTGGTAAGCACAGCGCCGACAGCAGGGAACAGAATGTGCAAAGACCAAGAGGCAAGATGGCTGATTGGCCGCCAGTCTGGCGTAGAATGGAGGTCACGGACTGGTGGCTTGCAGGATGGATGCTGGGTGACAGACGCGTCTTTGAATTAGTTGTCATTTTCATAAATTGGAGTATTTTGTGTCCAATCCAGGATTTGAGCTTCTTTGGCAAGTCAGACGGGAAGGCCGCGCTGGGCCCGCGTTTCCACGGTGGGGGTGGGCGGGGGCTGCCGTCGAGCTCAGCAGGTCCCCGCAAGCCTCTCGTTGGTTTCGTCTGCCCGCCCTTTCCCAGAGACAGCGGGATTCCAGCGGCTCCCGGCCCTGTTAGAGTCGGATTCGTCCTGAGGCGATGGAGGCTCATCGAAGGGCTCTAAGCATTAAAGGGTTTTGCTAAGCAAGAAGCTTACTGGTTTTGTCCCAAGCCACAGATATCCCTGAAGGGACACAGCGTGGAGGCTGAGAACAGAGGGTCCTTCATGCACCTCAGTGAAGCTTTCAAATACGGGTTGGTATTGGAGCTTCCTCGTCTATAAAAGTTGACAAGAGACAGCAGAAATGCTGAGAAGTCACATCCTCCCACGTAAGGTCCACCCCCCCCACCCGCTGTTGGTTAGCACAGGGAAGGTTCCGCGGGATCTGGATGTTCAAGAACATTAGAAAATTCTCCGCTGCACGCAGCCCAGCTGCTCGCTTCCCAAGGCCACCTTCCTCGTGGACGTTCTGTTCCACCATGGGACCTGCATTCTCTCGGCAGATGCAGGGTTGAAGTGGCAGCTCCGGTACCGGGAGATGTGGACGGACAGGGAACAGGCCATGCCCAGAGGACAATGTCTAATTACCCGGGGGCCTCGGGAAGCAATTTTCTGTGGTTGGAGAAATTGTTTTTTGTACCTCCAGCCCAAGCACACAGCTGAATGACATGTAGGTCAAGGATGCATAATTATATGGAAATGGTTTTATGTTTGGGAACTTCTAAAAACCCACCTCTGTACCCTGGGAGGTGGCAAAGAGAAAGCAGCTGCCAACCTGCTCGAGCTGAATTCAGCAGGTGAAAGTGGCTTGTTTCCTCATGATTTGGGAGGGGTTTGTTTCTTTTCAGGCTTCAGGACACATGCCTGAGTGTCACGGAGAAAAAGAAGCAATGTCTTCTTGGCTCAGTGGTAATGAGCAGGAGTGCCAGATCCAGATCTGATACATAATTGCTGTGTGACCTTGGGAAAGTTACTGAACTTCTCTGTGCCTCTGTTTCCTCACCTGTAAAATGAGACTGATAATGGGATGCATAGTAGAAACCAATGGAACCTTGGCCTCTGCACGGGTCTCCATCCAGTTTCACTCACCCCTCCTGCCCATCCTATGAGAGCTGAAAGAAACTGCTGTAATTGAAGCTCCCTGAACAAGCCACACTCTCTCCAGACTCTAATGCAGTTCCCTCTTCCTCTGATACTGGCCCATTCATTCTGTCCGGATGACTCTTTCTGTCCCTAATGAACCAGCTTGTCCAGCCATCAGTGATGACAGACTGACGTCCCCACCCTTTGCCGTAATCTTGCCTGGGACAAAACTAACTTCCCCCTTTTCCCTCTGAGCAGAAATACCATTTCCAAGACAGGACAGAGAAAGCCTCAGTAGGAATTGTAGGTGGGTTCCCTCTCCCCTGCCACCTTTAGAAATAAGAGAAAATGTAAATAGTAGCAGTAGCAGCAGTAATAGTGATAATGATGATGATGATGAATGATTTGATGCCTTTTTCTGCTAGGAGGGAAGTGGTCTTAATCATAAACATAATAGCTTCCATTTAGCAATCTCTTATTATAAGCTAGAAACTATGATAAGTATTTTATGCTTAATAGTCATTGCTGCTCCCTTCACTTCGAATGTGGGTATTATTAGACCCTTTCTATAGAGGAGGGGATTTAGGATTAGATTTAGAGACTTGCCGTAGGTTACACAGCTGGTAAGTTGAAGAGCCGGAATTTGAAGCCAGGTCTGTCCAACTATAAAGTGTCAGTTGCTAGACTTTTTTAAGAGAGGAGAAGGTTTGGGGATCATTGTTTCCACTGACACCCAATCAGCTGCAGGACTGAACTTGTGCCCACTGGTCTGCTGGTCTACCCATGACATGGGCACCATCACTGGGTGTCGCCTACTCCACGGTGCCCAGACCTTCCTAGCTGCCCCAGGAAACAAAAGCCCTTCCTGACCTGCCCACGGTTTCTCTGAATGAATAGGGCACTCCTTGGTTGAGCAAGGAAGGGATAGTCTTCTTTCTTAGCAGGGGGAGCCACAAGTACAAAATCAAGGAAGTGTGAAAGCATTGCTGTGTTTGCAGAACTGTAAAACGACAGGCTTGGCTGGCGTGTGGACCGCAGGGAAATGAGGGATGAGAATTCAAGAAAGCCAGTGCGATAACCTCAGTGAAATTGCTTTGCAAACTCCCAAGGTTGTTGTGGGGACCGAAGGAGATAATGCATGTGAAGCAGTTTTGCAAACTGGAAAAACGTTAGGCAAATGTTAATTATCATGAGATATTTCAGAGGTAGCCTGATGGGTATCGGGAGCGTGACAGCAGAAAATTAAAATATCTGCTAATTTCTCTTGAATTCACATTGTCAAAAGCATTCATAAATGAAGAATTCTAATTTCATTGCTCTCATCTCCTTTTTTTTTTCAGATGAATATAACGTAATAGATTTCAGAAGCTAATAAAAATCCAGACAATTTCCTGATCATTATCAATTACACAGCCAGGTTTTGAGAGCTGGAGTAACATTTTGTTTCCTGCCTGTAAGACCACATCTAGTGAATTCTTTATCAAAATACCTCTTAGATACGTTGTCTCGTCTCTTTCCTTGGTCATCCTGACACTGGGCACTTTGGGAGGGCAAGTGTGTGTCTGTCTTGTTTACGGCCACTAAACAAGTAGGCACACAGTAGGCACCTGACAAATATTTTTTTAATGCAGCATCTGAGTCTAGATGTCATCATTTTACCCCCAAGCAACTACAGGGAATTCTTAGCTCTGCTTAGGTTCCTCTGTTCCTAAAGCCGTTCTGTCTGTGCTCAAAAACTCAATCCATTTTCCTCGTTCTAATAAAATGCTATTGGTAAAACTAATTTAACTAATGCCAAATACTAATAAAGAATCCAAACCTGCAGGTTAGCCAAAGTCACATTTTAGTAGGACACTAAAATAAGAGGTGTAGCTATTTGAGAAGGCACAATTGTTATTGTTATTATTATTTTTTTTTTTTTGCAGATAATATAATCACATGCTTAGAAAACCAAAGGGAATTAACTGAAAGGTTATTAGAGCCAGCGAGAGAGTTATCAAGAGGGCCGAAGCCCAGAGTTATCAGCAATGGCTGGTTAGAAAATGGAATGGGAAGAAGATTCCCATTTGCATCATCCTAATTGCCCACCTGCAAGGCAGGCTACACTTGAGCAGAGGTGGGGAGAATGGCCTCCTTTCCAACTTTGGGCTGCACTTTGTCTCTTGTGTCCCCAGATAGCTCTGCTTGTGCCCAAAGTCTCATACAAGACCGTCTGGTCAGTTTCTGGCTCTTTCCAGTGTTTAAAAAATAGGGCTCGAACCCTAATTCCTGATGGGGGAATTAGATGCCACCCTCATTATCAATTTCATCCCCCTCTCAGAGAAGACGGTTTCTACCTGGTTTGTAGAGCTATAGCTCTGTCTCCAACATGGACAGTCTTTACAGATCTGTTCCCCAAAGTTGGGTGTCTCAGCTCTGTATCTCCATTTCAGAAGAGGAAAATTAGAGCTTTAATGAAAATACCCTCTTGGGTGATCTTGGAACCAAAGACCTGTCCTGTTCGAAAGCACTATTAAAATCTCTACCTCTCACTGCAGTCCAGCAGATGGGAGCACAGGCTCTAGCACCTGGTGCCTGTGTCTGAAGCCTGGCTCTGAGCCACTTAATAACTTGCCATGTGCCTCAGTTTCCTCATCTATAGAATGGGGGCAATCATAGTACTTACTTCATAGGGTTAGAAGGATTAAATGAATTCATTCAGGTAAAGTGCTTAAAACAGTGCCCCACATGTAGCAGGCACTCAATAATGTTAGTTATAATTATGGTAAATAACTTTTAATTTGGTTTCTACCCTCAAGGCTTCAGCAACCTTACTATCCAAGGTCCAGCCTTGGCTCTTTCTATGTGGGGTGATGTGTGGGGAAGAGGCATGGATGCAGTATTTGGCCACTGGTTTGGGGCTACGATATCTTTCTGAACTTTTCTTCAAAACAACAAATCATTACCCTATATGTTAATAGGTCGAACCCCATACAATGGACATTTTAGAAGGTAAAAAGTGGCCAAATACTGACAATTTCATATTGCACAACCTAATAATTTTTCAATTTACTTGTTTCGCCCGCTGGACATTGCATGTCTTGAAAGCAAGGGCAAAGTTCACTCATCTTTTCTCTTCTCTGGTTCTTAGCAATGGTTCTGATGCGACGTGCACGGTGAAGAAATGGATGTGTGGTCAGGACACATGTCGCATATCATGTCTCAGAGTGGAGGAAGGTGGGTTCCGGACAGCAGGGGCAAACAGTCTTCCCTTCCCAATAACCCCACCCCCAGCCCTGCCCCCGTCCCCGGGCTGGTACCTTCCTCTTTGTTCCATGGTACACCGGGCTTCCTTTGCGCACATCACACATCAATCTTCACAGTAATGTAGTTTCCTTCCTCATCTTTCCAACGAGACTGAGACCTCCCCGAGGGTAGGAACCCAGATTTGTCTTTGTGGTGCCACAGTAGCTAGCACACAATGCACAAATGAATGAACCATGGAAAGTCCTCGCGGGATTTAGAGGGAGAGGTGCCTCCGCTTTGGAGGTCACTCATGCCTCTGACAGCTTTCTATGTATAGTAGAATGATGAGCCCAGGTTCTGAGGTCCAGGAATATAAATTCAGTTTTCAGCCCTGCCTACTAGTAGTATCTTGGGAAAGCTACTTACCTCCTCTGAGCTTCAGTGTCTTAATGGATGAGGTCTCTGTAAATTTTAATTCACTTTGTATATTGGTCTGCACTGTGTAAACATTAATGGTTATTATTGATGACTCTTTTTAAGTGTGAGGAACAGAGTATGGCACATAATAGGTGGTCAATAAACATTCACCACATGAACTGGCTTTGGAATTCTGAGTACTTGACAGAAATTGAGCCCCTATGGTTGGTAAAGGAAACCTTGGGAGGATCTGGAAGAGGGGAGATATTTTCAGGGGAGTTGTTTCATCACAATATGCTACTTTAAGAAAGAGGCAACTCAATTTCCATTTTGTAGGTTAGGTGTAGGGTGGAGAGGAAATTCGCCTACCTGTCCTTGCTTAAAAACAATTTCAAGTAATTAAAACATCTGCTTGGGGAGAGGGCAATGGGGACATGGCCAGGAGAGCACTCAGTCAGGAAGGAAGACATAGTTCCTCAAAGTGCCTGCAAAGACCAGGCTGGGAGGATGAACCAAGACAGAGGTCTGTAGACGCAGCATTTGTCTTGTCCTGTGCCCTGAATACCAATGTCTGCAGTAGGCCCAGCGCAGAACACAAGCAGTGATGAGCAAGCTCGTCACATCTCAGCTCTGCTGCTCACTAGCTGGATTATCTTGGGCAAGCCACGTTGCTTTTCAGAGCCTCAGTTTCCCCAAATGGGCATGAGAGAAGAACCAACCTCACAGACACTGCTATAAAGACTAAATGAGGCCATATGGAGCAAATGCATGTTCTAGTGTTTGGCTCAGAGTAAGTACTCAATAAGTGGTAGTGGCGATGATGATAATGGTGAAGATAGTTAAGATCAAGATGTTGTTTTTAGTATTCTTTTAGGCTA
>NW_012148285.1:11745672-11764117 GCF_000956105.1 Propithecus coquereli | reverse complement strand
CAACCACTCATCCATCCATCCATCCAACATCCACTCATCCATCTATCCATCCATCCAACATCCATCCTTCCATCCATCCACCCATCCATTCACCCATCCATCCATCCAATACTTACCAAGCCCATTACCATGTGCCAAGGCCCACTGGAGACACTGGAGTCAAGAGCTGACTTGGACTCCATGTCCACTGTCAAGGGCTCATTGTCTAACTCAGCACCTTTTCAATGTTCTCAGGCACAGGAATCCCCACAGGAATTTAAATGCCTCACCCCTCACCCCATTTTAGAACTTGCCCCATTTTATTATGATTATTGATTTGCCTTTCTACCTAACTAGAACGTGAATTCTTTAAGGACAGGGACCATTTCATACTCATCTTTGTCTTTCATTTTGTTGTTATCCCCTGTAATTCTTGGCACAAAGTAGGGCCTCATTATATGGAAACTGGTCCTAAATATGCAGTCTGAATAGTCCAGGTGGGGATCTGATAGGAAATCCTTGTCCATCTTAAAAAAAGAAACTCTTCTATTGGTTAAGCATCTACTATGTGCAGGCATTTTGTGTACATTATCTTACGTATTCCTCGCAATAAGATGGGCAATCGCCCTCATTCTACAGATATGGATGTAGAAGTTCACAGAAGTTAACTTTATACAGCTAGAAATTCCAGTTGGAATTTCAAATCCAGGTCTTGCAGACTTCCTTTTTTGCAGGAAAGGCTTCTAGAATGGTTGGAGAGGAGATAAGTCCAAAAGTGTATAATAATAGTGATGATATAAATGGATGTATGTGCGTGTGTGTGTGGGGGGGTGGTATACATAGTCAAATGGGACAAAAGCATTAAAGCAGCAAACTCACATTCCTACAGGGAACATAAGTCAGAGAAACCGGTCAGATATAAAAAGAATCTCTGTGTTGTGGGAGGCAATAGGGAGAGGTGGAGACTGCGGTGAAGTGGATAGCACAGGCCCCTTCTAAGGGAGGCTGTCGGTAATTGGCTCTAGGCTCTCGGTAACAGTCGAGGAGGGCCCACATTTACCAGACTTTAAAATTTCTTAAGGACTATGAGAAATCTGGATTTTTATGAGTTTGCCTCTGAATGTTACTTAAGGGAAAGTGCTGCTTTTTAAGGAAGTCTTAAATAGGCTACACTCATATTTGGAAAGGTCTGTTTCTAGCTGGCTGTGGGCTGGCTATAACCCCTAAGTCAGACCTCTTCAGGAAAAGAAACGAGGGTGGTTGAGAGGATGTTAACTGGCATGCATCGGACCAACATTTTGAGGGAAGCATTTAGTGCTGAGAGTAACCAAAAAAAAAAAAAATTCTTCTTACTTCCCAGAGTTATCCTCCTCTGGCCGGAAGGTCTATTGTGAGGAGATCCAGAAGCAACCAGCCTTTCCTTCCCTCTTCCATGAGCTCTCTCTGCCCATTTCCAAGATGTCCTTGGAGTCTCCATCAGTCTTGGGGGCATTGCTCCCTCCCCCCTGCGGACTCTATGTCATCAGTACTGAATGCAGTCATGGTGACAATGTCCCTCCATCACGCTGGCCGGAACTCCATCCTGTTCATTTGTTAAATGACAGTGCCGAAGGTGACCTTTCCTTTCTTGTTTGCCTCTGTCGGACGGCAGCCCAGCCCTACGCTTGTTTGCTCTCTGTTTGGGATTCTCACGACTGACAGCTGGGTCATTACCAGGGCTCGGCCACTGCCACGACTGAGAAGATGGCTCTCCGCTGTGCCACGGGAGCTTCCCTGCAGCTTCCAAGAGCCGGGCACAGGCTCTCGTGGTGTCTGAGGACATCCTCAGCTTGCTCACTTCCCTGGGTTGTCTGTGTTTGACGTGGGGATGGAAGCTGGAGGTGGCTGGGGTGGGGGTAGGATGTGAGAGGCTGGCCCTGAACATGACCCTGACCCTGCGCTCCCACTGTGTGTCTGGCTGTGTGCTGGGCAGCAGCTCCAATATCCCTCTCTCTGCCCAGTGCCCACGAGAGCCTTCCTGCGGCAACTGCCGCCTCCCTCTCTCTGCGGCTGCCTCTCACCACCACCCGTCCACTCTTTCCACAGCAGCTACAGAGACCTTTGAAAAACCCAGATTAGATCACATCAGCTCTTCAAGGGCTCCTGTATCTTCTTGCGGCTCTCGGAGTCAAATCTCAGTCCCCTACCATGAGCTGCACAGCTCAGCCCGGGCCACCTCCTCTGCCCCTTCTCCTGCCCTCCCCGCCCACTCACTGTGCTCCAGCTGTGCTACCCTTTCCTGCTGTCTCATTCCCACCTCCCTGGCTGTTCCCTCTGCCTGGCATGCCCTTCCCCCTGCGCTCCCCCCGCCCGGCTCCTTCTCAGGACTCAGGTCTCAGCTCAAACATCCCCTTTGCAGTGCCCTTTCCCGACCCCCTTCCCCAGGCAGCTCCCTGTCACCTCGGCCCCTGCGATCTGCGCAGCACATGTCAGCTCTAAGGTGGTTCTGCCTGTGCCTTGGTTCCCTCGCTCGCCGCCTGTCTCCCTGGCAGAACGTACACCTGTGCGGGGACCCCTGTATTCTTTGGGGGTCCCTTGTATTCTTTGCTTTTCTCCCACTGCCTAGAAGAGCATCTGGCACAGGAAGGGGCTCCACACAGATGCGCTAAGTGAATAAAGTTGACATGATCGCCCCCATTCCCAGATGGGGAAACTGAGCCTCAGAGAAGGGAAAATCACCTGCTCCCAACCAGCAAAGTTGCGGCGCTGAGGCTGGAACCCAGGGACGCCTAATTCCTGGACCAGTGTTACCTCCACGATGCCCCCTGCTGGGGAGAAGGGGTGTTCTGGGAGGGTCCTGGGTGTGGAGGGTGGTCACAGTACGGGGCCACATTCTGTGAGGGGCAGAGTGGGCCCCATGCCTCCTAAAGGGGGCCACCCCCACCCTCCTCGTGGCACTGCCTGTGTCAAACTCCCTCTCCAATCATTGCTCCACTCCACCACGTTGCAGGGAAGCCGCTGCTTTGCTTTCAAGAGGCAGCGACGGTTCTCATCAGCAGCTCTGTGGAGCTGAACCGTGGTGCTGAGGCCGGGAATGCTGAAAGCGAAGGGCTGCAGCTGGGACAGAACCCCCAGCCATTCTGCGCCTTTGGCTGTGGTGTGTGCGTGCGCGCGCATGTTTGTGCACATCTGTGTGTGTGCACATGTCTGCGTATGTGTCTATGTGTGTCTGCATCTCCGTGTGTGCACATCCCTGTGTGTGTCTGTGCGTGCGTCTGTGTAGAGGCCCTCGGTTGAAAGACGTGGTTGATAGCTTGCCTTGCACTTAGCTGAAAATGACAAGAAATGTCTGTGGCAGAAAAGCAATTCCCCCGGCTCTACCAACTGCCAAACGTCCTGGCAAACAAGTGGGGAGAGAAATGGAGTCGCTGGTGGATACATAAGTTCACGCCCTGCAGGATGTGGTGTCCCAGCTCGGGAGTCACTTTACCTGCTGGCTTCCTGCTGCACTCCGCTTGCACCTCACACCTTGCCTCCTACCCTTGCCCCCACTTTGGTCACTCCAGGCTCTCTGGCCTCCTTTCTGTCCCATATGTGTGTGCACCAGTCCCCTCCTGCCTCAGGGTCAAGGCACAGCCTGCTCATCTTGCCCTCTCCCTCCATCCTTCCCTTCCTTGTCCTTCAGATTTCCATGGTTCCTTCCTGAGGGGAGCTTTCCTTGGCCTCTCTCTCTGGGTCAAGTTCCCCAGTGATAAGCTATCACAGCACATATAATTCTCTTTCATGACCTTTTCACAGTTAAACTTTTATATTTATTTGGGTTTCTGGTCATGATGGTCTTCCCTGTGTGTGAATATGTGTGTGTGTGTGTGTGTGTGTGTGTGTGTGTGTGTGTGTAAATGCCACAAGGGTAGGGAACAGGTCTTTTGTGGCTCGCCACGTGCCTAGCCCAGTGCCTGGTAGCTGGCAATGCAGGCCCATGATGGATGGATGGAGGGATGGATGGAGGGATGGCGGATGGATGGAAGAATGGATGGAGGGATGGAAAGATGGATGGAGGGAAGGATTAGATGAGGATGGAGGGAAGGATGGATGGATGGATAGAGGGAGGGATGGAGGGATGGATGGATAAATGAATCAAGCAGTGCAGATCCATTGTCTGTGCTGTCTGGATCCTCTTTTCATCCCTCCTTGCCATGGGGCAAAATGAAAACACATATTTGAGGGTAAAAGTCCAAGCTTCCTCTTAATGTAGCTCAGCGGGTCATGGCCTTCACTTAAGAGAAGCCCAAGCCATTCTGATCATACTTTATAGAAAGGCGAAGACCCTGGGTCATCCATTCAGAAGTTCCCTCTCTTTAAATCCCTCTGGGATGCAAGGTAGCCACCCCCTCCCCAGGCCCACACTCTACCTTCTTCACATTCCCCTTGGTGGAGGTGGGAGGGTTATTCCTGCTGCCATGGCGGCCAAAGCACACTGGATTTGGGACCTGGAAGACCCTTGGGGTCAAGGCCTAGCCCTGCCTCTAATTAGCTATGTATCCTTGGGGAGGTTCCTTGCCCTCTCAGCCTCAGTTTTTTCCATCAAAGGCATTGTATTAGATCAGTGTTCCCAGATGTTAGTGATTGGCCCACTGCAATGGGCTGAATGTTTGTGTCCCTCTAAATTCACATGCTGAAGTCCTAACTCCCAAGGTGATGGTATTAGGGGCTTTTGAGAGGTCATGAGGATGGAGCCCTCATGAATGGGATTAGTGCCCTTATAAAAGGGACCCCAGAGAGCTCTCTTGCCCTCTTTACCCTTGTGAGGATACATCAAGAAGTTGGCCATCTGCAACCTTGAAGACAGCCCAGAACTTAACCCACTGGCACCCTGACCTTGGACTTGCAGTCTCCAGAACTGGGAGAAATAACTTTCTGTTGTTTACAAGCCACCCAGTCTACAGCACTGTGTTATAGCAGCCCAAACCGACTAAGACACCCACTAACTTTGTGATTTTGCTGTATTCTTGTGTCACCTGTACTACTATTTATTTAGCATTTTGTTTGAAAGTTATTTGCCTTTTTTCTTAAACTTACACTTTTTAGACTAGTGCCGTCCAATATAAATGTCACGTGAGCCACATATGCCATTAACATTTTCCTAGCAGCCACATTAAAAAAGTAAAAGGAAACAGGAGAAATTAATTTTAACAATATTTTTGATTTAACTACATATATCCACAATGTAATCAATTTAAATTATGAAGGAGATATTTTCCTATTTTTCTGTGCTAAATCTTCAAATTCTGGTGTGTATTTTCCACTTCAGCACCTCTCTCCGTGGATGCTAAGATTTCATTGGAAGTCCCTGACCTCTATTTAGATGTCATGAAACGTACAGTTGAAGGAGTAGATTCACATATCCAGGTTGTTCCAAGTATACAGTTATTTTCTAACAACCGAATTGAGTATCATATTTTAATTGTATATTAATTGAAATAAAATGAAATTAAAAATTTAGTTCCTCAGCTGTGCTAATCAAATGTCAAATGCTCAAAGCCACACGTGGCTAGCGTTCATTATATTGGACAGCACAGACACACAGCAATCCCAGATCACAAGCCAGAGGGTAGCCTTAAATATAAATACAATGACAATACAAGATACTGCTGCCTGCCAAGGTCTGTGCCAAGAGCCTGCTCTGCGTCTGTTAAAAAGTGAGATTTAGCCCATATTTAAGAGGTGTTAAAGACGCACTAGCACCAAGCTGAGACTTTCCCTTTGATGGATTCAGAAGGATTAAGAAAACTGAAAAGGGATTTAATGCCACAGACTTGTACCACCTAAAATAATCCTATATACCAACAAAACAAACCAAGAAAAATCTAGGTGGTCACTCTGAGCTCTAAAATTTCTCAGCTTCTTTCTCCTTTACTCCTGTTACTTGCTTCCTCTTAAGAGACCACTAGCAGTGTGATTTCGTGAAAAGCGATCTAAGTAAGAGTTGGGAAAACTAAATTATGGCTAAGATTCTGCCATCTCAAGCTCTGCAAGTTTCAGAAAGTTCTCAGATTCCAGATCACTTTGTTCATTTTATAAGCTAGGGATGTTTGCACTCATCAAAGACATGGCATTTTATATTACCCTTATAATATATAATGAAATAATTATACAACTCAGCCATGGAGTACCAGGCACTGTGCCCTAGGTGGCCCTGAATAAGCTCATTTCATCCACACCATAAACCCTGTAAGTGGGCACTGATATACCCATTCTGCAGACAGGAACACTGAGGCTCAGAGAGGGCAAAGCAACTTGCCAGAGCCCCACCAATAGGAAGCCATGAGACTGAAATTTATATCTAGGTTTGGGGACCACAGAACCCACATCCTAATCCACCATGCTGGCAGGACCCTTCCTGTTCCCAAAAAAGGTGGATTTGTATTCCAAGACGTTGTTAACATGCAATTTGTGGTATTTCTTGGAGCTTTGTCTTCCAGTGTATGCCAAATCCTGCTGTCCTGAGTTGGCTCACTTTTCCTAGTTAGCCATATATTTCTCTGGGTCTCCATTCTTATTTTCTCTCATTCCTCCCTCTAGATTCTTGTTATTTTCCACCTGCCATGACCCTACTGGTGCTTCTCAGTGCATCCAGCAGCTCTCCCCAGCCCCGAGTTTGTGAATTGGCAGCCTGGGGGGTGCATATCAAGCCTGCAGATATGTTTTGTTTGGCTCTCAACGTGCTGGCTCACATGGTGTTTTTAAAATGTTTGAATTAGTTGCCAATATTGAAACACTGGATATTTCACATAGGAACATCCGGATTTCTAGATTTTTTGAACAATTGGGAAACACTGAGCCATCGTCTGGAAAGCTGAATGGCAGAGACACTTCTAGCTCCCTCAGTCCCTATCCTCCCTATTGGAGTCACCCTCACCTGGGGACCTGGCCTGAGTGTCAGCTGTCATTGAGGAGTGTGTGCCGCTGTGTTCTCATAAGAAAGTCTGGGGGCAGGACCACATAATGTTCTGTCATCCCCTACCTGTGCGACTCTGGGTGTCTCAAAATTCTCATCTGAGAAATGGGCATAACATATACATGCCTCAAAGAACTTTCATGAGAATTAAATGAGTCAGCACATGTGAAGTGCTTTGAAAAATCCCTAGCATATAGTAAGTGCTATAGAGCAGTGGTCCCCAACCTTTTGGGCACCAGGGACCAGTTTCATGGAAGACAATTTTTCCATGGATTGGGGCAGGGGTGGGATGGTTTCAGGATGATACAAGCACATCACATTTATCGTGAACTTTATTTCTATTATTATTACATTCTAACTTATAATGAAATAATTATGCAACTCGCCGTAATGCAGAATCAGTGGGAGCCCTGAGCTTGTTTTCCTGCAACTAATGCTGCTGCTGATCTGACAGCGAGATCTCAGGCAGTGATGTGAGTGATGGGGAGCGGCTGTAAAGACAGATGAAGCTTCGCTGGCCCGCCTGCCGCTCATCTCCTGCTGTGCGGTCCGGTTCCTAACAGTCACAGACCGGTACCAGTCCACTGTCCAGGGGTTGGGGATCTCAGCTAGATAGTGTTAGCCATTAGTAAGATGAATGTGCAAAGTTTGCGCTTTTTTTTTTTGTGCATATGTCTCTATCACCCAGGAAAAATGAGAGAAACCAAGAGAGCTACATGCTTTCAGAAAAACAGCAGGGAAGCATGATTCTTTGGGTAAGTGAAGCATTTCTTAAAAGTGGATCACTTTGTTCATTTATATTATCTGACTGCCCTTTGCTGGTATTTGAATTCAAGACACCTGGCCACAAGCATTTCATGGGGCCCTCAGCAGGCCTGGCATGTGTTCGCCTACATGTTTCAGAACCACCTGGAAGTTCAGAGGCAGGACCCTTTCTGTGCATGGTCCTGGCCGTAGCACCCATGACAACATTGCTGGAGGTACCTGTTAGCCTCTGCTTGCCAGCTTTAGCTGAAGGCCATTTCATGTTCTGCACTGATATTATTTCTGGGAGTTTTACTGAAGCACAGGCAACTCTTCTAGGTGGATAAATTCCCTAGGCTTATGATGGAATTGATTGCTTAATCCATTGGATCATTCTGTCCTAGTGTGCCAGGGCATGGGGTTTCATTTCCACTCTGAGTGGAATTGTGCATGCATGGAAAAGACCTTTGCAGAGAGCAATGTGTGGCTTACAGGGCACTTACAACGCTGGAACACGTGGACATGTGAGACAATAAAGCGATGCGAGTTGCTACTTTTTGAGCTCCCACAATGTGTGAGGGACTGTGAGAAGACTTTCCATCTTTCATTTCCTATTGCCACAGCCACAATGCAGGGAACAGAAGGTTAATAACATTTATCAAACTATTACTATATGTGAGAGCAGACATGCATCAAGAATGGTGCTAAGCATTTTTACAACCCTATGAGAGAGGTATTGTTATTATCTCACCTCATGGCTAAGGATGTTGAGGCTCAGAGAGGGTGAGAAATTTGCCCAACATCACAGTCTAACAGACAGGGGAGCCAGGATTCAAACCTAGCCAGTTTGACATCAGTGACTACTTGCTTAACTGCTGAACTTGGCCGCCCACTTTCTTATAAATGAGAAAACTGGGGTTCAGAGAGGTGAAGTATTATACCTGAGATCACACAGCAAACACAGGTAAGATACAGAATTCAAATACATGTCCAGTTCCAACACAATAGATTTTACACTCAATGATCATGTCAGCAGAGCTGCATGTGTGCAGAAAGTGTGCAGGGGCCAAGACTACAAAAATGCTTTTCTGGACTCCAGCCCAAACCTGGCCCAGGCAGCCTCTACCATAGCTATGTCCTTGGTCTGTACTCATGTCCCATCTGTGGGCTGTGCCTCCAACTAGAGCTATATAGGCAGAGTCCGGCTGTCTTGGGCCTTTGACAGACAGACCCATCAAGAATGACTCATCCAAGGTTACATGGTGAGTTATTGCTGGAGCAAGCCTGGGATCCAGGACTTCTGATGCAGTGTTCTTTGTCCCCCACTGTAACTGGAGTCCTGTGATCAAATGTGTCTAAGGATGGGCCGGACAGGTTACAGAGGTGAACTAGGTGCTCCATGTAGGGTCCCTTTAGGATTGGAGTGCATGTATGCTTTTGAAAGGGACAACCACTAAATAACTCGTGGTACAAGTATACAATGGAATACTATGCAGTTTCATAGAAGAATAATAAAGCATCTATACATTTTATAGATGATTTATATATTACGTGAAAAAGAGAAAATGTAGGACAGTGTGTATAATGTGCTCATTTGGGGGAGAATAAGAAAAGGGAGAGTTGAAATCCTCAATTCATAATTGCTTGTGTATGCACTAAGATACCCTGAAAGAAGACATAAGAAACTAAGACATGAGTACCAGCGGTTTCCTGTGTGGTGGTCATGGCGGATTTGAGAATTGGTGAATAGTGGAGGGTAATGGAAAGGAGACTTTTCAATATGTGCCTTTTTATATTTTTTAGGCTTTTGAACCATATGAATATTATTATCTATTCAATGAAAAAAAAAGAAAAGAAAGCAGCAATTCTTTAGCTCCTGAAAATTGCTGTCTTCTAGGAATATAAGCCTAATGTCAGTTCTGGTTTTTCAAGAGAACCCGGAAATCTATTTAAAAGACTTTTTTTCAATATATAAAAACACAGTAAGTTTTTACACATTAACCAAGTATCCTGCAAACATGCTGAACTAACTTACTAGTTTGTTAGAAGCTTTTTTGGGTGGAGTCTGTGATTTTCTATGAAGTCCATTGAGCATCATGAATGGAAACAACTTAGTTTCTTCTTTTTTGTATACCTTTTATTTCTTTTTCTTGCCATATTGCACTGGCCAGGACTTCTAGTATGATATTGAATAGGAGTGGTGAAAGCAGTCATTCTTGTTCCAGATCTTATGGGAAAAGCATTCAGCCTTTCATCATAAAATGTGCTGTAAGCTGTAGGTTATTTATAGATAATCACTTATCAGGTTAAAGAAGTTCTCTTTCTGTTCTGAGTTTGATGATTTTTTTTATCATGAGTGCATATTGAATTTTGTCAAACGCTTTTTCTGCATCTATTGAGATGGATCATATGGGTTTTCTTTTTTAGTTCATTAATAAGGTGGATGATATGGAATGATTTTCAACTGTTGAACCAGTTTTGCATTCCTGGGATAAACCCAAGTTGGCCTTGTTATATTGTCCTTCTTATATATTGTTGGATTAGATTTGCTAATATTTTGTTGAGGATTTTTGTGTCTATGTTCATGAGGAATATTGGGCTATAGCTTTCTTTTCTTGTAATGTCTTTGTCTGGTTTTGATACTAGAGTAAAGCTGGTGTAATAAAATGAGTTTGGAATTTCTCCTAATTTTTAAATGATGAAAACATAATTTACTGGGTGATTTCTGTGTGCCAGGCTTTGTATTCAGTACTTAACCCACTTAATCTTCACAGCAACCCTATGAAGCGTGGACTATAATTATGATCACCCTCACTTTACAGATGGGGAAACCGAGGCATGGGGTGGTTAAAGGTACTTGCCTAAGGTCACACAGCTTTAAGCAGCAAAGCCAGGACTCAAATCCCAGAGATCTAGCTCCAGAGTTTGTATTCTTAACCTGTTTACTACATTTTCTCCACTTAAAGATGTTTTCAGGCTAAAGAAAATACATCTGCAGGGCTCAATTCAGCCTTTAGGCTACGAGTTTCCTACCTCTAGTTAACAACCACAGTACCACGTGTCAGGCTTACTGACTACCTGCCAGCCTGTGTCATCTCCTGCTAACCCTTGGAGGCAGATATTATCATCCTCACCTGGCAGTTGTAGACACTCTCCCTTCTGCTGGGTGGCGTGCAGTTTCAAGCTATCATCTCTGTCCTCACCTTGTCTTTCTTAACATGTGTGGCACCTTTTAGAAGGTAAAATTTAAAAAACGCTCTCCAATCTCAGTTTAATTTCACGCTGTTCCTTCCTTATCAGGTGGGCTCACCCACCCTTCCTCACTGTCTTCCCCCAGGGGTTCAAGTTCGTCTTTTCCTCCTACGCTGCCTTCTCTTTTGCACTATCTTGTCTCAGCTAGCCCAGTCTATGTCCCCTAACCCTTCCTTGTTGGCTCTGCTGACTTATTTTATGTGTCTCCAGAACTGAGAAACATCTAGCTTACTTAAAAAAGAGGAGGAGAGAGGGAAAGAGATGGAGTTTTAGGAACAGCTGGGACACCAATTTTCTCCGCTGAGCACGTAGCGTGAGGGACCAAGGGTAGTTAAAGCAACTTCCCGCCGGTCCTGAAGGTGACGTGACGCAAAGACAAGGGCAGGTGTGTCTGCATGTCGGTTTGACTGTGTGAGTGCAGACGAGATACTCGACTTCTCTGAATCTCAATTTGCCCATCTGTAAAACGAATTCATAGCTGTGTCTCGGTCACAGGGGAGTGGCAGTGAATAAGTGCAATAATATAGGTGACGAAGATCTGGTGTGGAGAAGGCACTGAGTAATAAGTATTTTCCTTGGACCAGGCTCTGCATTAGGCCATGTTTGCATAGATTATCTTACTACAGATACACTACTGTGTGGGGTAAATAGGTTCTACTGTGACCCCATTTTACAGATGGGGAAAATTGTGGTGCAGGGAGGTGAAGGATTCTTAAGTGGCGGAGTTCTCTACCCATCCTCCACATTAGAATTCCTTGGGTCCCACACCAGACCAGTTAAATTAGACTGGGGCAATTCCTAAAAGCAGGCGATTGGACCACAGGCCTTTTCCCAAGCTTGTCTTCCCAGCCTAGAAGCTGAAGGCAGTCAGAGACACCCGCCACTCTCCCCTGGGTACTAACGCCCCCATTGCCAAACACTCGCCATCCATCCCTTAGTTTCCACCTACGTCTCCAACCACTACTGCAAGGATGGAAAACTCGGGGCGAGTCCACTGCCAGGAACAGTGATTCAATTAAAATCTCAGTTTTCAACAATATTAGCAAGGCCTGCGGTCTGTTACTTCACACCCAGCCTAGCTGCGCTCCCAGTCAGTGGGAGGGTAATGAGGGTTTGCTAATTGCTGGTGGCTGGGGTGGGGCTGACGGGGTGGGGACTGTTGTGGTGAGCTGGGCAAAAGGAATCACACGCTGAGCTAAGTGCTTTCCTCCGTGCACCTCTCAGGCCCTCCTTCGGCTCACTGTGGGGCGGGCAGGGGCTGAGCCGCACCCCCCTTAAAACTCAATCAGCGTCGTGGTAGCCACAAGTGCAGCAGCACAGCTTCGACCCGTGAGTGTCAGTCACCAAGCTGAGCGACTAACTTGCACCATCATCTCAAGCAACGTCGTGCCTGCTCACCACCATTCCAGGGGATAACCACTCTCCTAATGCCCATTTTACAAGATGTAGAAACTGAGGCACAGAGACTTGAAAGGCCCACAACCAGCAGAGCTGGATTAACACTCATTCTTACTTGCCAGGACATACTTGCCTCCCCTTATGGCTCTAAGAGGGTGACTTGGGGATTTGACTTTTGGACAAGCCTGGTCTCCCCAGTCATTCTTCTCTATGTTGCTCGGTCCTTCTGCATCCATTTGCTGCCTCCGGAATCATAAGCTTCCATTTGTGAGCTCCTTGGACCCAGGGACTGCACCTTAGGAGTCTTGGAGTCCCTTGGTTACTTCCTCAACACTTGGCACACTGTAGTGGTCACAACTGTTAGCTGAGTGTATGAACACATCGACACCTGCCAAGCTCCAATCCTAACTTCACTCTTTTAAGTCTCAAGCTCTGGGCTAAGCGCGTGCCTAGTGCAGTGCCTGGCATACAGTAGCTGCCAATGCTGTGGGTCAGGAAGGCTGGAGCTGGCACAGGAGTTAGGCTGGGAAGGTCTAAAGTACCTTGACTTCCACCTTGAGGCCTTTGAAGGTCTGAGCTTTCTGGTGCTGCCCATCCTCATGTCCCTGCTTTGGACTCTTGCAGGGTCAGCCTTCCTGCTGTCTTCATGTCTCTGACCCTTAAAGGGTTTTCATCAGAAAAGCCTGGGAGGGTAAGCGAATGGCCATCTCCATCAGTAGAGGAGATGGAAGGGCGGGAGGGGGCCAGGAACATTTCTGATGGGAGGGTGGAGGGGGAGAGAGCCTGCCGCTTTTCCGGTTCAGCAAGCATTACCAATAACCAACCTTCTCAAAAACTCATTTCCCAAAAGAGTGCTCTGGGGACAGGCTCAGGAGGGCTGAAGGGGGAGGTAGAACCTGGATTGAAATCAATCTCAGCTCGAGGTAATTACAGGACACGTGCTACCACCCCGGCAGGGCGAATCGGAGGCTGAGCTAAGCTGCTCTCCGAGGGCAGCCGGAGCGATTAGTTAGGAATAAAAGCCTCATCACTGGCTGGGGGGGGAGAGGCTCACACATCAGTAAACTTGTGCTTTCTCATGCTTGCCAAATTGTGCGGCGGGTGGGGGGGATTTGTTTAAACGATCTCGTCAGGGGCCCTGGCTGCCAAGTTGAATGTTTTGGAAAGGAAATCTCGGCAAGCCTCTGAGCAATTCAGCACCCAAGTTCCTGGGATCCCAGGATGCTAAGATTCTCAGACTAGAAGATGACTGGGTAGATGATGCTACGATTTAGGCTGTATATTGGATTTTTTCTTTCTGCTCCTTTCTGTTTCTCTCTCCTCTCTGCATGCAAGGGATCTTTAGGAATCTATCTGCCACAGAGACTGTTTGGAAGAAGGGGCATCCAATACTGGAGCCTAAGAAAAACCTTTCTCTTCTCTTCCTCTCTCTCTCTCTCTCTCTCTCTCTCTCTCACACACACACACACACACACACACACACACACGGCCCAGGCAAGCAACCCCCCACCCCCCAAGCAGCTCAGCTCTCTTCAGGAATTCAGCACAAGTCCCAGCCACACTTTGGAGAGGATATTAAGATGTGGGACCAGCCAGAGATCTGCAGCAGCCATGAGCTGCCCAGGGTGGGTGGACCTGGAGGTGAAGCCCTGGGGGAGGCATGTCTTCAAGGAGACTGTGACCCCCTTGGCAGCGGAGGCGGCCCTGTGTGTCTCACGCACCCTTGCCCTGGCCAGAGCACAGTCCCAGAGCCACCCCCTGCCTCTTCTCAGCCAGCGGGGAGACCCCTTTCTTGCTCAGGGGTGGGCAGCAAGGGCACATCCTGGTCCTGTCGCAGTGCCTCCGAGCAAGAGAGTGCCCAGCGTCGGGGTCACCGGCTTCATGCCATGTCAGGCAGTGACACGCAGAAGAGCCCCCGAACGGGGCGGATGTGCCAGGGGAAGGAGAAATGAAGCCTCCAGGAAATCTGGGCAGAACACGCAGTCAAGTCACACACAGCCCTCCACGGACCGCCTCACGGGCGCCGACCCCTCCGGACGCACACGCATGCACACTCGAATGCACACTCGCACCAACTCGCACTTCTGCCGTGCCCATAACGCTCACGACACGCACGCACGGCCCCGCCAGGCCACAGCAACTTCCTCTCCCCCCAGTCTGGAAATCTCCGCAGTTGCCCTTAAGGCGTAAACTTTTTCAGAGGGGCGCGGGAGACGCGCGGGGAAGGAGGATGGGGCTGGGGGCTCTGGGCAGGGTCTCTCGGCCCTTGGGGTCCCTGGCTGCCCTCCGTCACCCCCAACGTTCCTCACCTGGTAAACCGAGGCACAGCAAGAGGCTGTAGTAGACCACGGGCACGAAGCCCAAGCCGCAGGGGGACCAGGACAGCGAGCTGTTGGCGACGAGGTGGGCGTGCGTGTGCTCCATGAGCGCGCCCCTCGCTGCCCTCGCCGCTCCGCGCCCGGCCTGCCAGCCCGGCTCTGGACGCCGGCTCGGTGGCGGCGGCGGCGGCGACAGCTGGAGCAGCAGCGCCTCTCCGCGCGCAGGACTTGCTTCCACCCTTGGCCGTGGTCCCCTCTGCTCGCTCTGCACCTGCCTGCCCGGCTCAGCCCTCCCGCGGGGCGCGGAGAGCAGGGCGCGGGGACTCGGGGACTCGGGGACTCGGGAGGGGCTCCCGGAGCCGGTGTGCGCCTCCCGCCTCGGACCCGCTGGGCTCCCGCCTCGGAGCCGGGGGCTGGGCCGCCGCTCCCGCAGCCAATCAGCAGCTGCCTGTGCGTGTGTGTGTGTGTCTGTGCGTGTGTGTGTGTCTGTGCGTGTGTGTGTGTGCGCGTGTGTGTGTGTCTGTGTGTGCGCGTGTGTGTGTGTGTTGGGGGGCGCGGGGAAGGAGGGGTCCCAGCCGCCTCTCTGGGCTCCAGTTTCTGGGAACCCCGGGGAGCGCGGTGGAGCGCGGGCCGCCCCCGCCTGCAGCCCGGCCGAGGGGCGTGGTGTGGGTGGGACCCTTTTCTCCCGCAGCGGCTCCTCGCTCCTCCCGCGTGCCCTCGGCTCGCCTTTCTCCGCTCTCCTCGCAGCCACCTCTGTTCCCCCTCGCCAGCGCTTCGAGTGCGTCTCCAGACAGAGGATTCCACCCCCGGGGCTGGGGCCGGACGGCGGAGGTTAGGGGAGGCTGTGGGAGCAGCCAGGATGCTAAAGGGCTGGCTTCCAGGACCGGGGGGCTGAGCGTGCGGGCCCGGAAACAGGGGTGCAGGCGTCCCTGCGCCCGTGTGTTGACTCCGGAGGCGGCCAGCGGTGACTGTCCCCCCAGCTGGAGTGCGTTTGAAGGGGAGGCAGCCTGGCTAAGAGAAGCCGGCCACCTGCCACCTTCCGGGCAGGGATAATGATGCTGCAGCCACTCAGACACACACCCACCCACACTCACACAAAGACACACAACACCCAGTCACGTGGGTGCGCTCACACTCGCTCGGGCACACGGGTGCTCTCCCACCCCACAGCTAGATGCGTGAGAACACAGGCAGCCTCGTCACCATGCGCGAGGCCACGCTCACAGGGCACTCCCAGTACCTGCACAAACACACGCAGGAGTCACTGGGGGTGGCCTGGAGTGTTCGAAGGTTGTGCAAAGGGAGGGATTGGTGAGGCAGGTGGGATCTGAGCCATGCAGTGGATGGGCACCCCCTTCTCCTCATGGTAGGCAGGTTCCCACTGCAGCTGTTCTTGGGGCCACCACGGAATTGGGAGGGGAGAGAGGTCAGTCTGGGGCTCAGGATGGCGCGTGTGAGAGAGTTAAAGATCACGCAGGAATTGGGAGGCGGGGCACTTCTAGGAGCTTGCGCTGGGCTCGAAGAAGTCTAAGACATCCCCCTCCTCAGAGGCCCTCACCCCCATTAATATCCAACCCTGGAGAGAAGGAACTGGCTTTCCCCAGCCTCTTCCGAGGTGGAGAGGAACCCTGCCCCTCATGTCCGGCAAGGGGCACGTGTCCAGTCTCCGTCTTTGTTAGTGGGTCCCCCAGGCAGGGACTGGGGGAGGGGCAGGGTGGACAACTCCAGGCACCCGGCGCCAGGCAGACTGCCCAAGGATCTGCTGGTCCTGCCTGGTGTGTGATGAGCAGAGAGGCAGAGGCCTCCCCCGTCCCCAAAGGGACAGATTATTACAAAGCCACATGGGCTGAGGGAAGCTGGGTCTGAGATTTCAAGCCCCATTAGATATTGACATTTTATCATGACCTCTCTCATTGTTTAAATGTGACTACTGCAAACACAAGCAAAGCAAAAAACACCACTTCGTTGATAAATAAAGAGGTGCCTGGCCATTGTAGTGGCTCAACAAATAATTGTTCAAAAACCCACAGACTGGATTTGTCTACAGGCGGCTAGACTGAGATGAGAATTGGCAGGGGGGAGTGTTGTGATTTGGCACAGCTCTCCCAGTCTGAGCATTGTCAGTCATGGATCAGGCCTCAGGGCTTTTGCATTGGCTGTTCCCTCTGCGTGGAATGCTCTTCCTCCAGAAAGCTGCATGGCCTGCCTCCTCACCGTCTTCAGGTCTTTGCTCATATGTTCTCCTCTCTTGGAGGCTTTCCCTGACAGTCCTATTTAAAATTGAAATATCTACTGTCCCCACCCCAAAATACTCACTTCCTTTGTTCCTCCCCTGTTCGATATTTCTCCGTAGTACTTAGCCCGCAGCAGACCATACACATTGTATTTATTTATTTTGCTTCTTGCCTGTGTCCCCTCTTAGGAGGGAAGGGCCTCTTGTCTATTTTGTCCCTGATCGCACCTCCAGTTTCACATGGTGCCTGCGTGTTGCAGACTCTCAGTAAATAATGAAAGAATGAAAGGACTCAGCACGCACCAGCCTGGGACATGCAGGGCACAGGGAGACGAGTTATCTGTTTGTCTTTGCAGGCCAGAGTGTCAGAGCAGGGGACGCTGTCGGGGTTGGGGGTCACCATTTCAGATTCAGCATGCAATGGTCACGTGTGACTAGTCACTCCAAAAAGGACTTGAATGGTTTGAATTCTGGGGCTGTAATTAGAGACTCTTTATGAAACTAGAAACTTGGCTGGGCAGAGACACTGGGCTGCATGGGGAGTCATGATGGGCCTTATTGTGTCTGAGCCTTTATTTCCCCATCTGTAAAATGGGGTAGAGGAGAACAGGTGTATCTTTGTTTCAGGGATGCTGAGCAGGGAGAGTGGGAGGAAAGTGGTGGACATGCTGCAGACTGCCATTGTGGAGAACGGGCTGTGGGACTGTGTCCTCTGCTGGCTCCATCAAGAACCTTGGCAGCTTGTTAAGGTCCAAGTTTCCTGGGAAATGGATACTTTGGATGAGAAGATCTTTAAGGTTTTGGGTCAGGCTTTGGGTGTTCCTGGTCCCAGGGAAGGGGCAGGATGAGTTAATAACAAAAATCTATTTAACTTTGCTCAAAGGCCCCATCCACTTGACCGGCTCTGTATGACAATGGCATGCTCGAGCCGACAACCGTGGTTGGCTAAATCCATTCATTTATTCATTCTTTCAACAGACTTTTACTGGACACTCAGTATATGCTGGTCAGGACCAGCCACATAATTTGCAAGGCCCAGTGCAAAATGAAAAGGAGGGATCCCTTGTTCAAAAATTATTAAGCATTTCCAGACAGCAACAGCTGAGCACTGAACCAAGCGTGGAGTCCTTCTAAGCATGGGGCCCTGTGTGACTACACGGGTCACATGCCCATGAAGTCTGTTCTGCTTAGGGGACAGAGGTGAGTAATAAGAGTTAACGTTTATTGAAAGTTAATTTAGAGACAAATAAACCAAGGATTACTTATTTTATCCTCACAGTAACATTGGAAGGAAAGTACAATTTTTAGCCCCATTTCACAGGTGAGAAAACCAAGGCTCAGAGACATTTAGTCATTTGCTCAAGACCACCCAGCTGGGATTGGGTCCAAGGCAGTCTGACCCGAGGACCTGTGTTGAAATCGCTGGGGAGCTCAGTCTAGTGGAAGGACTGGCACATGAGCAAAAACTGTCATACATTGTAATGTGGGCTCTATGTGACATGAAGGCTGGGTCTTTTTTTTTTCTTTTATTTCAGCATATTATGGGGGTACAGATGTTTAGGTTACGTATGTTGCCCTTGGTCC
>NW_012148285.1:11727328-11745547 GCF_000956105.1 Propithecus coquereli | reverse complement strand
AGTTAATACCAATTTGATGGTGAGTACAAATGGATCCCGTTCTTCTTCTCTTGGGTCTTCATCCACTGTGTCCCCAGGGCCAAGAGCAGTGCCACATAGGTGTCCAGAAATAAATGTTAAATGAGCTATTAATAATAAATAAATATAATAGAACTATATGCAGAACATTAGGGGAGGATTTGCAAGTTCAAGTGCCTAGAAGTCTAGGCACATAATGAACATGAGTGAGGCAGAAATATCATCCATTCTTCACTTCCATAAAGAAAATGCCATCTCTCATTTTCCTGGAAACACTCGGCCTTCTTGGTCTAGATTTTATTTCTCCACCCTTTGATAGAGGCAGTCATCTGAAGGAATAATTCTTTAAGAAAAGTGGCAAAACAGACATGACATAAATTACCATGGATAATTTACTCAGAGTTGGGAAGGCAATAGGGAATGGTGGGGCCTGTCACAAAGTGGAGGTGTGTATGCTAGCCACTGCACTGGGTTCTGGGTACATAGTTGTTTTAAAAAGTTGAAGAGGTCTCTGCTTTCCTGGATCTTAAATTCAAGTGGAAGAGATAAGCATGAATCAATTTATACACACATGCGTGCGCACACACAAACTTGGATAGGGTTATAAAGAAAAAGTTAAAGGAATGAGAGGACATGTACTAGGGAGATCTTATGTGGTCTGGCAGTCAGGGAAGGCTTCTTGGAGGAAGTGATGTTTAAACTGAGATATGAAGGATAAGCAAGGATTACTTAGGTGAAGGGGTGTAGGGCTGGGGGTGAGGGGAGCAGCCCATGTAGAGGAAAGAGTAAGTGCAAAAGTCCTAGGGTGGGACTGAGATGAACTCTTTTAGGAAGTGGAAGACGAGGGAGTGTGTGTGGCTGGCGGCTCAGGGAGCTCGATGCAGGTAGAGAGCGGGCAGGGTCTTGTAGGCTGTGGGGAGGAGTTTGGTCTTTATCCCTGGTTTGAAGCAGGGGAGTGCCATGATTAGATTTGCATTTTCTCTATTTTTAATTTGTATTTTATTTTTATAGATTTAGGGGCTACAAGTGCAGTTTTGTTACATGCATATTGTGTAGTGGTGAAGTCTGGGCTTTTTGTGTACCCATCACCCGAATAGTGTACATTGTACCCAATAGGCAATTGTTCATCCCTCGCCGCTCCCTTTCGGAATCTCCAATGTCTATTACTCCACTCCGTATGGCCATGTGTACCCACTGTTTAGCTCCCTTATAAGTGACAATGTGCAGTACATGATTTTCTGTTCCTGAGTTACTTCACTTAGGGTACCGGCCTCCAGTTTCTTCCAAGTTGCTGCATTTTCAACATCTGCTGTATCAGGGAGGCGGAGCACTCCCTGGAAAGGAGAAAAGGAAACAGTGGAAGTGGGAAGACAAGTTACCAGGCTGTCAAGCTGGACATGTGAGAAATGACAGTGGCTTGGCTAGGGTGTATTGATGAGGGTGTGGGCTGCCTCAGAAGTTAGGAGAATGAGCACATGAGGGTGGGGATGGGGCATGGGAGAAAGAGAGAGAGAGAGACAGAGGGAGAGAAAGAGATGGAGGGAGGGAGAGGAACAGAGTCGGCTATGTGGAGAGAGACAGACAGGAGATAGATGAATAGGAGACAGATTGGTAAGGAGACACACACACACACACACACACACACACACACACACACACAGTGATTATGGTTGAGATTGTTCTGGATGGAAGGGCTGGTGAAACAGGGCTTGGAGCACCCTAGGTCCACTTGGCTGAGCTACTCTGTCCTCGCACCGCCCGTAGGAGTGTAGCTTGCCCCCTGGTTTCTCCTTGCTTTTCAAGCCTCCTCATCCTCGAAGCCTTTCCTGACCTGCACGTCCCGCTCTACCTCTGAACGTAGACACCCTTCCCTCTGCAACACCTCTTGCTGCACTGTGTTGCCGCTCAGGGGTTATCTGTCCCCTGCCCTTCCTGGATCCAGACCACCTCCTGGGCAGGGTAAGTGTCCTTCATCTTTGAACCTTCCGTGCAGAACCTACTGCAGTGTCCGTAGCATAAGTATTAACAGTCGAGGCCTTGAATCCAGACCTGGGTTTGAATCCCAGCTCAGCTCCCTAGTGACTGCGTCTTCCTCAGGACACTTTTTATTGAAATTGATAGAGAAAAGCTCAAACGAGCTCATTTTTTTTTTTTTTAAAAGGAATGTATTGGCTCTTAAAACTGAAAATTACACAAGTTTGTATGACTGCAGGCCTGGCTGGATCTAGGTGCAAAAATGTACCTGGCTGTTTCCATCAATGGCCTCTGTTTTGCCTTGATTAACTGCATTCTTGAGCAGGTTTTTGCAACATAAGACAGAAATAGAAATGAGCATCCCTGGATTTATCCTATCAGCTTAATAACCTGAGCTAAAAGAGAATTTCAGCAAAAGGCCTGGGGCAGGCACTCGATGAACCAAGCTGAGTCAAGTGCCCACTTCAACCAAACTCACCCATTTGAGCTGGGGTTCCGTAGCCAACAAAAAATACAGTGACTGGCCAGGTGCGGCTCATGTGTCCAATCATAGGGCCAAGAGAAGAGAGCAGTTCTTCCCAAACCACATGGACCGTGAGAGGACCGTGGGATAACTGTGGCCTGGTTATCCCAAGGATAATGGAAGGAATGGGAATACACACTGGGCTGGCAAAACCAACACATCTGAGAGCTAAATTCAGCCCATGGGAGGCTAGTTTGCTAGTCCTCTGTTAGATCTAGGTTGTATATTTTATTTAAAAAAAAATTTAATAGACTTCATTTTTTAGAGAAGATGTAGATTCACAGAAATACTGAGTTGAAGATACAGAAATTTTCCATATTCCCTCTGTCCCCACATGTGATAGCTTCCCCCATTATCAACATTCTGCACCCGAGTGGCACGTTTGTTACAACTGTTACACACTGTGATCGCCCAAGATCCACAGCTTACATTAGAGTTTACTCCTTGGTTGGACATTCTATGGGTTTGAAAAAATGTGTAATAACCCATATCCACCACGATAGTATCATCCAGGGTAATGTTACTGCCCTAAGAATCCTCTGTGCTGTGCCTGTACATCCCTCCCTCCCCCAACCCCTCTGTTTTATTTTTTATGTCAAAAATATCTTCTGTAGGAACCATACACAAATACTAAACTCTAGTTCATGCTGAAGTTCTGGATTGAATTGTACCACTTACTCTGAAACGCATCTGAAAGTTGGAAGGATTGATGGGCAGATGGAAGAGTGGATAAAGGAGGTATGTATGCATTAAAGTAAGGAGATGTTTGCGATAGAATCTAGCTTGTGGGTAGATGAGTTTTCACGGGAACAATTTTTTCAACTTTATGTATGCTCAAAAATTCTCGTAAGAAAATATAGAAAAAATATCTTGCGTCATGTATCTTGGGCCAAGTATGTTATTACAAGCAATTGTTGAAACCAACATCTTCTAACGGTGCTGCAACTCTTCAGAAATCCGACCTTCGGAACTGTTGCAGAAGGCAATTCCTTCCCTGCTATTAGGCTGTCGAAATGGTACCTGAGATTTTTCCCTGACGCTCCCAGTTCTCTGCTGACCTGCTCTGCTAGAGCCTTTCCAGTTTGTCTTTGTCCACAGGCTCTCGTTTACTTTGCACTAAGAACTACAGCATCACGTCTCTCTGCTGTGTTTGTTTTACTCCACATGCGTGGCTTCTTGCTGAGGATGTCTTGGTGAGCTGCCGAGGGTCTGTTCCAGCAGTCATTGTACCAAGCATTCACTACAGTTCTTTGAGTGCACATCAATTCTCATAGAATTTGGATAGAGCCTTTTGTTGCTCGTCAATGACCTGTCAAGGTGGTCAGGGGCAGCCAAAGAGCTGGGTGAAAATATTTCCACAATTGCATGCTTGTCTGCCTCCTCCAGCCAAGTGGGGGAAAAAGACAAAGAATCCAGGTTGCACCTGGGTAAATTTCAGTGACATGTGAAGAATGATTGTGGATGAAGTGAGGAAATGGGATCTTTGCTTGAGAGGAAGGAGGAGGCAAGGGTTAGGGGTGTGTGTGTGCATGTATGTGTATATATGTGTGCATGTATGTGTATGTGCATATGCATGTATATGTGAACGTGTGCACATGTATATGTGCATGTATGCATGCACGTGTGCATGCATGTATGTGTGAATGTGCGCACACGTGTGTGTGTGCATGTGTGTCTGTATGGTAGAATGAGGGAAGGTGTCATTGATCAGGATACTGATGTGTCAGACAAACAGTCTCTTCTTTCTGGCTCAGAGAGACACAAGAGACTCTTGAGCATCTTTCAAGATTCACTTTGTCTGGGAAACCTTACCAGACAGGAGTTGGGTAGAAGAGAGAGAGAAAAGAGGAGGGGAAGGAGGGGAAGGTAAAAGACAGGAGGGAGAAGGAAGGATAGGAGGGGACAAGGAGGGAGAATAAGAAACGAGAATGAGAAAGAGCGAAGACAAGGAGAAGAAGGGAGAGGAGAGGGGAGAGGAGACAGAGGGAAGGAAAAAAAAAAGCCCAACAGAACATATCACCAAATTACTGGCTCCCTGTCAGGTGGAAAAATATGTAATGCTGAAGAGTAAAACAAACAAACGAAAATCTTATCTGATGGTGACATATTGTGATTATTTCGCATTTATTAATAACTAATCTCTGGGCAGCAGCTATTTTGCATTTAGGGGCTGCCAGAATCTCATTCCCCTTCCTAACAGATTCTGATTTCTTTTTGCAGAGCGATTCTCCGCTCCTGGATGTGGTTTTGGACAGAGAGTGACTTCAGACTCCTGCCACCTCATTCCAGAAGCAGAAAGGGCCACATCCCTTAGCCCTGGTCGGAGGCGGGCGGGCAGGTGTCATAAGCTTGGCCAAGTAGGGACTGTCTTTTTGAGCTTAGAATCTAGAGTGAGTGGAACAAGGGCAGGAGAAGAGTTTGGATTCCATTTTTCACCGTGGGGACCGCTGGGCAGGACTCCTCTGCTCTGGGGCTACTGTTGTGGTCCTTGCTTTCTGCCCATTCCCGGATCTGTGGCTTCCTATTTTTCTGTGAGCCCCTACTATGTCTTCACTCCATGTTCATTGCGGCACTATTCACAATAGCCAAGTTGCAGAAACAACCTAAATGTTCACCGGTGAATGAACGGATAAAGAAAACGTCAAATGAACATAC
Organism: Propithecus coquereli; assembly: GCF_000956105.1. NCBI lineage: Eukaryota > Metazoa > Chordata > Mammalia > Primates > Indriidae > Propithecus > Propithecus coquereli. The sequence goes on along the minus strand of NW_012148285.1, from coordinate 11,740,377 downwards.
AGCGGAATAGTGCTCAGCCTTAGACGGGAGATCCTGCTGCAGGCAGCTACATGGATAGACCAGAGGACGTTATGCTAAGTGAAATAAGCCAGTCATAGAAAGACAGACATTGTATGATTCCACTTACTTGGGGTATCTAAAATCGCCAAACTCACAGAAGCAGACAGAAGGATGGCAGTTGCCAGGAAATGGGGGAGAAAGAAATGAGTGGTTGCTATTCAAGAGGTATGAAGTTTCCCTTATGCAAGATAGATAAGTTCTAGACATCTGTTGTACAGCATTGTACCTATGCAATAATGCATAGGTATGCACTAAAAATTTTGTTAAAAGGGTAGATCTCATGTTACATGTTCTTGCTACCATTAAAAAAATTCCACGAAACAAAGTGCATAGAGGCTGTCCAGACAAAGCCCTGTAGAGATTCACAGCGTACTTCTCCAAAGAACTCCCTTTTGTTTAAGTCAGTTGGAGAGGGTTTCGGTTATTGGCGACCCAAGGACATGCACTGATGACCCCGTCGATCCTTGCTCTTCTTACGGTAACACTTCACAATTGGTAGAACTTTACTTTGCACAAGTACAACCATGTATGCCATTGCCATTTTATTTTAATCCTCATCACCACCCAGGTGGAGCAGCCAGAGCTGATACTATCAGCTCATTTTACAGATGAGAAATCCGCAGCCCAGAGAAAGCAAGTGAGGTGCCCACGGTTACCTGGTGTTTGGGAAACAAAGAACTCACAAAGATAATTCCATTCAATTTCTCCATTTGACAGGTGAGAGAAATTAGTCCAGAGAAGTTAAGTGAGGTGTTTAAGGTCCCACACGGTGACGGAGCTGGAATGCAAATCCAGCTTTTAGAACTCGAAATCTAATGCAATTCATTGCATAATTGAGAGTTGGTTCCAAAAGAAATAATAACAGTAACTTAGAGTTGACATTATGTATGACATTATGTATGACATTATGTTTGTGTGTTGTGTGAATAAAAAGTTACCAGTTTTTTCCCCTTTGATTTGTACAGCATCAGGGACCAAGAATCCCCAAACCTTGTATATAACACCTAGAACATTCCAGGTACTCCAGTCGTCAAACTAGAAAAAGAGAGATTTGAATATTCTTTCCAACCAGCTAATCATGAGAACATTACCCCATTCCTGAACTTTTTTTTTTTTTTTCTCAACCACTACACTCCAACTGCCCAAAAGTTCAATTTTCTTTAAGAGCCTAGGAAATAGTCCTAAGAGGGAGGCATGGGGTATTGAGAATGGTGAGAGGGAAGGTACTTACCAGCAGCCTCCCTGCAGGGATAAAACATTGAAATGTGCAGAAAGCATGACTCATCAATGTGCAGATAAGACTGGTTCCGCCAAGCAGGGACGATGACAAAAGTAGAATTGCCTGGAAGGCCAGCGGGTAGGCAATCTCGTGGGTGGGCCAGACTAGCTGGGGATGGAGCAATGAGCTGTCTTGCTTGGAAAAGTTCCAGAATGTCCTGAATACCTGGGCACTGAAGGCTTCCTTCTCTTTAAAAGCTGTGTGACTCTGTGTGACCCTGTGTCATGGATCCAAGAGACCAGATTACAATGCGACATGGGTTATAGTACCACACCGCTTTTCTTGGCAGCTGACACCGTGCAGGGCGAAGCTGCAGGAGATTTGGAGAGAAATTTCAGGGCTTTGCCCAGGATGTTGCTGGCAAAGGTTAACCATACACCCGACAGCTAATTTCTAAAGCCAGCAGGTCACCGGAGGCTTCTTGAATGATACAGGTGAGGATTTCCTACGTTGACAACTTCCTATTCTGAAAACAAACGCCATGATCTGTCGGCGCGGTAAGATTTCAAACTCCGGAGCCGAGTAGAACTGGGTTTAAGAGACCTGTGTGACCTTGGCTAAGTCACTTCTTGTCTCTGTGTCACAGTCTCCCATATGTAAACTAGAGATAAAAATGGCATCTCCCTCATACTGTTGCTGTTGGGATGAAAGAAATAACTCAGTGTTTCCTAAAAATTATTTCAGTACCATGTGCGTGATTTTTGTCACTTGTACTGCTATTTACATGATATCATTGTTTAAACGGACTCAAGTAAAAATATCTCTATTTAAAAAATTAAATATTTAAAATTTATTAAAAATTACTACATATATGCAAACTAGTTTTTCTTGTTCTAAGAAGAAGGAAACCATTTAAAAGAATTACAGGGTGGGAGGAAGCCAATTTCACTAAAATTCTAGATAATGCTATAGCCTGCCAAGGCTCTGAGACTAAGACTGGTTCACTCTTTGTTGAAAGGAGGAATTGGAAAGTGTTAGTAAGGCGTTAAAGACGCGATAGCACCCCCTTGAGACTTTCCCTTGATGTAATATGAATGATGGGAAGGGATGAACTCTCACTGTGTGCCTCAGAACCCCTAAAATGACCTCCTCTGTGGTCTCTGTATTTGGGGAAACGCTGCCGTATTGCATCCCACGGTGCTGGGCCCATCGGACACGGTCAACATGTGTTTATTCCCCTTCCCCTCTCCCTTTATTGCTGCTTTTTGAGGGACTATTGGAGTTTTAAATCTGGTAGCAACATCTCCATGGCTACATTTGTTAAAAACTCAACTGCTAGAACTGGTTTGGTTTGGTTTGTGGAGGGCGGATGGGAAATTTGCTCTCAGTTTAAAATGCAGGTCAGCACACATCTGTTATAGTGTGTTTTCTAGTCTAAGCGTGGCATTAGCGGTCAAAATGTGTTCGAGTGGGAGTCAGAAAGAAATAACATTTTTGAGGTCTTCCCCCGTTTTTGATTCTTTGCATACATTGTATAATTTATTTCTCGCAACTTTTCGTAATAGAAAGCATAGGCCTCATTGTAGAGGTAATGCTAATAGCTATCAGTTATGGAAAGCTTGCTTTGCAACAGGTACTCTGCTAAGAACTGTTCTGTTTAAAAACCTCCACCGATGCTTTTCTTTCTCGAGCAGAAAAAAAAAAAATCCAAAATTCCAACAAGAGCAATAAGATCTCCCAGGATCTCTCTCTCCTGACTACCTCTTGTACTGCCCTTCCCTTCGTTCAATACATCCACACACACTGGCCTTTTATTTTTCTCCGTGAACACGGCAAACCCTGTCTTGCCCCAAGGGCCTTTGCACTTGCTCTTCCCCCTCCTAAGCCATCATCCAAGTTTCTGCTCAAACCTCATCGTCTGTGTCCAAAGTAGCTCTAGTTCGATCACTGCTCGATATTATTTTATTTTAATTATTTGTTTATCATCTATTCCTTTCTACTTTAACGTGAGCTCAATGACAACAGAGACCTTGTCTATCTTATAAACCACCAGAACGTGCCTGGTTTGTAGAAGATTCTCAGTAACTATTCATTGAATATATTACTTGTATCATTTCATCTCCTCCACCCTAACAGGCAGGTAAAACTGTCTTCTCCATCTTACAGATAAAAAAAAAAAAAAAACAGAGCTTCAGAAACTTTATAAGTAACTTGTCTTAAGTTACATGGCTTTTAAGTGGCAGACTCGATTTAAACCTGGGTAGTCTGACTCAGAGCCATTATGCTGAAGTCCCAAGAGTGAAGTTGCGTGCTTAAGGTCGCCTAGATACTAAGCGTTCCATCCAGGCCAGCCCAGTCTGGCCCCAAATTTCCTGCTGCAGCCACTAGATCATGCTGTTTCCTGGAATAAGAGAATCTGGGACTTCAGAGCACTGATTGCCGAAACTCTTGAGGTCAGTTTGTGCCCATGCTGGTCAATGGAGAGGTAATTGAACTGCAACCGCCAGTCACATATCATAGATTTTTGGTGACAAGAGTGCACAAGGCAAGTCCAATAATTAATGAGGCCACCTGGGCTGGTGATCCCACAGCCAGCCCCAGAGGGTCAGTCCCCAGAGCCTGGCTGCGTTTCTGTCAATTAAGCTTCACTTACCTCACAATGCCCGCCTTTCCTTCTTCCCTGCTGCCAACTCTAGACCATGCTGTAGCACCAGCCTACAAATGTTAGTTTTCCTTCTTTCGCTCTATTACGTATCTGCAAAATGGAGCTAATACCTTATGGGTTTGTTGTAGGAAGGAATTATTAAATGAAATATCAGTTCGGTCAACGTGTTCCTTAATTCCAATGTGTTTGTCTTCACAATTTGGGCTTAATCCACTTTTCCATATTTCCGTCCTTGCCCCTGAGTGAAACGGCCCAATTATTTGGCAACTCTTTCGGACTCAAAGAAACATAGTTAGATTTGAATCCAAGAACCTTTGCTTACTAACAGCATGGAGTCTGGCAAGTAATTTAACTTCTTTAAACCTCAGTTTCCTCATTTGTAGAAACAGGAGCAGTATTTCCTAACCTTGCAAAATCATGAGGATACATTAAATTGTGCACACAGTATTTGTTGATTGAATGAATATCATTTCATCTCAACAATCCTTTAAGATGGATGCAGTTCTCAAGTCCATTGTAAGGATGAGGAAACAGAAATTCAAAGAGAATACTTTTAAGTACTTGCTCGAGGTTGCATGGCCAGTCAGTGATGAAATCAGTTTTGAACGTAGACAGTCTGACTCAAGATCCTGTCTCACCAATGCCCAAAGAGGTTAAATATCATCAACCTACAAATGTTAATTTTCTTTCTCCTATTCTATTACATGTCTATAAAACGGAGTTAATAATAGTATTTACCCTATGGGTTTGTTGCAGGGATGAAATATCAAATCTAAAAAGCTTAGCACATTATTTGGAACATAGTACAATGAATCCTATTATTAGTAGTAATGATATTATTATACTTGACTGTATCAAGATGCATTTGGCTGTAAATAGCAGAAAACCTGATTTAAATGGATGAAACAAAGGGAATTTATCTTCTCACATGACAAGATGTCTTGAGACAGAGCTGTCCAGGGCTGTCACATCAGTGGTCGAGTGACCGTGGGCTGGTGATTTCCCTAAGTCTCAGATTCTTTTCATCTGTAAAATGGAGATACCATTGACTAATTTCCAATATTATAGTGAGATCACATAGAATAACACAACATATCAGATATCATAGCAACTAATCAATCTTCATCCCCTTTCTCAGTCTTAGTCATCACAGAATAGTAAAATGGTACTGGATATTCAAATATTAAGTTTAAGGACCTGACCCATAATTTACTGGTTGTGAGTTTTTGTGGCTAAATTGCTTAATTTTAATTTTTCTTAGAATTTCAGTGATAATGGAGACAACTATGATAACAATACTTGTAACCTTTATTTTGTGCTTGCTCAGTGACAGGTACCATGATTGTTACTTCACCTGCATCTGCCAATTTAATGCTCACGACAACCTGTATCACCCAGGCACTGATTCCATTTTACAGGTAAGGGTTAGTTAAGTAACTTGACATGATCAAATAACTAGTAAGTGGTGAAGGCAAGAATTAAAGCCTGACTTGTCTGTACTAAAAGCCCCACACTTTCAATGCCTACATGACAGTGCATCTATTTCTTGTTATGGATCTCACCTTCTTCATCCATAAGTGGGCATAGCAAGATCTTTCCTTGCCCACGTTGCAGGGTTTGAGGGAGAACCAGATAATATCAAGTCTGAGAAATCCCAAAGAAAACTCTGAATTACAAGAGATTGCTCTCGTTAGTATGGATGGCAATTGGTGCTAGACACGAGACGCACAGTCCAGAACCCTCAGGTTATAGCCACTGATGCTGAAGGACCACCATCTTCCTCTTCCCTTAAGGATTCTGAATCCTTAGTCTTTCCTCTCTCCACACCACCACGCCGAAGGATTCATATGCCTCATTCTGTTTTGTGTGCCCCGGGGCTCTAGCCCTTCCTCCAAGGGAACTAGATATTGCGATAAATTAATCAGTGCCAAGGGGCTAATGGGAGAATGATATAAGAGGTGCTGGAGGCGCTGCAATCTCCCTCCCTTCCCCCATGCCTTTCTCCTTATTCCCCCACCCTCAAGATGTCCATTTTGGTAATAGCTTCTGGAAAAAGGTGCCCTCTGTTCTCTCATCTCACCTTGCTCTACTGCAGTGGCTCTCAACCAGGAGCAATTTTGCTCCCCAAGGGACAATGTCTGGAGATATTTTTGGTCACTACACCTGGGAGATGGAGCACTATTACTGGCATCTAGAGGGTAGAGACAAAGCCTGCTGCTTAATATCCTACAATGCGCAGGACAGCCTCCTCCCACCCCGACACACACAACAGAGAATTATCTGGACCATAATGTCCCCAGGGAAGAAATTGAGAAACTCCATTATCATATTCCTTAAGGGTTCTGTGCTATGAAGATTAGGTCAATGGGAGGAGAGTAGTCAAGCCTTGATTTGGTTTCATGTTTTAAAAGCAGTTTCATGGGCCACAGGTTCTGTGTGCCCAGCATCCAAGATTCTCTTTTGCTAACACCCCCTTGGCATAGGAATGGATATATAGTATCACACTCATACCTCTGGTTTCAGAGACTGATCAAAAGGAAAGAAAAAGACCCACACAGGGCCAGTCAGAGTTCTTCCTGGGGACTGTTTTCACATGGAAAGCAGAGGGGAAAATTCTTTTTCTACTCTGTGCCCAAGGCTGTTAGGATGGAAACTCAGAGCCATGTGTAGTGGAAGAAGTTTAGCTAGGAGACCACTAAATTGATGTGCGGAAAGAAGCAGCACACATGAGACAGAGACGTTGTCTTAGTCTGTTTCATGTTGCTATAGCAGAATGCCACACAGTAGGTCATTTATAAACAAAAGGAAATTTATTTCTCACCGTCCTGGAGGCTGGGAAGTCCAATATCAAGGTGCCAATATCTGGCAATGGCTTTCTTTCTGTGTCATTTCGCGGTGGAAGGTGAGAGGGCGAGAGGGTGCGGGAGAAAACAAGAGAGCAAGAGGGGGCTGAACTCACTTTTCTAACAAGCCCACTCTTGTGATAACTAAGCCCTGTGATAAGGACATAAATGTCTTCATGAGCTGATCACCTCATGACCTGATCACCTCTCAATCTTGCTGCATTGGGGATTAAGTTTCCAACACATGAGATTTGGGGGACACATTCAAACCATAGCAAATGTAGACAACTGATGGCATTGGAGTCACTGATTCCAGCCGTTTCTCAGCACCAGCCCTGCCTTTTTCAGTTCCATCATCTTGCTCCTCTTTTTCTGGGGCTCCAGTGGCATGAATATTGTTAGCTCTTCTGTTACAGACCCACAGGTCCCTGAGTCTCTGTTCATTTTTATTTTTTATTTTTCAGTCTATTTTTACTTTGTTGTTCAGATTAGGTAGTTTTTATTGTTCTATCTTCCAGTTCACTGAATATTTCCTCTCTCTCATCCGTTCTGTATTAAGCCAATTCACTGAGTTTTAGAATTTTGGTTATTGTATTTTTATGTTTTAAAATTTTCATTTGGTTCTTCTTCATACCTTCTCTTTGTTTACTGACACTTTCTGTTTATTTACTGAGATTTTCTCTTTTTGCATTTGTTTCAAGTGTGTTTCTAGTTGCTTATTGAAACATTTTTATAATGGTTGCTCTAAATTCCTTGTAAGACTATTCTAACATCTCTGGCATCTTGATATTGGCATCTATTGATTATCTTTTTTCATTCAGTGTGAGATATCCCTGGTTCTTAGTATAATGAGTGATTTTCAGTTGACGTGTAGACATTTTTGTATTATGTTAAGAGACTCTGGATCTTATGTAAACCTTCTATTTTAGGTGTTTTTCTCTAACTGCTCTGGCAGAGGAAGAGGTGGTGGTGCCACCTGTTACTGTGAGGTGGAGATACAAGTTGTGTGTATGTTTGTTATATATATATATACACACACACACACTATATATATATGTACTATACATATACATATACTATATATATATAGTGTATATATCCTATATATACCAACCTACCTATGTATATCATATATATACACTATATATATATATATAGTGTCTAGGACATTTAGTTGTACTTAGGAGGAATAGGTAAAGTACATCTACTTGACCTTCTTGAAAGCCAATTTCTTTTATCTATTAATCACCTACTGAGTGGCAGAAAGGTAATGCAAAGTGCATACATGTTGCAATCAGACCCAGCCAAACCAGAATCCTGAATTTTCCACTTACAGGCTGTTCTGTGAATCAAAGACAACATATAGCATTTCTTGAAGTACTTCCACTTAAATTCTCTCATTTGATCATCACATCAAATCTGTGAGTTTGGTCTTATTAACATAATTTTAGAGATGAGAAACAGACTTGGTGAGGCAAAGTAATTTTTTCAAGATTATTTGGTCCTAAACTTTCCACCACATCATAGATGAGATACAGATAAAGAGGTGCACAGAGAGAGGACTATGGCGTGGCAGCTTGGTGCACGGTAGCATGAGTAGGCAGCACGGTAGGCTGGAAATAACCTTGCGGTGGGCACCACAAGACCTTGGATCTAGCACCAACTGGGTCACCAGGTTTGTTGTGTGATCTTAGACAAGTCACTTAACCTCTCTGGGCCCTGCCTTCTGGCACATGAAGAAGGATAAAGCTAGATGGTACCTAAGCCACTTTTGACTGCTATAATTTTATGATAAATCTAAGACACATTAAGTGCCAAGGACATTCTAGATGCAATATATAGGAGAATGAAGATCTATTAAACCCAGAAAGAGAGACACATAGAACATCAGCACATAACTTGAGTGCTGAAAAATACTTCAGCAAAGACCTTAGTCAAGGGAAGAAAAAGGGTTATTATCCATGAAGTCATTTTAAATGCCCGAAGGTCATCAAGTAATTCAGGCTGACTCTTCTCTTGGAATAGATGCCTTTTTTTTTTTTAATGAGAAAAGGAGCTTGGATCTACCTCTTTCTTGACACTTGCCTTGAAGCCCCAGGCTGACTTTAGCTACCTCTCCCTATTTTATCCCTTCTCAGATGTCTTACCTTATTACAAGTGTGTCTCCCAAATACATTCTGTGTTCCTCCAGGGCAGCAACTGGTTTTCTATTATCAATCCCAACTAAAGGAGTCTAAGCACTCACTAAGGGCTTGAGCTTGTCTGCCTCTCAAACAACCCCATTGTGTTAAGTACTCCATTACCCCTGTTTTTTTATATAGGAGGAAAGTGAGGCTCAGAGAAGCCCAGGGATTTGTCCAAGGGTATTTGGCATCTATGTGACAGAGCCCAGATGGTAACTTCATTCTCTGTGTCAATTGACCTTCAATCTTGACCATGACAACTATGCCGTGTCCAGTGTCTTATTCACCTTTATAACCCCAAAGCCCATGATGGTGTTGGGAACAAAGTAGTTGGTCACTAAATGTTTGTTGAATGGATGGGTACAAGGAAGGATTGAAGGCAGAAGGGAAGATGATGGAAGGGTAGGTTGGTAAAAGGGTAGATAAAAGAAAGGGTGCAAGGTGGCTAGACTGATGGATAGATAAAAAAGAAGGGGCGGATAGATGGATGCATGAACAGAACACCCTGAAATATGCAGTGGGGCACAGATGTATAAGGGATCCCGGGCCACCCTTACTAGAGAACTACTAGTCTCCAGCGAGTCCCTTTTTTCTTCCCTCCAAGCAGTTATGCAGCTAGAGAGCAGCACAGCATTGGAGCCTGGTCTGCCTGTCTCATAAGCCCATGTTCTTAATCTCTCCGTAGCACTCCGGAGTGTGTCCCCCATATCCAAGGGGCCTTCTCTAGAGGTGGAGTTCCACTGCAGGAATCTATGAGCAGTAGGGCTCTTATAGTCAGATAGGTGAGAGGTATGGTTTGGCATATGGGGAAGGAAAGATCCAGTGGGCTTGGAATGGAAAGAGAGCTGGGCCCACTTCTGAGTGGAGGAAGGTGGCAAGCGCTAAGTAATCCAGATATGACAAACAGAGTCTTTGGCAGTTAATAGCTGGATGACTTCAGGCAAGTTATTTTATCTCATTGAGGCTCTGTTTCAAAACGAGGGTATTACTGCACACATTTTACAAGGCTATTTCAACAATTAAATGAAATAGTATATGTATAGAAAGGCCTGATAGGAATGTCCTGTTCTTTCACTCATCCACTGGAGCTCTGTTTCTGGAACATTCTGCAACCAAGAGAGAAGGGAGCAGAAGCAGGGATTGGGAGAGCAGATTCCAGATGAGATAAGAAAGGGAATAGCAGGTGATTGCATGCCATTTATTTTCTAGGCATCTGCGTCAACGTCATGCCTGTCTCCTTGTACCAGTTCCACCAGTCACCATCTGCTGTCCTTGGCACAGGTGTGGGAAATAAGAGAGAAGGGGAAAAGGGAACTCCAAAGCTATGTGGGCAGGGTCTTCAGAGGAGGAAGCTCTGCTGCACAGGCTTGGGGATGGTGGTGGGTCGGGACGGTGCTGGAATTACCCCGGTGGAGTTGCTGAGTTAGCCTACCTTGGCCTTGCTTGCAGCCAACGTGGATTCTTTCTGTTCCTGTGATTCATTCATTCAATAAATATCTCTGAGCATCTATTATGGGTCCAGCACTGTGCTAGGCACTGCAGATAAAGGTGTGAATGACACATCATCTCTGTCTTCCAACTTGGTACCAAGGGGTCCTAAATTCAAATGCCTATAGAGACTGTGTTAGGGTAAAATTAGCTGTCGTAATAAAAAAATCTCAGCATTTCAGTGGCCTTAACACAGTAAGTATGTATTACTTGCCGAGGAAACAGTCTAATGTGGGTATTCTTGGTTGGCAGAGGGTAGGTGGGAGGTCTCTACTCCATGCAATCATTCAGGAACCCAGGCTGATGAAAGCTTTTCCATGTTCCAGGGTTGGCCTGGGCAGCACCTGGGCATCAATATTCAGCTGAAAGACATGGAAGGAGAGGGAGAATTCTGTATGGAAGATTTTTATAGGCCAGGACTAGAAGTGGCCCTTATCACTTCTCAGAGTTCGTTGGCTAGGTCTTAGTCACATGGCCATGCCCAACTGTAATCTAGCTGTGAGCTCAGGAGGAAGAAGAGAAGGGTTTGGAGATTTAATATTAGTCTCTGCTGTGGGAGTCCAATGGAAGTGAGTGAAACAGTGTAAATCAGGGCTGTGGTGGCTGGGGCAATGAGCTTATTGAAAGGAGCACAGGTGTCTTAGGTCAGGGGATTGTTGCCATGTGGTAAATGTGTCCAACTGTTTGGATTTTTTAAGAGAAACTGAAAATCTAGATTTTAAAATGTAATCTAGTTCTTAAATCTTGACAGTTAATTAAAAAATTTAAGACATAGTGTGGATGATGTTCTGCCAGCCAAACTAACCAAACTGCAAGCCAAATGTGGCCCATGGGTGCCAGCTTTTGGCCTCTGGCTCATGGTCTAGCTAGAGAGACTCAAACAGGTAATTGCAATTCAATGTGATCAGAGCAGATACTCTGCGTTCTGTTATTCATGTAGTCACCTGATACTTATTGAGCTTCTGCTATAAGCTTGGTCTGTTCCAGGTGCTGGAGAGAAAAGTGTGAACAACGCAGACGTAGTCCCTGACTTTGAGGAGGTTACAGTCTCCTGGGGAAGGCAGGTATTGGACAAGGACATACAAAAAAAGAACAGGTGCAATGGGTGTGCATGATAAGGGAACCTAACCTGGACAGGTGAATTAAGGAAGCCTTCCTGACAGATGAGAAGTTCAAGGTAAGAGATGAAGTATGAGGAGCAGTTATTCAGGTGAAGGGTGCTGAGGGGAAGTATGTTCCAGGTGAGGGAGCAGCATGTGCACAGGCTCTAAGGTAAGAAAGAGGACAGTGCATTTGAAGAACTCAAGTAATTCCAATGGGATTGGAAGTGTGTAGCTTCCCTGATGTCAAAATTTGCAGGGCCCAGGGGTATGAAGGGACACCCCCAGACCTTATGCCTAAATATTTAAAATTTATCTATTGAATTTAAACAGCAAAATGCAAATTATAATTAATGAATATCCAAATCCGAATCATTTAAAGAAAACTGAAATTTCTTTCAGTTTTAAGAACTTAAATTCAAACTCATTAAATAATTTTAGCATTCAAAGTTCAGCCAGTTGTCCGTGTGAGGGATAGATACCATGCTTCATGCTCCTCGTGAAAGGAATCTAGATTTAAGCATATACAAACTTCAGAGTAATCTAAATAATTTAATGTTGCAAAATGTATCTAAGCTGCCATGGCCAACTGTTGCAAATATTGTGCTAATTCGTGAGTACCTCTGGACCCATGAATTGAAACATGAAGGGAAGGAAGAGTGGTTGCTTGGCATTACTAGAAAATAATGCTGCATTTGGTAAGAATATATTGCATTCATGTTATCTGAGAGGAAGGATGTGACAAGTTAATTAATTTGTATTTTTCCTCACCTAAGTGTTTTCAATGCTGAAATCTTCTCTGCCTTCTAAAGCAGTGTTTGTTTCCGAAATCAGCAAGGGCACCACAGACAATCCTTCATGGCATTTGAATGCAGTTGCCTTTTGTTTTAAAGACATGGAGCCGAGAATACAGGGAAGCATTTCCCTGGAGCTAGTGGTGTTAGTCATGGAATGGATGTTTAGAGCATGGATCACACCGTGCTGGCACTGCATGCCAGATCTCAAGAGCTGCCCTCATGTTCTTAATAAGTTTATTTTTGTGTGTGTTTGTGATATGTGGGGCTGTATAAATTGTGGGGGCCCAGTGTGGGCAGACCTCTTGTCCAGACCTAAGAGTGGTACTGACTTATAGAGCAGGGAGGAGAGAGGTACGAGAGAATTTGCAATAAGTAGGCAGGGACCCAATCATGTAGAATGTCACAGGCCTTATAAAGGGGTTTGGATTTTATCCTAAGTGCAATGGGAAGCCACTGAAGGGTTTTAAGTAGGAGAATGACATCATCAGATTTGGACTTAAAAAATATCACTCTGAAAGTTGTGTGGAGGAGATATTTGAACAAGGCAATAGTGGATGTGAAGAGAACAGTTAGGAAGACATCGCCATAATTTCATACCTCCAAGATTCTTTGTTTCTGTGGATGCATCAGCCTTGATTGCAGCCCTTTACATGGGAAAAAATGTTAGCATTCATTCTGGATTTGTTCTCAGTTG
>NW_012148285.1:11644705-11726657 GCF_000956105.1 Propithecus coquereli | reverse complement strand
TAAAACCCTCTAAGATACAGGGGTTTGTCTTAGTCAGTTCAGGCTGCTATAACAATGTACATAGACTAGGTGGCTTATAAACAATAGGAATTTGTTTCTCGTAGTTCTGGAGGCTGGAAGTCTGAGATCAGGGTGCCAGCATGGTCAGGCTCAAGGTTGCAGATGGCCACCTTCTCCTTGTATCCTCACATGGGGGAAAGAGGGTGAGAGAACTCTCTGGGATTCCTTTTAAAAGAGCACTAATACAATTCGTAAGGGCTCCATCCTCATGACCTAATCACCTCCCAAAGGCCCTACTTTCTGATACTGTCACACTGGAGGTTAGAATTTCAACAAATAAACTTTGGGGGGAGACAAACATTCAGTCCATAACAAAGTTTTTCGAATTTGCCATGGGATGGAAGACTCCACAGAACCACAATTTGGTCATCAGAGTGTCGGAAGAACATTAGAAAATATCTGGGCCAAAGCATTCTCCAACTTCAGAGGGGGTCAGGAATTAGGGTGGGAAGAATTTCCCTCTCCTCCCTTAGTCCCTAAGATGGATGGCCAGTTCCATGCAAGGAGATGAAGTAGAGTTGATGAGACAGGAAGAGGAAAGTGGGCGTTGGGGTCAGCTGGGGGGCATCCTAGGCCTCTCCAATGGGTAGGGATGTTGCAGGCTCCTGCCACTACTCCTTCCCCATGGACAAGAAGCATTTTATTTGGGGGGTCTCCCCTCTTTACCTTCTGGAAATGACTGCAAGCCTTGGGGAGAAGGGCATGGAGGGATAGGATGCAGTGTGATTAAACAGGTAACATATTAATATTTCTTGAATGCCTGCGAATTAACCCCAAAACATTTTATTATTTAAATGACGACAATGAGTGACCTATCCATGACAAATGTGGTCAACTGGAAATTTCAGGATGACCTTTAACATTGTCTTTGCCTCCCCATCCAAAGAATGACCCAGGCTGGTAGATAATCACTGTGTGGTGTCTCTTCCATTCATCTCTTCTTCATTCACCACTCTGTTAGTTCAGGACCTCATCATCTCGTGTGTCATGTTGTAAAAGGGCTTGAGTTCTATGGTCATACCAGACTTTATCTGAATCCCATCTTTCTTTGGGCAACTGACATCACCTTTACAAACCACAGTCTGCCCATCTGTATAATGGGAATAACGACAGAGCCCATTTGGAGAAGAAATGAGATCATGTGGTTCAAGTAAGTACACAGCATTTTTAGTTCCATTCCTTCTTGTGCTACTTTAAGGACTAGTGGCAGGTCAGAACTAGCATTCAGGTCCCCTGCCACTAGTAGAGGGCTCTTTCCCTGCTTGAGATCCTTCCTTCTTTCAGGCAATGACTGCTCTCTCAAGAGATGTGTTGCCCTGTGGAAGAGCTTAATCTTCCAGTCTAGACATTGCTGACACTGTGTGGTTTTCCATCCATGAGCCGTCCCACCTTCTTCTTTGATTATAAACCCCGTGGCCCTGTGCTCCGGGAAGGTGAACTACATCTTCAGCTTTTGAGAATCAGCTATAATTGGCCCAGCTCTGTCACTTACCGGCTGAATGACCATGTGCAAGTCGTTATCTATCTAAATCTCAGTGTTGACATCTGTAGAATGAGGAGACGGACAGATGAGAAGCTATGTGGAAGATCCTTGGCATACCAGGGGCCCTTGATAAATGGTAGCTGTCTCGATTCTTCTATGGACATCTGACTGCCTTGCTTTTAATTAAATTTAGAGTAATGGTTTCTAGCTACACCATTTAAAGGCTGTGATTCCTTTTAAACAATGCTTTTCATACTTTAATGTGCACAGGAATCAATCTTGCTGAAATGCAGATTTTGATTCAGGGGGTCTGGGGAGGAGCCTGGGAGTCTGCATTGCTAATGAGTTCCCCAGTAATGTTCATGTTGCTGATCCACACTTTGAGTAGCAAGGTCTATAAGGTATACACCATGTAGAGGTCCCGCTGATGGAAGGGAGAGAAAAAGAGGTGAGACTCGGTCTGTCCTCTTGGCTTTTTGCTTCTCATTCAGGCTTCTGTGGCTTCTAGTCCCAGTACAGGGGGTCTCTGTTGAGTAGCATAAATTGTCCTTAGTCTCCGAATCTTGGAAGCGTCTCACCTCAAGGTCGCACACATCCAGGCACAGCAGCATGGGAGCCATGGGCCGGGTGATGGTCTGATTCTTCGAGGACAGTCAGTGCATTTCTGAGCGATGGCTCCTCATGACTAGCAAACTCTTCTCCAAATTTGGGTTTCCGCTCAACTGCTCCAGGCAAGCCTAACGTTTCAAACACAAGCAGTGCCTGTCTGTGTGCGCAGAGGCACTTAGGGCACAGAGTGGAGGTTACTTTGATTAGGGGAATTGCATTTCAGATGTGGCTTCTGATTGGTCCCTGCAAATAACATCTCTGCCAAAATGCATGTGTCTGGAGGATGTGGCTGAAAATTCAATCTTGCGGTGATCTGAGGGAGGTGCGTGTCCTCTGATGTCCGGGAGTGAAATCACCTGGGCTGTAACCTCAGGCTTGCTGGAAAATGGCTGGAGTGGGGTTCAGGTTACTGGGCTTTGTTGTCATGGGTTTTGCCTCCTCCTATGACCACCAGTCTGGGGGCTCTTCTCTCCTTCCTCAGGGTCTGGCACATGGTATTGCAAAGAGTAGGTTTCAGGGGTTTTTGTCTGTGCGTTCCAATGTGCTATTTCCCCATCCTCCTGCCCAATCTGGGGAATATTCTAGGCTCTGACAGGGTTCCTCCCTGTCTTCAGAACACACTTCTTCCAGAAGCTGCCGCATTCCCCTCCTTGTCTTTCTTTTCCTCTCCTCCCTCTCTCCCCTCCTCCTCCTCTCACCTCCCTCTCCCCTCCACCCAGCACTGGTAGCATCGGTGTAATTGTTATAGTTGCCATTTTAGTTATTGTTGTTGTTATTATGATTGTTACCATGCATTGCTATTTTCCCAGGTCCTGAGCGCTGAGATAGGAGCTGTTGGCTTGTTGTTTCATTTGATCCTCTGAACGATTTATTATCATCTCCATCTCACTGGATCTCAGAGGGACTAAGCCTCTTGTCTAAGATCACAGCGTTAGAGAGTAGTGGAGCTGGGATTTGAGGTCAAGTTTATCTCACCCCAGAGCCCATGCCCTTCACTTTCATGTTATCGGTTTAACCATCTTAGAAAGAGAAAGGTGGAGGCCCCATGTTATGCCAATTCCAAAGATTGCTCCTTCACTCTGTGTCCTGTCTGGACACTTGATAGTTTCGTACTTGAAAACTTGGCCCAGGGAGCCAGACATCTTCAGTTTAAATCTTGGCTCTGCTGCTTCCCAGGTATATGAATGGCAGCAAATATTGAAACTTTCTGGCCTGGGTTTGCTCATTTGTAAAATGGGGACAAAAATTACCTTTTTTCTTAGTGTTGCCATGGGGATTAGATATGTTAGAAAGTTCTAGAACAGTCTCAGCACATGTCAGCTATCTTTATCACCCAGTTTTGCTATTTCAACTGGCCAATATCAACAAGTTATCTATTTTTTTCTTTCAACCATCAATTCATCAAATTTGTATTAAATACCTACTCCATGCTAGATACTACATGTAGTGCAATGAATGTTCTTTAATCATTTCTCGTTAATTGTGGCCTAAAAAAGTTGTTGTCACCTTATCAGCCTCAGTTTACTCTTCTGCCAGGTGGAATTAATGAGGCCTCTCTCAGAGGATGGTTTGGAGGGCTCAGTGAGAGAGGATGTGCCAGGTTCACAGTGGTGCTCGATTCATGTTTTTTGGACTGAATATAAATGAAAGTCCTTAGCAAGCTCTTATTATGATCTTGTGAATTTACTCTATGACATTCAGGTTCAAGAAATATATCCTCTGTTTTTTTTTTTTAATGAAACGAAATAAAGCGATATCTGAGGCTCACCTGCTTGGTTAGGGGGCTCGACTCTACTCCCCACTGGGATCTTATAAGAAGCCCACGTTCTCAAGAAAACCGTGGAATGGCCCGTCTTTGGTCCTCAGAGGTCTCCATCCGTGCAGTTGCTTGTGTGCCTCCTCCTGCTGAGTGTTGGTCTTCTGCCCTCTAGGGGGCGCCCTACTCTTCCCGGGAGTTAGCAACGCTTTCCCAAGGCTCCCCCGGCTTGCCTCAGGCTTGCCCAGGGGCACCCCTGAAGTTGTTCTCACTGGTATGTGTGCGGGGGGTGCGGAGTGGAGGATCTCGTCTCCTTGGGGCTGGGTGGCCACTTGGCGCAGGGCTGTTTCCCTCTGGGTACTCCCAGGCTCAGGGCTCCTCTGTCTGAGCTCCTGCTTCCTCATCCTCTCTGAGGTTACCAGCTGGACTCCTTAGTGGGCCTTTTTCCAACAAAGACTCGTCCATTCCAGGACTGGTGGGAGGCAGGGAAATTACCTTCTTTCTCCCTTCTAGAAGTCAGTGCAATCAAGACAGAAATTGGCATATGAATGGAGCAGCCCAGCCATCGTAAACATAACACAAATTTTGTTACGTAGCTTTGGTTTCTCTGTGTGTCTTCTCTTTTCTCTCAGAAAATCGGCTCCCACCTGTGGACAGGAGAAGGGTTCTAATCTATTCTTAACTAGGTACTAGATATTTTGCACACATCATCTCATTGAATTCTCAAACCTGTGTTGTCAGAGACAGGGAGGACTTTCCTTTTCCTGGTGAGACAATTGAAGCTCAGAGTAGTTGGATAACCTGCCCAAGGTCATGCAGCCAGAAGGGAGCTGGCTTTGCATCCACGGCTGTCTGTTTTATGTCCACATGCCATTCACTACATTTTCAGATCTTCTATGTCTTTTATTTATTCTGTGATCCCTATAGCATCTAATGTAGTGAATGATAATAAATGCTGATGGGAAGAAATTCTTCACAAGCTAAGAAAGTTCAAACGTCACCTGTGTTAAAGTTCTGCATTGCTTAAAGCAAACAGGCTGTGAAACCACCTCTTTTATAGACCTCTTAAACACAGAGTGTACATTTCTCATCCTTTCTCTTCAATGACATGGTACCTTATGTACATGGGGCATTTTCAATTAAGGAACAATTTTGAGATTTAAAAACTGCAAAAAGATTATTCATTGCTATCCGGGAGCTTAACAGTTGGGAGCCTTAGACTCAGTGCTAAAACCCTTTCCGTATGTCTTTTCACGCTATTCTTTTCTTGGAAGTAGGTACCTTTAATATCATCATTCTCAGTATATAAATTAGAAAACTGAGGTTAAGAAAAGTTAAGACGTTTGCTCAGGGTCGTCAACTATAAAGTGACAGTGATCATGTGTGAACTCAGGTCTACCTGATCCCAAAGGCTGAGCTCATAATCATTTTGTTATGCCAACTATCAGGACCGGACCAGGGTGAACTTTATAATCCCTTCTAGTTTGAAAATATCCGCCTCAACTCAAATTTCTGATACTTAGTGGCATAGCCTAGGAATTCCTCCACTCATCTGGGGTAGTCCAAACATGAGGAAGTCAGGAGTTTTGAACGTGGAAGGGATTTTCCCATAGAAACTTCATTATAAAATGTATAATATAAGGTCTCAGACTACCAGACTATTGTGGGACACTTGGAATAAATATGAGGGAGATGGGTACTGTGATGGTTAATTTTGTGTGCCAATTTGATTGGTTCATGGGGCACCCAGATAGTTGGTTAAACATTATTTCTGGGGGTGTCTGTGAAGGTGTTTTTGGATGAGATTAACACTGAATTTGTGGGACTGAGTGAAGCAGATCACCCTCTCCAATGTGGGTGGGCCTCATCCAGTCTGTTGAAGACCTGAATAAGAAAAACGCTGAGTAAGAAAGAATTCTTTCTGTCTGTCTGTCTTTGGGTTGGCCATGGTGTCTGTTTGCAGGCGCAATTAATATTGGGCAAGATAGGAAATGTCATGGTTCTAAGTGGTTTCTAATCGGGGACAACAGATGTTCATGGAAGGCAGAATTTTCTTTGAATCAGTTGTTTTGATAATAACATGAAACACAAACTCTAAAATAGAAACAGAAACTTTAGTTTGGGCCATATGAGCTTTTGCTGGGAGATTTTAGGTAAATGGGTGAAGGAGCTTTCTACTATAGCTCAAAAATTAGAGCTGATACCCTGAGGTCATTGGGGCTATTTCCTGCTTCCCCGATAGCTCTGGGGATAGGAGGAAGGATGTCTTGTGAGTTAGGATTATAAGGGACTTGGAATTTCATTTAGTAAAATCCAGAATACTAAGGAAGAAAAAAATCTCTTTCGTGTTGTAACTATCTCCTCTCCACAAGAGTTCTCTTCTCCTTCCTTTGGAGGATCCGGTGGTGTGCTAGTTCCCATTGGCTCATGAAAACAAAGTGTTATATACTGAGCAATTTTGCTGTTGGTAGCTTGAAATTAGCCATGGTGGGATCATTCCCATCACTGACTCCTTATTTCAAATCAGGTGTTTTGTTTGTTTGTTTTCCTGAGAGCTGGTTTACCTGCTTACCCCTGGTTATAAGGATTACAGTTGACATTTATGGTTTCTGCCCATCCAACATCAATTCCTCAGCCTCCTCTGGTGATAGCAAATTTCCTCTGAGGAAACACTCTCACTCATCACAGGCTACATAGTTTTGGGGGGGCACTGACCATGTTACCCAGGTCCAAGAGTGAGCGTGTGACCTGGGCTTGGCCAGTCAGAGAACTTCATCCTCCTAACCACAGTGATTGGTTCATAGATGGGCATGTGACACGTTTAAGCCAATCAGAGCTAATCGAGGAATTTTTGTGGTACTCCAGGAAAGAGAATCTTGCCTCAGTGGAGGAGAGAGGTTGGAAGAGCTTGGAAGAGCACTGGAGAGTGGAAAGCGTGAAGAGATGGATACATACTGGGTCCTGATGACGTGGGTGGAGCACCTGCAAGCTCTGCCAGAAGCCAAGTATCTCTGAACTTCGAAATTGCTGACCCGGTAAGTGTGACCTTGCTCCCATTTCTGTTTGGCATAAACCTGTTTATGTTGGGTTTTCTGTCCCTTGAAAGTTACTAGTTATAGCTGAAATAGTCCCAACTTCTTGCTGGGTCCTCCAGTTTTCATACTCTGGACCAAATTCCAATTGACCTATGCAAGAAAATCTAACAGAAGACCTGGTAGAGGAAGAGGAAGAAGAGCTTCTGTCTCCAATTCTATCTACCTTCGCTTACTTTTCAGCTTTCCTCTCCTCCACACCTGTACAAATCTTGTTCAAATGCCAGTTTTAGCATTTTTTTTTTTTTTTTTTAGCTGTGTGAACTTGGGCATCTCTTAAGCTTCTCTGCACTTCAGTGCCTTCATCTGAAAAGCCCGTATATTAATGTCTAACTCCCAGGGTTGATGTGAAAATTAATCAAGACAATTCCTAAAAATGCACAGTGTTTTATACAGAGTAGAGAATATATTACTATAATTATTGGTTAAATAAAGATGTGTGGGGTAGTCTGAGACCTTATGTTACACATTTCATAATGCAGTTTCTATGGAGAAATATCTTTCAAATTTCAAGACCCTGATTTCCTCATGTTCCAACCCCAAGGGAATAGAGGAATTCTTAGGCTGTGCCATGGAAAATCAGAAGTTCGAAGTGAGGGGGATGTTTTAGAGATGGAAAGGATCATAAATCTCCCGCTGCTCCATCCCTGAGGGTGGGTTCTGTGCCATTTCATTCTCTTGAATCCTCAGTGCCTGTTGCATAGTGGAGTTCTGGAACTGTTTGTCAGATAAACACCTTTCTCCCTCATTTTATCACTGGCAAAACAGACTAACTAAAAGAGGATTAAATTCTGTGCCATGATGGCTTCACCTTACAGTGCACGAAGACATAGATAATAAGCATCATCTTAAAACCTGGCACTGGAATTTCTGCTGGGGAAACAACTGCCATTGATGAGCTCAATGGTTTAGGCAAATGCTATCCAATGGTAATAGCATGTGAGTCACATATCAAGTTTTAGATTTTCTAGTAGCCACATTAAAAGTAAAAAGAAATATTTTAGTAATTATTTAAACTCTCTATATCTAAGATATATTGAAATTATTAATGAGATGTTTACATTATTTCTGTTCTAAGTTTTCGAAACCCATTGTGTATTCAACACCTATGGCACATCTCAATTTGGACTAGCCACATTTCAAGTGCTGAGTAGCCACATGTAGCTAGTGGCTACCATACTGGTTTAGGGAGGAAGACCCAAAGATTTGCTAAGCTCCTTTGCAGCAGATAAGGGGGAGTGTGGCACGGGTATTGAAGTGGAAAATGTTCCAGCAAATGGCAGAAGGATGTGTGCTTCTTCAGAGCATCTTGAGTTACCTCTCTTAGATTCTTAAAAGACTGTTGGAAAGTCAAACAATCCCCCGCCCCAGGTTGGTGAGAGTGGTTATTTAGTGTGGAAACTGAAGAAGAGCTCCAATTTCCCGTTGGGCATTTTGTGGTCAACCAGAGGTGCCTGAAAAGAAATTTCTCTGTTGCCCTGGACTTCACAGAGTCTTGGGAGAGGACTTTGGACAGGAGTGAAATTCGTTGGGAAATGAGGGCTCGATGCAATCTTTTTGAGGTCTCATGGCTGGTAATGGGATCTCACAAATAGCAAAGTGTATTGAATAGTAAAGGGAAACACAGGGGCTTTGAAGAACAGGGATGGTTCCTGAGGCTGTGTTAGGCCAAGTCTCAGAGACCAGAAGGGTATGGGGGGTGCAGGTCTTCCCAGAAAAGGGGACAATGTGTGTGAAACTCAGAGGCTGGAGAGAGCAGGGGGCACTCCAGGAACTGCAGGGACTTCCCTCTGGTGGGAATGTGATTATGAGGGGGTGGTGGCCAGAGAGCACGGCAGAGAGGAGGGCAGAAAGCAGATCCTGAAGGGCCATGCGAATCATGGTGAAGAATTTGGATGCTATCCCAAAGCTATGGAATGGAACTTACCTGTTTAAAAGATCGTTCAGGCTGTGGGAATTGGTCAGAGGGGCCACAGGTAGAAGCTGAGTGCTCAATTTGGCGTACTGAAGTCACCCGTTTGAGAAGTGATGGTGGCCGGTGTACTGTAGAAGTAAAATGGCAAAATAAAGAAAGTGCTGGAGATGTTTTAGAAAATGGACAAAACCTGGTGACTGGTCTGTGCGTGTGTGTGCCTGGGTGGGCCAGTGTGTGGGGTACAGAGTGGAGGGGCATGAGGGATAGGCAGGAGCCCAGCATAAAGTGGACAATTGTGTAGAAGACGAAGCTATTTAGCAAAGCAGAGCAATTATCTGACCTGCAATGAGCTCTGATGGACACTAACAATGGAGGCATTTTCCATGCCCCCTAAATAAAGACACCCACGTTTCTGAGGAGGGGAAGAAAAACTGAAATCAGATTTCTCCTAGAAATTTCAAAGAGGCCATTGGTTTGCAGACTTGGTAAAATTGCATTTCCTCTCTCAGCCTCAATTTTTTTTTCCATTTGCAAAATGAAAATGATAATTCTTACTTTTATAAGGATGCTGGCAATAAAATACAATGATAAACGCACAGGCATTTTGAAAGTAAGGCATTCAATTATTGTTGTTGTGATGCTTATCGGAATGAGTTTGGAAAGACCTCATAATTGTTATCGAAAATCAAGCTTGAGGCTCTGGGCTAGTGGATTATGTAATTATTTAAAAAAAATAACTTGCGTCAGAGCCAGAAAACCTGAGTTCTGAAAGCTCGTGACAATCTTAGACGTTCAACCCATTCATTCGTATATTTGTCCATTCACTTGGTTGTTCAACATTTATTGAGCACCTACTATGTGCCAGATGTTGTGTTGGATGCCGGAAGACCCCAGGAACAAAATCTGTTCCCTGTTAATAAGAAGTGGAAAGGGCATGTCCCCAGATAACTCTAATCATATACATTTTTAAAATTTATTACCATCTACAGATTTTTTTTTAAAAACAACTTTATTCAGTGCTTAGAAAAACAGCAACCTTTTATAGTGAGCATCATTACCCCCATGTTGTTGACATAGAGAGTGAGGTGTAGAAAGATAAGCTGCCTTGGCCAAAGTTGCATAGGCAGGAGATGGAGGACTCAAATCGGGAATTTCTTAATCCTGGTCCAATGCTGAGGATGGGTGGTTTGGAATAGCAACAGCAGCTAAGGTTCTTGAATGTTTCCTATGTGCAAGGCGCAATGCTGACTGGAGATACGTTATTCTAGTCAATTCTCCTGATGCCAACAATGTTAATATTACCTCTAAAGGCAGAACGACGGAAAATGCATGCATGCACATACACATGTATACACCCAACTGATGGAGTGCCTAGCACATGCCAAGCACTTTACATGTGTTACATCATGTAAACTTCACAACAGCCAAAGGAGGTTGGCGCATTCTTATCTCTACTGTGGATGGGAGCACTGATGTTCAGAGAGGTTAAGTAACTTGCCTGAGTTCACAAAGCAAGAAATACCAATGAAGTGCATTGAGAGTTCAGAAGACAGCTGCTTAATGGTTGGCCTGGAAAGGTAGGGGGAAGCTTCCAAACCCACATACGAATCTATGTGAATATATAAGTGAATATGCCTCTGGTGGATGCTGGTAACAGACAGATGAAATACCTACATCAGGATGGGACACTGGGCAGAATCGGTCTGGGGTGAATGTTTCAAAGTCTGGAACTTGGTCTTTCCCCAGCATCCAGAAAGGGCAGAAATCTTCTTTCCCCACACCTGCGAAGCCAGGCACCCTCCTGGTCCCTGCTGGCTTCCAGAGAAGCAGACCTAGTCTTCTCCTGACAAAATGGAACCACCGCTGTCTCATGTGCAGAGCCGGTTCTCTGCTGTGAAAGTGAGAAAACATTACTTAATTTCAGTGACTCTCTGTTCCCACAGTGGCAAAATGGGCTGTTAGCCTCAATGCTATCAATTCTAACAATAACACTAATACAATAATAGCTAATGTTTATTAAGTACTTATGTGTCAGGCCTGTAGACGCTTGTGCTAGTCCTTATCCTATTCGTCTGCACAACTCTCTGAGGTGGGTACTAATGTTATACACGTTTTAAAGAAGAGAAGGCTGTCTCAGAGAATTGAAATAATGTGTCGAAGGTCATGCAGTTGGAGTGGGGTTATAGATCCAGGCAGATTGGTTCCAAAGCCTACTCTCAACCAAAAGGCCTAAACTGAAGGACATTCATGATTTTAATGATATGTCCTTTATTGTCTGCTTCTTGGAAAAAAAAATCACGAAGAAGCTGAGAGTCAGGAAACCTTGGAGGTGAACTTGACTTGGATGCTAAGAATAGTTACAGGATGTATTCGTTATCTACGCTGTGTAACAAATTACCCCAACACTTTGCAGCTTAAAGCAACAAATGTTTCTTATCTCACAGTTTCTGTGGGTTGGGATCTGGAATCATTTTGTTGGGTGATTCTGTCTTAGGGTCTCTGGTGGTGCCTGGGGATGCAGCCAGCTGAAGGCTCGATCGGGGAGGATGCGCTTCCTTGCTCACTTACGTGCTTGTTGGTGGTCTCAGTTCCTTGCTGGCTGTCACCTGGAGGCCCCTGTTCCTTACCATGTGGGCCTCTCCAATAGGGTGCTTGGGTGTCCTCATAACATGGCACCGGACACCCCCAGAGTGAGTGATCTCAGAGAGCAAGCCCACGACAAAAGCCAGAGTGTCTTTTATAATCTAGGCTCAGATGTGACTTACCATCAGTTCTGCCACATTCTGTTGGTCACAATATGAGAGGGGACTGCAGAAGGCTGTGACTATACAAGGAGGTGGGGATGGGTGGGAGCCCTCTGGGAGCAGCCCTGTCTGGACCCCACCCCCTCTCTGCAGGAACCTGACTCTATCCATTACTCTCCACTCCCAACCCCTGGGGAATGTCATGGTCACTTTGCGCCCCAGTGCCAAGTGGGTGATGGTGCTTTGGGGAGTGACCTGCAGCCTAGACAACACCGAGGCTGTGCACTGTGGGAGCCCTAGACGGCGGGAGCACTGGGAGGCAGGGAGACCAGGTATGACGATAGGCTGGGAATGTGGGGATCCCATCTTACCGAGTCGAGGTTTGCCTACTCAGCAGGGTCCCCAGAGCTGGAAGGGAGGGGCCCAGAGCCTGTCTTATCAGCAAGATGCAAACAAGGCTTTCCATCTCCTCTCTTCGTGCTCCTGGGCAGACAGCTGTACCTCCAGTGAGAAATGAGGTCTGCCGGGTGAAGGGAAACACTCCCCGGTTCTTTATTGAATCCAATCATTTACATCTCATTGAGCCCAATCAAATTAACCACTTACCACATTAAAATGGCAAAAGAGGGATTGTGTCAAGCAGCGCTAATTCAATAGGAAAGAGGGGCTGCCTGGGAGCACCGTGGCATAGGATTCTGACACCCGTCTCCAAGAGGTGGAAGTCGGATGTCCCCCTCTGCCAGCAATGGATGACCTCCCTCAGACACCTTTGCTGGATGCCAGACATTGGCCAGGGAAGGAAAACAAGAGTCCTTAGCCCTGCAGAGACACGGGGTGGGAAGGGTGGCACGAAGGAGATGGGTGATATGGTACGTTGGGGGGAAACTGCGATTTCAAGATAGGGTGGTGTTTAAAGGCATGAGATTTGGAGTCAGTCAGACTCCAAAGCTTCCTAGCTGTGTGACTTTGGGCAAATTACTTGACCTATCTGATCCTTAGTTTTCTCATCCATTAAATGGGGGATGGTATTAGTAATATTTGTCACAGAGGGTTGCACTGCAATGCTACACAGGTTGGTGTTCCAGAGAAAGCTATTCCCTTTCCAATTCTCTTTTAATACTCCTCATCACATCAAGGAACAAGGCTCTGTTTGGCACTAGGCTGTCTGTACTATCTCTCTAATACTTACAAAAACTCTCGGATCCTTTCACAGCTGCTAGGGTATTAGGGTACGGGGAGAGTTGGAATCATCCAGGCTTGCGCATGATCCCCCTTACCATCCTAACTAGCTGTGTGGTCTTGGATTAAGTGGCTTAACCACTCTACATATCAGTCTCTTCATTTGTAAAATGGGAATAATAGCAGTCCCCACCTCAAAGGTTTGTTATTGAGTGTAAATGAGTTCATGAACGTAAAATGGTTGGGATGGGACCTAGTTCATAGCAAACAATAAATAACTAGTTCACATTATCATTCCTCATTTCAACCTCTTCTCTGCCATTTCCTCTTCCCGACCCTCATGCCCTCTGCACTCCACCCACGAGAACGATTGGCACTTCCTGGCTATGCCTCAGGGCCTTTGCACATGCTTTCCTTCTAACTGGGACAGCCTTCTCTCAGACTTATCTTCCAGGCCTCAGCTGACATGTTCTTCTTCTAGGAAGCCCGCACTGATGTACGTTCTCCTTCCCTGTGATTCTTCCCCATCGTAATGTTTTTCAAATTTGTTTCTGTCTTCTCCTGGGAAGCCTGAGTGCTTCATGAGGGGCAGGGTTCAAGACCCTGGTCTTTCTTGTTTGTTCTTATAGCCCCAGCACCTAGCCCAGAATCTGACACCTAGCGATGGTCACCTGAGAGCTCACCAGGGGCTTGATGTGATTCTACATATAATACTTTACATATATTGACTTATGTCATTCTCACAACTTTCTGAGATGAGTTTTATTTTAACAGCTTTATTGAAATATCACTAACATATAAACTACATATATTTTAAGTGTGCAACTGGATAAATTTGAGCATGTATACACTGTGAAAACAAAACCACAGTCAAGACAGTGAACATACCCATCAACCCCAAACATTCCCTTGTGCCCTCTTGTCATGCTTCCACCCCATCCTTCCTTGCCAGCCCTCCCCAGGCAACTAGTATAGATAGGTTTACATTTTCTAAAATTGTCTGTAACGGGAATCACACAGTATATATTCTTTTTGTCTGGCTGATTTCACACAGCGTAATTATTTTGAGATGTGTCGGTTTTGCTGCATATGTCAGTGTTCATTCCTTTTTATTTCTGAGTAGCATCCATTGTATGGATATACCACAATCTGTTCATCCATTTACCTGTTGTTGGACATTTGGCTGTTTCCAGTTTGGGGCTATTACAAAAAAAGTTGCTATGGACATAGGTTTTATTTTTATCCCATTTTACAGAGGAGGAAACTGAGGCAGGGAGTATATCAATTGCTTAAGGTCACAAAGCTAATAAATGGCAGAGCCTTGTGATGACTGACGTGCTGTGGGTTCAGAGCCCAAGCTCTTTTTACCCCCTCTATATTAAGGAAAATTTCCAACATAAACAAAAGTAGAGAGAATAGAATAATTCATACCCATCGATCCATCACTCAGCACCAGCAATGATTAACTCATGGCCAATATTATTTCATCCTTTTTCTACATTTTAAACATTTTTGCTAGAATATTTAAAAGCAAACCCCAGACATAATGTCGTCTCACTGTCTCACAAATATGTCAGTTTGTATCTCTCACTTACGTGAACATTAAAAAAATTATCGCGGAAATTTCAAACCTAGGCAAAAGCAGAGACAATAACATAATAACTCCGTTTGTACCTCTCACCAGCTCCAAGAGCTATCAGCTCATGCATGGTCTTGTGGCATTAAACCTTCATCTACATTCTCCTTCCTCTCCCCCGCCAATTATTTTGAAGCAAACTTCAGGCATTTTGTTATTTTATCTGTAAATATTTCAGCATGTACTTATAAAAGACAGGACGTCTTGTAAAACAGCACGGCCGTAATGCCATTATCACACCTAAACATTTTACAGTCATTTCCTTTTACAGCATTAAATATTCAGTTGACATTCACATTTCCCCAATTGTCTCATATTGTTTTATTGTTTTCTTCTTCTCGCTCCCTCTCTTCCTTGCTTCCTTCCTCCCCCACTTTCCCTTTTTTTCTTTTACAGTCTGTTTGAATCAGCACACAAACAAGGACCATATGTTGCAATCGCTTGGAATGTCGCTAACGTCTGTTTTAATCTATAGATTCTCCTTCTGTCTCTCTCTTTCACTCTCTTTTTATCACCTTGCGATTTATTTGTTAAGAGAAACCAGGCCATCGAGGCCATATTTTACATAACCTCTATGCCATTATCACTCTTACAAAATTAACAACAGTCCTTAATGTCATTTAATACCCATCTGTATTTACATTTCCTTGATTGTTTTGAACATGTCTTTGGATTTTTTTTTTTTTCCAAATCAAGACCCATGCAAGTCCCTGTTGCATTTGGTGGTGGCATGATGCTTCTGGGGTCCCCTCTGTCCCACAGCAGGCCCTCCCCACTCGTCGGGCCACTGCTGTGCTCTGCAGAATGCCCCACAGGCTGGGTTCTAAAGCCCGTGCTATCAGCCACTGGGCCCCACTCTCTTTCTTGGTTAGTATTCCACAGATGATTGTTGAATGAATGAATGAACAAATGAATGAATGAATGTCTAGGAAGAAGCAGGTTAGAGAGCAAGGGGTCCTAATGCTCCTGGAACATTGTCTGAAGGAGGAACATTGTCCTCTGCTCTAGACTGCATGAATGATTTCTGAGTGTGTATGTGCGTGTGCACACAGCAAATGGATTCTTACACAGAAACTTGCACGGATAGAGATGATGAAAACCAAGTATTTAAGACCCTGAGCTCTGAATCCTGGCCTTGCAACTTACAAGCTGGGTGGCTTTAGCTATGTTACTTAACCTCTCTGTGTCTTGGTTCCCTTTTCTGTGAAAGGGGATTTATAATAGCACCTACCCCTTGGGGCTGTTGTAAGGATGTGATGAGTTGATTCATGTGAAGTGCTTAGAACTGAGCCTAGCGTGTCGTGAGACCTCAGTAACTGTTGGCTCCGATTACGATAATTGATGTTATTAAGAGGGAGGGTGGAGGAGGCCTGATAGGGCCTGTGGTTCCCCTTCCAGAGCTCTGCAGAGCACGGTTTGACAACCTCTGGCCTCAGTGACACCCAAGGACTTCTCCTTCTGCTCTCACTTTATCTGGGGCTCACTCCAGCCACCAGACCCCTCCACCCGACATCCTGCAGTTGCTTCTGTTTAGGAGGTCTCTAGGTGGGTGGGAAACCAAGAAGTCATATTTCTTGACTGTCCTGATTTAATCAGAAAATACCTGCCCTGCCCTTGCCGTTCCTCCCCACCACCACCCACCCCGTCTCAGCCCTGCTCACATCCCTTCCAGGGACCGTCTTGCCAGCATGAAACGACAAAGTGCCAATGTCGTGTTTTGAAACCCAAACCCTGAAACCCGTCTCCTGCATCTTGGCTGGCAAAACCAAGTACATCTGCTTTAGAGCAATTAAGAAATTGCAGACCGACAAAGGAAAACATGCTGCTGAAACAGGCTTCTGTGTGCCATTAAATATTCCCAGCCCACTGATGGGTGTCACAACAGACCAGGAGGGAATCGCAGTTCATGAATCTGGAGGCACAAAGCAAAACTACCTATTGGATACCCTGAGACCTTTTTTTTTAATAGTGAAATGGCAGTGACCAATATCTTTGAGGTGGTACTCTGTGCCAGGCACTGTGCTACACTAAACTTTATTTTGATCTTCATGGTTCCTCTAGGAGGTAGGTTGAATTGTTCCCATTTTACAGATGAGGAAAGTGAGACTTAGAGAGGTTATGTCATTTGTGTAAGATTTCGACAGGGGCAGAGCTGGGATTTAAACCCACTTCTGTTCAGAGCTTTTAACCCTGCCACTAAACATCCTCTTGGTCAGGAAATATGTTGTTTCATAGGATGCCTTACATGTCAAGGTCAAAGCTGTTGGTCACCTGTGATTAGAAACCATTGTTTCTCTTCCTGGGCTAGGACATGCCTGTGTCTCTCAAAGTCCTTTAGTTCCAAAGACAAATCCAATACACTGCAAAACAGCATGGCAGATCTATGGGGGGGAGCGGGGAGGGAATCTATGCCAATTCGATGGTTAATGGGTTAGTGTCTCAAGATGTTTCCATAGAGACGAGTTTTTAATATATATACATCAGCAGCCTTGAGATAGATGCTTTTGGGTTCATCTTTCTCGGTACCCAACAGCTTGTTGGTTTGTTAGCCTAAATCAATTCAATTCAATTCTTTCTCACCCCACAGTTTTCTCCTGATTTTGGCATGTTCTAGAAAATGGTATATATTAAACACACACACACAAACACACACATACTCAAACACTCCTGGCCTATAGTAACGGAGTAAGTTTACACATCTTTGACTAATTGGCTGGCACTATTTAAGCAGTGTGTTGGAATTTTGCCTGAGACAGTAAGCCAGAAAAATATGTTTTTACTTGAACTTGGCTCTCAGGAAAATAATTTCTTTGTGTGTCTGGGGCAGAGGCTGGGCGGTTACTGCGAGAAGGTTGTAGTAGGCAGTGGTCTGAAAATACAGTGGGCATCTTTTAGAGGAGGTGTAATCTTTTCACCTGCAGAGATCCTTTGGGGGTTTTAAGTATAAACAAATTGGTTTCAAGCTGGCTTTGTTAAAGAAAAAGAAAATCTAAAATGAGAAAGAAAGAAACACCTCCACGTTGCTCCAATGTGGAAGAAACTCGAGTGACATTCTGACTCACCTGGAAGTTTTAAAGGTCGGGGGGACTTGCTCGGCCAAACCCTGGAGTCCCACAGATTCCCTTCTTTCTCTCACAGGCCACGTCAATCTTGTCACCTCCACCTGTGTGAGGAAGGTAGATAAATATATCCACCTTCACTGCCAACACCTGGGTGCAAGTACATCTGCTCTTACCTGGGTTATTGCAA
This sequence comes from Propithecus coquereli, assembly GCF_000956105.1. NCBI lineage: Eukaryota > Metazoa > Chordata > Mammalia > Primates > Indriidae > Propithecus > Propithecus coquereli. The sequence goes on along the minus strand of NW_012148285.1, from coordinate 11,708,934 downwards.
CAGCCTCTAACTGGTTTCTGTTTGCTGCACAACAGCAAGAGTGACGCTGTGAAGGCACAGGTCAGAGCGTGCTGCTCCGTACTGGTCCCACCTCACCCGGAGTAAAAGCCCCAGTCCTCACTCTGGTGTGACAGCCCCGTAGGACCTGGTTCCGTGCTCTCTGCACCTGATCTTCGCTTCCCTCCCTCCACACCAGCTTTCTCGCTGTTCCTGGACCACACCTGCTATCAGTCCTACCTCAGGGCCTTTGCATGTGCTGTTCCTTCCTCCTGGGAATGCTGTTTTCCCAGATAGCTACTCGCTACTTCACTTCCTTTTGTACTTTATTCAAATGGCCCTTCCATCCACCTCCTCCTCCCACGATCTAAAATTTTAATTCTCTGCTTTCAACACTTCATGTTCACCTTCCCTCCTTTATCATTTTCTCCAGAGCACTGAGCATTCATCTAACATATCACATCCTTTACTTACTTTTCTTGTTTATAGCTTATCTCCCTGCCCTCTCCCCGCCCAGCACTTAAAGCTTCCTGAAAGCAGGTGTGTTTGTTTGCTCTGCCCACCCCTGACTAAAACAGTGCTTAACAAACATCTCCGCATGATCAAATGAGTTTGTGCTTTTCGGATAGTCCACACAAACCCACGTTCTCTACACTAATGGGTACAAATTTTATAATAAGGTTTTTTTTCCTTTTTTTTTTTTTTGGTTATGATAATTAGGCTCCCTTACATGGGGACCCCAGCAAGAGATCTGGCTACTGAATTCTATTTTGTGGTTGGCGCACGGGGCTGACTTTAAAATCAGGTGGCTCTCTGAGAGGTAACTGCAAAAGGAAGACTCTTAGATGCAACCAGAAAAATAGTTACCTTCATGAGACACCGTGGTTACAGGGCGGGAGAAGACTTGAGTGCCCCCGAATGCTGGTGACCCCAGAGGATGGTGTCAAGTTAAAGCACAAAGGCTCTTGCTTCAGACTGCCCGGCTTCCAGTCCTGGCTCCATCTCTTCCTAGTAGGGTGATGAAATCTGGGCATATTAATGTCTCCGGATCTTAGCTTCTCCATCAGAAAAACAGAGATGCTAACAATGGTGCCCACCTCAAGGAAGCTTCAAAGATTGAGAGCAACAAGGCGTGTCTAATGAGCGACAGGGTGACTGGCGCACACAAGGGCTCTGGAGATGTGGGCTATGGTTGTTAGCTGAAGAAAGAGGGGTCTGTCGCTGATGTCACTGAGACAAGAGGCCAGGCACCCCTAGAGGGTTTGGGGTGTGATGTTGGGAGCATCACATATTGGGAACCTTGGAAAAGGGTCTATTAAGTTTCCAAAGCTCGGAGCCTCCAAAGCTCAAATCATCCAATCACCAACTCTGGTGGTGGGCAGAGGATGTCTTTTGGGGTGTGGGCACAGGCAGCTCCCCCTTTCTTTGACACCTGCTGTTTCTATCTTTGATGGGGAGTTCCCACGGCAGGTTCGTATTGCATGACTCTGCCCTTAGGCTAAAGCTGATGACGCTGGACCCAGATTAGAACAGCTAAACCGTATCTCCCTGGGACTTGGTTTACATTGGCACTTGAGCTGGGAGGATGTGTGCATTTGGGAGCTGTGGGACAGTCGTATGCACAGGACATGCACACTGAGAAAGTCTGTTTTAGAAGGAGAGAGAAGCAGGGAGTATCTGTCAAGTGGTGATGGTGGTGGTGTGTCACCCATTGTCCTACCCTCCTCTTCACGTTTGGGGAATTTCCCTTTCTGTCTTGGTGGGAGCAAAGTCACAAAAGCCCAAAAGGCCTCTTGTGGCCGCCAGCGCAGGGGCAAGTGGTGCAAGCTTGGCCAGCTCTGCTCAGCTGCCTGGGGCTGGAATCTGGAGGCAGAGTTGCAAAGAAGCTGGACCATGCTAGAAGGAACGAGGGCTCCTTAGGGAAAAGACGGATACCTGGTCTGGGGCACTAAGTGTACACAGTGAACCTGGCAGGTCTTGGCATACCAGAAAGCCAGGAAGCTGTCCAAGATCGATGGGGTCCGTTGAGAGGACCCAGGAGTCACCTTACAGGGATCCCCCCGGCTAAAGACAGAACAACTCGGACACCAACAGGACCATGAGTGCGAGGGACTGAAAACACTTCTAATGTGCCGAAATTCAGGAGTTCACAGTGATACTAACAGCAACAGTAACAAACCCCCCAGGCCCCCTTTGGAAGATGCTGGTGTACCCACACATTCATTTGAAAACTGGCAAGGAAAAGGAGAGAATGGAGCATTTATCCTACTTTCCCTACACAAACGGTTTGTCAGGGTGACCAAACAACTGGGGGGCATGTTTATCTTTATAAATAGTCCAGCTCATAAATGCAGAAGGATTGGTAGAATTTCACCATTTTTAATACTTAATTGGAATGAAGGATTTAGGAAGGGATTGCCAATGGCTGCCAATGTCTAACAAAAAAGGCAAACAGACCTCATGGCTTTCGTGTGCTCCGTGATCTTGAAACAGTCAACAATAAAACTGGAGTCAGATCAGCCTCTAGATCTAACTACCGATTTCTAGGAAACAAAGGAGAAACAGGAACATGTTAAATTCAACCGTGGAGATAGAATCAGTAATTCAGACTATGGGGATCTCTACGGAAACTGATTTTCTTTTTCCAATTTTAAAAAATATTTCTGAACAATTTTCTTGTATATATTTATGGTGTACAATGTGATGGTTTTTTTTTTGGTTTTTTTTTTGAGACAGAGTCTCACTGTGTTGCCCAGGCTAGAGTGCCGTGGCATCATCCTGGCTCACAGCAACCTCAAACTCCTGGGCTCAAGCAATCCTTCTGCCTCAGTCTCCCGAGTAGCTGGGACTACAGGCATGCACCACCATGCCCGGCTAATTTTTTCTATATATTTTTAGTTGTCCAATTAATTTCTTTCTATTTTTAGTAGAGACGGGGTCTCGCTCTTGCTCAGGCTGGTCTCAAACTCCTGAGCTCAAACAATCCGCCCGCCTCGGCCTCCCAGAGAGCTAGGATTACAGGCGTGAGCCACCGCGCCCGGCCTACAATGTGATGTTTTGATATACGTATACTGAAAAGGTTACTATAGTCGAGGAAATGAACATATCCATCACCTCACATAGTATTTACTCATTTAGCAAAAATCCCGGGTACAGTACAGGATTAGGAAGGATGGTCCTCAGGCCGTCCATCACATCTCTAGACTCGTTCATCCTACGTATCTGCTACTTGGGATTCTTCCCATTTCCTCCCCCTCCCTCTGGTCCCTGGTAACCTTAAGTAAACAAATTGCAGCCTTAAAGAAATAAATTTTTAAAGTGTGATGATAGTTTTGTGGTTATCTGTATCAATAGAGACATCTATCTGTTTATTCTTTGATAGTGATACATATATCCTTCTCAATAAGGAAATTTTGCTCCCTAAGAGACATTTGGCAGTGTCTAGAGACATTTTTGGTTGTCACAACTGGGGGTGAGGAGGGGCTACTGGCATCTAGTGAGTAGAGACCAGGGATGCTGTAAACATCCTGCAAGGCACAGGACAGCCTTGCAGCAAAGAATTATTCAGCCCAAGATGTCAATAGTGCCAAGATTGGGAAACCCTGTTCTAGAGATACATGTTGAAATAGTTATGGATAATATCACAGGGTAAATGGTATTTGCTTTAAAATATTGTGTGTGGTGGGGGGGCGGGGACGAAGTGGGGGGTGCTACAAATGAAACACGATTGGCCATGAGTTTAGAATTATTTAAGCTGGTGATGGGAGTTCATTATACTATTCTACTTGCATGTGTATATGTATGAAAATTTCCATAACAAAAGCTTATAAGCACGGTGCAGGCATAGCGGGGACCGTATCGCAGGCAGCAGTGCCGGCAGCAGCATGATGTGCCTGGTGCCAGCGGTGGAGGAGGTGCAAGCTGAGATGTTTGGTTTTTAGTGGCAGCAATAGTGGTGTCCTCACCAGGCTTGGGCCGTAGCGTGATTTTGGCTGTGGTTGTGGCTGTCTAGCCTCTCCTTGTTCCTGTTTGTTTTTGTCTTGTTCCTTGGGCTTCCTGAAGATTCTGTAGAGGAGTCTTCTGATATCCTTTCAATAAATTCCTTTTCTGTTAAAATCAGCCAGCGTCAGTGTCCGTTTAGCCAAGGATTCTGACTGATAGAAGAAAAGAATGAAGCAGATGTTTAGGGAGAAGCTTATGTGATGGACCGTGGAAGAGGCGGGGGGAGGAGAGGGGGAGAGAGAGAGAGAGAGAGAGAGAGAGAGAGAAATCTCATGGTTTCTGCCTTTCTTACTCTTAATTCCTACCCCTCTTGAAGCCAAAGTTTAATTCCCATCCTTGTGTTCCATGGGACACCCCTGTATTTTAAAAAATTTATAATAAACAGTCCTTTCTGTTTAAGCAAACGCAGGTGGTCTTCTTTTATTTACAACCCAAAGAATCTCGGCGTAGACTCATTGATTACACATTCACCAAACCACCTTCCTGCTATGCCTGCTTTTGCTCACCCAGTGCAGATGTCCCATAAATATTTGTTTAATGAATAAATGATTACAATTTGGCCTCAGACAAGGAACAAATGTGGTGTTCATGCCAGCAGAGGCATTCTGGTCCTCTTGGCATTTATAATAATTGTTGCAAATGAACACTATTTGTCCATTCTGGTATATATGTCAGTCTCTTGTGAGTTTTGCCAACATGTGTCAGTCTCCCTGAACATCACTGACGCTAGGATTCTGAGTCCTTGTATGGCTGGATAAGGAAGACTCCCTCAAGCAAAGGCCCTGTGAGAAGCAGCTTTCCCTCCCATGCGGGAGACAGTCCTGCATCGATGGACGCAGACCGTGCAAACTGCATTAACTAGAATGGCAAATAGGAAGACTTTACGGGTAGAGTAGCCCAGGGTTTCCGCAAACAAACTTTGAGTCAGACAGGCTTGGGTTATGGCCCTAACTCTGCCTCTTGCTAGCGTGTTTTCTCAGGCATGTTATTTAACCTCTCTGTGCCTCAGTTTTCTCATCCATAAAATGGACTATGTTAAGGATTAAATAAAAATATATATGCATACACACACACACACATATAAGAGCTGGCACATAGGGAACGCTCTATAAATGGTATTATTTCTAAATATTTGGCTATTACTATCCTAAGGAGGTTCTTCTCGTATAATGACCACCAACCAGGAGATGTCCAAGGTAGACGATGGTCAACCTTTAGACCCACGTAAGGCCCCATGGCTCCCATGATGCCATTTACTTATCAATGCAGTGATCTCAGATTGGTTGGTTCAATTTGGGCTGCCACATTAATTACGCAGTGTTGGTGACTCCCAGGGGCCTGGTCTGGAGAAGGGAGTTTGTGTGTGTGGAGGGCTCCAGTGTCCTGTCGACCTGGGCTCTACCGCCTTCTACCTTCCAGCACAGGGCCTGACTGCAGTGACGTGTGGTTTACTCACCTGCAATAGGAAGGGAATCACACCTAGCCCATGCTGTTGTGGGGGAGAATGGGATGCAATGATGTCTATAAAACTGCTGCCACATGATGGGGGCGGGGTGGCCCACAAAGTTTCACTTCATTCCATTGATTTTTCTTTCTAACTCTCTGGGGATTGGTAATGACTCGTTTCTGCCAAAGCAGTATTTTGGCTGGTTCATGTTGTTTCCTATTTTGTGGGGAGGTTACTCAAAAGTTTCTTGAAGGTCATGCAGTCTGAAGGAACAAGTGGCAGACCCCTCACTCTGTTGTCACAAAGGACTATTAACTTCAGATCATTTATCTTAGGAGCCAAAATATGGGAATCTCTGAGTCTTCAGACTTGCTCTCTTCTGCTCACACAGCACTTTTATTTTTATTTTTAAATTTTTTTATTATTTATTTTTACAGATGGGGTCTTGCTATGTTGCCCAGGCTGAACTCACAGTGTTTTTAAAATTGGGAAATTCCACTAAGAATTTCACAGCTTCGCTTGAAACATCAAAAGATTTGGTAACCCTGGGCCCATATTTCCACAGAAAAAATATTGACTGGAGCTGAGCTATGGATGGTCCCCCTAGACAGAGCAAAAGTCTCCATTTCTCTGTAGTCTCCACCACTCTCTATTGTCTCACTCACCCACACCCACTCCACTTACTTCTTATGCTGGCTAGTTCCTGCAGGCCTGTGAGATCATGTCTGTGGAGGTGTTAAAACATGGCCCCAAAATTCTCTAACACTCTTCTCATCAGGAGTTAGGGTCTATGTCCCCTCCCATTGCACTGGGCTGGGCTTGTGACTGCTTTGACAAAAAGAGTATGGAAGAAGTGACACTATGTGGCTTCTGAGGCTAGGTCACTAAAAGGCCAAAGCCTGTGCCTTGTCTCCTGTAGACAGCCCCAGCTCAGCTCCCAGATGACAGCCAGCATCAACTGCCAGCCGTGTGGTGACGTAACTTAAAGCTGGGTCCTCCAGCCCCAGTTGAGCCTCCAGATGATTGCAGCCCAGCCAACCTCTGACTGCTATTGCATGTGAGACCAAAATTTGTGGCTCACAAAATCATGAGCAAGATAAAGTGGTTGTTGTTTTATACCATTTAAGCTTGGGGTGGCTTATTACACAGCAAAGATATCTGGAACAAGGATCCTTGTTTGGTCTATTTGATAGTCACCAAACTTCCAGAGGGTACACTGGATGATGGTGTGAATTCTTTGTTTTTCTAGCAGCTACTATAGTGGGAACTAAGGAACAGGGTATAGTAGTGGGTTCATTCATTCATCCATCCAACAAATTTATGGAGCATCTACTATGTGCCAGACATTTGATAAGTGCCGGAATTTTGGCAGTGGATCAAAGAGAACCAAAGTCTTTGCTCTCAAGTATATCAGGGGTTGTTAAAGGTTATGGAGAAAAATGAAGGAGAGGAAAATAAGGATTGCTAAGGGCAGGGATGGGTGTTCTAGGACTGTTATTGGTGGCCACCAAAGTATCTTATGTGTCCTATTCAAGTTTAATAAAAATAATAATAATAATAATAACAGGCATTTATTGAGTGCCGACTACCTATTGCTTTTTATATGTGTACTCCTGTGTAAAGTTCACAACCACCCTGAGAGGTAGGCGTGATTATCCCCATTTTACAGATGGGGAAACAGTGGCTTGGAGAGGGGGTGAGCACATCGCCAGAAGACATATTGTTGGCAAATGACAGAGCACAGATGAACACCCAAGACTGTCTGACTCCTCCACGCTGCTTTCCCCTGAACCTATCCTTTTTTCCAGAGCTCCATTGTCTGTGAGGTGAATCAGAATCCAGCTGATGATTTCTGATTCCTCAGTGCAGTGTCAAAGGAAAAGGAAAAAGAAAAAGAGACAATGATTCCCTTTGGAGAAGAAACAGTCAGGAAATGAAGGGACACACTTGAAAGATTACGTATTTAATGTTTATGCCTCTTCTTCTTGTCCCTCAAGTTCAGTTCAGCATCCGACTGGCAAAACCGACAATTTATGAGGATCTTGGGCAAGTAACTGTGTGAAACTTCCCTGTGGCTCTAGCCATGGCAGGCGATTCATCCTACAGACTGTCAGGCTTTTAGTGTAAAATACTTCTCTAATATTTTTTCCCTTCTGCTCATGCTTTTCCCAAAGGGCGACAAATGGCAGTAGTTTGCCAAGAAAGTGCTGTATATGGTCTTGAATGAGACCATCCTTCCGTCTCAAGTCACTCTCTAAGAGAAGAGGGAGTGATCAATTCCCCCACCCCGATGACCCCAAACCTGAGTCTGAGTCTTTAGAACTCCAGTGACCGTTCGAAAGCTGTCTCTTTCTTAGGCAATCCATCTCCCCCTCCCTTTTCTCCCTTGGCCACAGAAGAGGAAGAAAAAGTACTACTTTTTTTTCCTGTAAATTATTCAGAATTAGGTCTTCTGGGGGGAAAAATCCTTGGATAGAGGTCAGGATAGTGTGGGAATCTTTCTTGGAAAAGTGTAACATTGACTAAGGTGGCCTTATGCCTGGGTATGACAGCTTTGGTCCACACCCCGCCATAATCTCACAGTTGGAGAGCCATTTTGGATTCTACAAAGATCTCAGTGACTACAAGAAAGCCCAAATAAATAACTAAACAAACTCAGACTGTGCCCAGTGGTCTCAAGCATCCGATTCTGAAGATTGGCCCAAGGATCCCCATGAGGGCACAGCCTACATGGAACTAGATCAGGAACACCCTGGGACTCAGTGCCTCACGACTGTCTTCTGTCATCTGAAGCCCACAGAGGAAATTTCCCAGCAGGGATCATTAATCACACCAGCCAAAGATTTCACAGACAATGGCACTGAGGTAATTTGCCAGACATTTGGACAAATATCGTTCTTGGTTCTTATCCTTGGGTCCAGCCCCCTGGGGGGAAGGGGGTAGCCAACTCTCACTTTTCTGTGGTCACAGGGGGTCATTGTTGGAGGCCAACCATGGGTTAACTTTGAACCTCACTTGACTCGGAAACTCAGTCCTTGCTTCCTTCCACCCTGTCTTTCCCCCATGGAGCAGCAAATGCTAACCTGCTGGGAAATATTCGATTGGGCTGAGGGGCACGAAAGGAAAAGGGAAACCAGTGTACGCCCCATGTCCTCTCACACTCCATCTGTGAATTCCAGGTTTCGCTGAATGTTCGCAATCACCCTGCAATGGCAGCACTTTCCTTCCCATTCCCACTTTAAAACTGAAGCGCAGTGAGGGGAAGTGAAGTGTCCCAAGACATACAGCTAGGAAGAGACTCATAAAGCACCTCACAGTACTTCTTCCTGTTGATTCTTACAATTGTTCCACTATTCCATTTTAACACATGGGGACATAGAGGCTAGATGATTTACTCCAGGACTCACAGTGCAAAAGTGGCAGAGGTGGGTTTTGAACTTGGGTCCTATAATGCTAAAGCTCAGGCTACTTCCACTATACAATCTAAATCCTTCCTGCCCTAAGTGTGGTCTGTGAACCAGCAGTGTTAGCATCATCTGATGTGTCTTAAAAATGTGGCCTCTCAGGACCCAGCTAGATCCTCTGAGTCAGGGTTTGCACTTTAACATGGTGCCCAGGAGATTGTAGGGACACTGAAGTTTGAGAAGCAATGGTCTACACAGTCTACTTTGGCTGTGGAAAGATACTCAGTAAGGACAGAGACACTGTGACAGTGAATCTCCAAAGATGGACCCAAGGATACATCCCCTCCACCATGTGCATGCCACTCCTCCTCACAGCAAGGGGTGGAACTCATTTACCGTCCCTTGAATCTAGGCTGGTCTTGTGACTGGCTTTATCCACCAGAATGCACAAGAACTGATGTTCTGGGATTTTTGAGCAGTTTGTACTTCCTGCCTCTGGGAACCCAGCTGCCATTCTGGGAGAAGCCCAAGCTACATGGTGAAAACATACCGGTGAGAATTGAGGCACTGTGGTTGATCATCCCATCTGATCATCCAGCCAACCCTGGCTGTTAGCCAGGCGAGTAAGCCATCTTGGATGTTCCATCCCAGTTAAGCCCCTGACGACTGTATCCCCAGCCAACATCCCATAGAACAGAAGAGTCGCCCAGCTGAACCTAGTCTACCCAAAGAATCAGAAGAGATAATACAATGGTGGTGGTTTTAAATCACTAAATCTTGGTGGTTTGTTATGCAGCCATAAATAATTGAAAGAGAAGTTGGTATCCAGAAGTGGAATGCTACCATAACATAAACCTAAAACATGTAGCAATGGTCTTAGAACTAGGCAGGAGGTAGAGACCTGAAAGGCCTCAAGGAGGCCATTAATGGAGGCTGGGAGGTCAGCGAGGAAATTGCTGCTGGAGGCAGGAGAAAATGGGACTTGAATGATGAGCTGCCAGAACAATTAGCTAAACCTTCCCCCACAGGAACATGGAGATAGAAATGGTGCCTAATGAACCTGTCAATCGGTTAAGGAGATTTCCAGGTAGACTGTTGAAAGTGCCAACTGACATTCATTAGCTTAGAGCTAATTATTTGTATTAATTAAAATTCAATAAAATTAAAATCCAGTTCCTTAACTGCACTAGGCACATTTCAAGTGCTGACAAGACACCCATGGCTTCTCCATTGGAGAGTACAGAGTTTTATAGAGCATTTTCACCATTGCAGAAACTGCTACTGGACTGCCCTCACCCAGGGTTCATCAGGGAAATTTCAGGATGTAGATGATATATCCAAAGGGTTACACTAAAGCATTGCTACTTAAAGTGTGGTCTTTGGACCAGTAACATAAGCATCACCTGAGAGCTCCTTAGAAATGAAACTTCTCAGGCCCTACCCAGACCTACTAAAGCAGAACCTCTGGGGGTGGGGACAGGAATCTCTGTCTTACCAAGCCCTCTCTTTCAAGTGATTCTTTTGCACATAAACTTCAAGAAGTACTAAACTAAAAAGAGTTGAAGAAAGTGACTATTTTACTTTTGAGGGAAAGATTAAAGGAACAGCAGAGGACAGGGAAACAGCAACCAGCAGAGGCAAAATTGAACAGTGTCACTGGGCCCCAAGGAGAACTAGAGCCCTGGAATAGTGGCTCGCAGGTGGTTGAGGGACATGGCCATTCCAGAGCTGGGGCAAAGCAGGAAGGGTTGGCAGGGAGGATAACCAATACCCTCACCTCTCCCTCCCCTGTCCTCTGATTTTTTTTTTATTAACTGGAGTCCCTATTGGTGCAAACACACCAAAAACCAGAGCACCAAGAAGTGTCCTCTGTACAGAGGAGGGAAGAAGTGGGTGGAGGATGTATCTGGAAGAGCAAGGGAAATCTAACCAGCACATGTGGTTTTGATGTGTTATCTATGTTCTTAAATATACACATTTGCTATATATAATAGATACATAACTATTAATATTTTATAAAATGCGTTAGAATATTGTTGAAAACCACCTTATTTACAACATTTTGGGGACCTGTGCTATGAGAATGAAGTCTCACCACACAATTTTAAGAAAGAAAATAATCACTCTTGATGCTTCCTTCCGATTTATTTCCCCTTCCCCCTTCTCTCTCCTCTTCTTTTCCTTCCCTTTCCATTCTCCCTTCTCCCTTCACTCTTCCTCTCTTTCTTCCCTCTTCCATCTCCCTGTCCATCTCCACATTATGTAACAACCTATAGTAAATAAAGTGTTGTATCCTGTCTTTTTCATTTAAAGCATGTTTTGAGCATTTCCTTGTGCCATTAAGGATTCTCTGAAAACATGTTTTTTAGTGGCTGTGCAGATGGTTTAAAGATGATTGTTATTGTAAGCTGTCTCAAATCCTTTTGGGAAGTAGGTGGTGTACAATGCATAAATTATAAATGAAAAGCAAGTTGTTCTTAATTTTACCCTCAACCTCTGAAGTGCAGCAGCTCTTCATGCATTTGTTTCTCCAAAGCCACAGAGACGGAAGCGACAGGAGCAATGACCGAGGAGGGGACACAGGTGGACAGACACTGACCTGGGAAAGGGCTTCACACCCAGGCTCCGTCCAGTCTCTGACCATGTGACCTTGGAGAAGTCTCACTGGTCAAATGAGGGTGCTTAGACCAGCTCAGGGTCAAGGTCCCCTTTAGTTCCAACTATGATTTCTGATACAAATCTAATGGTTTTATAGACAAAAAACAGCCTCTCTACAGCGAATGGCCACCTCCTCCCTTACTCTCTGGTCCCAGACACCCTTGTTGCCCCTCTGGACAGCAGGAATCTCCCCTCAAGGGTCTCCCTCTTCTACCCTTGCCCTCTACAGCCTGTCCCCACAGTGACACTCTGTTTATTAGCTCTCGCCGTGGCTAATAAGGGCCCGCATGATCAGGTGCCCTTCTACTTTCTGATCTCATCTTCTTCCAGTTGCCCCTGCTCCCTTCACTGCAGCTCAAATGGCTGCACTGCTGTTTCTTGAACCTGCCAAGCACACTCCCGCCCTAGGGCCTCCGTACCTGCCCTTCCCTCTGCTTAGAATGCCGTTCCCTCAGATTTCCTCACAGCTCATATATCCACTTTCTTCAGGTTTCTGCTTAAATGGATCTTCTCAGAAAGGCCTTCTCTCAGCCCCTTCTCTAAAACAGCCCTGACCCACAGCACTTCAAATCCCTTTCTGTAGGTTTATTTTCCTTCATGACACTTTTCCCAGCCATGGTATCTATAGGGGCTTATTTACTTATTATTTCTCTTTCTCCACTAGGATGTAAGTTCCACGAGAGCACGAATTCGGTCTGGTTTATTCTTTGCTATATCCCTGCATTGTGAAGTGAGCCTAGTAAGTGCTCAATAAAGCGCACTTAGTAGGAAATCAATAAATATTGAATGAATGAATGAATGCAAATAAAAGCCTTCAGGGGAAAGTCAGTCCTTAGGAGGAAAAGATGCACAAATGCCCCAGTCCGATGTTTGACACAGGAGGACTGGTCGCAGCACGTGTTTACGGCCTGGACATTTCATGCCAATGCCACGGCGTCATTCTCTCTGTCATCCATCCTTCCGTTCCCCCGAGGCCACCCTCTGACAGCTCCTCCTAGTGTCTCCTGCAGCTCTCTCTGCACGTGTTCTAATTCTCTTCTTCTCCTCCCTGCCATGGACACCCTTCCTCCTGCCCTACTCAGCAGTCTGCAAGCCCCTCTGCACCCCACAGACAGTGGCAATAACCACCTCTCCTGTTTTCACGGCGTTTGATGGCTTGTAACACACTCGACTGCACACAATCTCTGTGACTTCCGCAGGAGTTCCTGGAGGTGGGTGCTAATGTCTTCATTTTAGTCACCCACTGAAGCCACACGCATTATCGAGCACCTACTCTGGTGGGGACTTGGGGACAGAGATGAAACAGGCAGAGACAGTGCCTTCTCTCTTCAAGCTCAAAATCCAGCAATGAAGACAGACATGAAGCAAATAATAAGATGAATATTTTCTAAAGTTATAATTATCCTAAGCACTGTGGAGGGGAAACGGGTACCACTGACCCAGTATCTGTGCATCTTACGCAGTTAATGTCATTTCTTCCTCACTTCAGCCCTCTGATGTGAACCTAGTATGAGTCCTGCTTTGCAGACTAGAAGACAGGGTCTCAGACAACACTTTTCCCAAGGTCAAATGAGCCAGCGACTGCCAGGGCCAAATTTGAACCCAGGCGTGCCAACTCCAGTTGTAACCACCAGGCTACGTGGCTCCCCCATGTCTGGAGCCGGAGGCAGACCAGATAGGATCTTGGAAGAAGTGCTATTTAAGGTGAGACACAGGGAGCTGGCTGAGACAGAGGATGGGAAATTATCATAGGCAGAAGGAAGAGAATGTACAGAGAGTGAGGGCGGGATGAGCTTGGTCCTTTGAGAAGATGCAAGATCATCAGGGATGGAACCAACAGGACTAGGGTGGAGGCTGGAACAGAGGGTGTAGGACGGGCAGGGGCTGGAACATGCAGGCCCCCACGGAGGTTAGGAGTTTGGGCTTTTATATATACATAAATATATAGCTTATATATTTATATTATTGATAGACATATGATTTACCTACATGTGATGATGAGAAAGCTGTGCCCCGGGAAAAAGGGGTGATTTGCCCCAGGTCCCACAGCTCGTATGTGAAAAGAGTTGGGATCAGAGTCCAAGCTTCTGGTTCCAAAGCTGATGCTCCTTTTCCTCTACTGGAGCTGCCTCCAGATCTGTGCCCTCTCCTCCCGCCTCCCTGCCAAGCTCTTGCCACCATGTCGAGAAGATAGAAAATCCTTTCTAGGATTAATGGGAGAAGAGTGGTGCCCTGCTCTCTCATCGGGCACCGAAGTGCACATGCTGTCCCTGTGTTACAAGCATTAATCTATTAATTGAGAAAAATCTGACCCCAGAGCACCTGGCGATCCAATTGGCGTTATTGCACCCATTATTCAACACCCCATTCAGCGCCTGCCTCCTCCCAGACCCCTGCCTGAAAGCTAGGCAGGGGGAGCAAGCTCCAGCTGCGGGGCCTGTGCCAAACACTGCTATGATGTGTGTTGGTCGGGTCCATGTTCAATGTTCTACTGTCTTCTGTCCACACTCTGGACATCTCAGGCATCTTTGTCACCCCTACCTGATTGGAACTGCTAGCAAATCTATTATCCTCAACTCCGTGGAGTCTCCATCCAGAGGCTGCGCTGTGTAGAGGAGGAAGTTCTGCTCTAATGAGAACATAGCTCAGAACCTGACTGCCAGACTGAGCAATGAGAGAGGAAGCGGAGCTAGTGTCTTGAGAGCCTCCTGTGAATTAGGAAGGAGAGAAGCAGCTCTGAGCCCAATAAGTCTAAGTGTTAGATAACAGGATTTGATTTTCACATATTCCTCCAAGCACCTAGACATTGGATGGGGGATTACATGATGTTATTTTATGGTGCATACATGTTATATTTTTCTTTATGTAATTTATTTTGTTATATACACATACACATATACACATTTTTTCTGGGGTGATGAAGTTATTAAAATAAGGAGTAATGACTGTGGCTAGGAGGTAGTGAGTGAACTAGTTAGAGGATTTAGAATGGGAAGGCCAGTTGTAGAATCCTGGCTCTGCCACCTACTCTCTGTAGTATAGCCCTTTAGGTCCTCTGGGCCTCTGTTTTCCCATCTGCGAAGTGGGAATCATAACATGCTGCTGTTTGGGTGGGAATATGTATTAGATGCAAGGGCTCTGAGTATCTGTATTCCAACCTCTACTTTCCTGTATGGTTCTGCACAAAGGGTACACACAATGACCAAGAGCTACAAGATCAACTGAGAGGGAGGGAGGTAGAGAGGAATGGGTCACATAGTCCTGCCTGGCTGGGAATGATGGGCTGGTCTGACACACGAGTACAGGCAGAACTAAGCCAGGCTTGGAGGCTGGCTCTGACTTTTGCTTGGTGGCTGGCCACATGGAGGCACAGGGACAAAAGGAAATGAAGAAGGAATAGGGAATGTCTGTGCTTCGTTCTACCAAGACAAGCGTATAACCCAGCCTCTGCTGAGAATCAAGACCCTTTACTCATCTTCCAGAGGGGGAGGAGGGAGAACGTGGAAGGAAGGCACTGCTGGGATCCGTCTTGCTGGGTCTACCATCCAAAGCGGAAGAAAGCAAGTTCGCCTTTTCATGTAGCAACCTCCAGCAAAGCTTGGCCCAGTGAATGTTAGATGGGCAATTTCTCTGCCTCTGGGTTTGGGCAACACAGCAATGATGCGAATACAGAAGGGAAGAAATTCTCTCCTCCCTTGAGGAAGAGGTCAGAAATGTGTGCAGAGAGGAAGAAACACACCCTCCTTCGAAACATGACCTAGGTTTGGGCCTGTCATTCTGTCATTGGGTCAAATGGCTAAGCCACTGGCCAGCTGGAGTGTGGCTCTCCTCCTGCGGGGAGGAGCAGAAGCACAACGAGGCCGTTCTTCTCCTACTTTCAGGAGAATTTCCTCCTAACACATCCTTGGGTGTTTTCCGGGAACCAGTAGGATAGATGGTTCGGCTCTTGCCCCCCTGAATTCTCTGAAACGGATCATGACAGCTCATTGATCAAGGGAAGGCTCTCTGCACTACAGAGGCCGAAAATTCATGCTGTTCCGATGCCCAACTCACCCGGCACCCGCGACGGTGTCCAACACAGCTTCCCAGTCGTCATACCCTGTCCCGAATGGACACCATATAACCCTTCTCTCGTTGACTCCCCTTCTTATAAATTAGACTTCATAGAAGATAAAGCCTGAAATTCTCCTCTTCCCAATTTTCTACTCTGTTTTGTCTGAGTCTGAGTAGTTTCACTCGACTGCGTGAATGATAATAATAATAACAGCATTAATAGTAATAATTGCTATTATATTTGATCACTTACTATAAGCCAAGGACTCTTCTAAGGACTGTACAATATGAATTTATTCAATTCTCACAACCTTCTTAGGAGGCTGGTGTTCTTACTACCTCATTACCTTCGTCTCTGTTTTATAGACGAGGACGTGTAGGCGCAGAGGCGTGGAAGTGACCTGCCTGAGGTTCCACGGCGGGTGTCCCCTGAGTCCACACTGCTAACCCACTACGCCATGTGTGTCTGTGTTGGTGGGGTCCATTAGCAGACTTAGTGTTATCTGGGAAGGTGGAGACACAGGAAACAGGAGAGAAAAAGAAAACAATCTGCATAGTTTATGCCTCACCAGGATGCTGGTCACTTCATGTCAGTTGTGTGGAATTTACGAACTACGAACTTAAACTCGGTTGGGAAGAGTCTGCCATGCAGAGGCTGCGACCCTCTGCTCCCGCACTCTGGGGAGGACCTGCCTTTGTGTAGTCGGCTGCCCCCTCTCTCATAAAGAGGGATTTGTTCTCAGTGCTTCACGCTGGTCTTCCTGCTGCATGTGGTTGTTTTCTGAGGTGGCATCTGGTCTCCAGGTCTTGCTTGAAGCGCTCTTCTTTCCTTGAGAGTCCTTCCTAAGTACTTACAGCCTCCAACATCCATGCCCCCTTTGCCTCAAGGGGTTCTGGTCCCTCAGAGCTGAATTGAGTATGGATTTCGTTGAGGACGAGTCTTGCCGCGGGTACCTTATCATGGAGGACTCTCCAAGCAATGCTCACGACAAGCGTCTTGTACTCTCCAAGGGCCGCGTTTCCCGCTCGCATATCTATTTTTCCTTCTTCGCTATATCCAAGGGATTCAAGGAAAGTCAATTGCCGAATGGCAAATCTTAGCAAATTGGCTTTTAGGGAATTGGCTTTTGTTGTACTGGTTTGCCTGAGTATTAGCCTGATTCCATATCTCATAGCCCATAACTCTTAGTCTTTTCCCCATGGAAGGAAAGAAGGAAGGAGGGAAGGAAGGGAGGGAGGGAGGGAGGAAAGGAGAGAGGGAGAAAGGAAGGACCATCGGTCCTGAAGTCCTGAAGCTAACTCACTCTTCGACTGACAAACTAATGCCTACCTCCAATTTTAAAAGAAAAGGACATAGTATGGACACATCTAATTCCCTGAAATATCTAAAATCTCAGCTCTCGTCCTCAGGAAAACCTTTCTCCTAATTCATTCTTCGCCACTGTCTCCTTTGCTTTGCCGTTGTCCACATCTGACTGCAAGACCAAAATCGGCTTCTGAAAGTGACCCCTGAGTTTCTGCGCAAAGTTGGTGCCTGACATGTGTCTGTAGATTTTCTGGTTTTTCCTACACCACAGTCCAAGAAACTCAAGTGTCTATAAACTTCTTTGCAAAGGACTGGAAACTGTGAGGGCTCAACTGCTATCATGATGGTGATGACATCAAATCGTATTAAGCAGCTGAACTTAGTGCACACCAAGCACTGTTCTCCATGCTTTATGTGGATTAACTCACTGCATTTCACAAACGCCCCATGAGGAGCTCTGGAGTGAGGCTCCGGAGTAGTTTTCCTAACCACTGGGCTCTCCTGCCCTTCTCAGCCTCTCCAGAGCCTGTGGTCTAGCCTGGGTCAGCAGTTTGGGTGTCAGGGCTGAATAGTGAGGGACGTGGGAGGCCATGGGGAAGGGGACCGTCTAAATCCTCTTCTCAGAATCACCGTGTCCAGACAAGTTCTTGAGACATCACTAAATGGAATTGTTCCTCCCCAGACTCTCCTTGCTCAGCCTCCATCAATAACTTTACAACCCAAACAGCCGAGCGGAGAAGGGGGCGGCTTGTTGTTGCGGCTGCACCATCTGTTTTCCTCCGTCAGGTTTAATGCGTCTTCCTGGGAAGCTCAGGCAGGAGCGCTCCGCTCTGCCTGTCCCTGCGCCCACTCTCTGGGCAGGGCTGACAGTGGAGCCCTGGAAACCTCGTCCGGTGGGCGTGCGGGACACTGGCAGCCCCGGTCACATGTCAAGGTCATGCCTCCCTCCGCACCTTTGCTTGCACGGTTGCCGGAACATTATCTCTGCTGCATCTTCCTCACCCTGAATGACAAGTTCACCAACACCCCAGCCTCTTTAAACGTCCCCAGGCGAAGTCCCCCTCAGGCGCTGGCATTTTGACTCTGGGATTCCTATAGAACACTTCCTCCAGGGTTATGGGGCAGGACTCTCTGGAGTGAGGGTCTCAGGACCCACAATCAGATTAGCGTACTGAGATTCTGTTTCCTGAGGCCTGCTTACAAAGCACCCCAACATTATAACAAAAGACTGTAATGAGGGCTATGGGAGTTATGAGCCAGGAACCAAGGATGAAAAAAATATATATATATGCATGTAAATTAAAAATAAAAAAATATATATATCATAATATCACAACCAGTGTCCAGCCCCTCCTTACAGTGCTCTATAAATGTCCACACTCATCATGGGGTATCTAATCACTTTATTATGTACTTAGATGTTGAAGAAGTCTGTTCTCCCAGCTTGACCCTAAATCTCACAAGGGAGGTGCCTTTGTCTGGGATTTCAGCACCCAAAAATCCCTTGTGCCTGGTGCAGTGCCTGCTGTAGCACAGATACTGAATAGATACGAGGCACATGAGTGCTGAGGGCATGTCAGGCTGGGCTCAATTATTTAACAACTCCTCTGCATTGCAAGATGCTCTGTTTGGGAACAGTTGGGAAGGAATTCAAATCGCCTTCTCCATTAGGTGGTGGCAGATTGTTAAGAGCAGTGGTTTTTAGAGCGCGTTGTCCTCCACCTGGGAATTCTGCGTCCTTCCTGGGCGATGCGTGATTCCCCCTCAGTTTCTAGTCACACTTGAAGCCACTCAACACCACTCGAAGCTCACTGTCCCCTGTTCTTCCACTCTGGCCCTAACAGTCATTTCTCTAGGCTCAGGCAGCAGTTAATTTAAGGTAGCAATTAAACGGAACCAAATTGCTCTTTAAATACCATAGACCATTTAATGGAATAGCTTTTGTCTGCCAAACAGAATTAATCCCCAAAGCTAGAAAAATGCTCCAAGTGTATATATGTGTGCTTATATGTAATTTTCCTGTCTGAAAATAAATGGAAAGATTCTATTTTAACTTCTTACTATGAAAACTTTCCGGCATACTCAATAGTAGAGAGAAGCATGAACTCCCATGCACCCAGCGCTCAGCTCCAACCCCCAAATTCCTTTTTTTTTTTTATCCTTAGTGGAGTTTCCCAAAGTAAAGCCCAGATATCATATTATTCTACTGCAAACATAAAAGAGAAAGACCTTTCTTTCTCCACCGTGCTATATTGCCTTTATCACACTCAGAAGACCAATAATAATTCTTCAATAGCTTTCAAGACTCAATCCACACTCAATCCTCTGAAATGGAAGTTAGGAAGGATGCGCTGCTGGTCTTACTGAAATGAGACCTGACACCCTCCGACATCCATCTCCTTGTTGAACACATCCTCTTTCCAGCTCTCTGGTCTCTGGTTTTTATCTCTTGGGGCTATTGAGTTCTCCCACTGCAAAGACTTTCCCCTGGCATCTCTTCCCTCTGCTTAAAGGAGCCAATTTTCTTTGGAGGGTTTGGAGAAGAGGCCGGGCATGGGTTTATGTTGGTCCTCTCCTGAGAGAAGACTGGCTTTTCCAACTTGCCCTCGAGGACGGAGAGGAAGCTGCAAGGACGCCTATGGCCCAGTGAGGGAGGGTGACGCAAACACCTGCCCTGCTAGCCAACAGTCGATCATTTCAGCAGCAGATGCTGTTGTCAAGGCACTTCAAGACACCATTTGTGTCCATCTGCTTTGGTCTGTCTGTCTGCCTGACTCCGATTCATCCATCTGTGGCTCTGTTTGTCTATCCATCATACTCCTCTCTCCAAGCATCCACCCATCAAGCTAGCAATAATCACAGTCTTAAATCTATTTAAGGGATCGCTCTAAGCTGCCCATTGGTACAAGTAATTCATCCCATTACCAGTAATTACTCAAAGCCCATTGATTTTTTTTTTTTTTTTGCCCTACCTACTCATGAAGAATCTCAGTCTCCCAAGAACTCACCTCACCTTTAAACACACTCTATAATTTACCTACTTGATTTCCTGGCTCTCCTTCTCTCTGGATTGTAAGCTCTACGAGAGCAGGCATTTTGGGTTTTTGTTCCCTGATGTATCCCCAGAACCCAGTTCAAGGCTTGGCATATGACAGGTATTCAATACATACTTGGTAAATGAATGAATGAATAATTCACTATCATTCCCATTTTACAGATGAGGAACCGAAGGTCAGGAAGGTTAAAAAAACCCGCCCCAGGTTGCATCTAGAATAGATAAAAGCTGAGCTTTGAACAGAGGTCCCTGTAATTTATAAGCCTCATGCCCCTAACAGAGTTCCATATCGCCTCCGGCAAATTAGATATTCCATGGCAAAAGTTATACTCTGGCTGCATTCTACTATCTCTTCTGGAAGTTCCCATTATTGTCAAACCTAAAATCCTATAGGTTGGTTTTTATTCTAGTCACATAGGAGACATGATTTGGAAAAATATGGTTTTCTGATATCCCCACCTTTCGTACTTTGATTTGGGCACTTGTATGTCTTGGTTAGAAGCCAGAAAGTTGACTTGGGTGTAATGTGAACATGAAAAAGAATGTGATGAAAATAATCTGGAGCCTTCTTTTACAGGCAAAAGATGTTGGGGATATATGTTTGGGGATGTGATGGTCCGTTTGCCAAAAGGTTGTTCTCATTTGTTCATTTCAGCAAATATCTCTTGAACACCTACTGTATCTTAGGCCCTCTACTGGGTATTAGGAATGTAACCATGAACAAGACACAGAGGCTCTGTAATCTCTGTGGTTGCAAGACGACCTCCAGTAAAATATTGGGCCAGCATAAACGTGTGTATATGAATGATGTTTAGTTAAAATCTTTTGCATACTTGAGTATTCATTTTAGATAATTGTTTAGATAATTATTATTATTTAATTACATTTAATCAATTTAATTATTTAACCACTTATGGTATTATTTAACTCATTTTAAAATTATTTAATCAATTGTACTTGCTTATTAAATTTTTCTAATTTTTAAAAGAAATAGTCATCTAACTTTAGAGTAACTGTCCAGAATGTTGAGTAAAATGTGAGATTATCTGATTTTTACATTTTACTGTTTGAGCCATATGCAATTGTCATTCTCTTGGTAAAAATAAGTGAAGTGTTGGCCATTTTAATATGGTTCAACTTAATCATCTTATCTGATTGTAAATGAAAATATCGGACCATCTTGTTTAATCCTGGGGCTCACCTACTTGAAATAATATAATAATTCTAGTATTAGGGCTATCGTGAATTGTATCCTTAAAACTTGGTCATTACAGTAGGATTGCCTTTAGGAGGTTACGGGCAGAAGTCATATAACCTCACGAAGAGTTAGAAAGGGGATGCAAAACATCACCTTAAGAAGACTGAATAGGTATCAGACCTGTAAATGTTAGTGTAACCTGATTGAATGTATTAACAGTGTCAAATAAAGAAAGTGTCAATCAGAAAGAGATGACCAGGATACTGCACAGCCATGGAGATGCAAGATAGGAAGAGCTATTGGGATACTCAGCCCAGCACTGTCCAGCTAGAAAGAAACTTACATTTGTATGCCAAATATAAATTTGAGTCCCTGCTTTCAATTGTTTATCATATGTAAATTATACCTCAAAGATAAAGAAAAATTCTATTGGTCAAAATTTCTTTTGGGCTTATACCTAGAGATGGAATTGTTGAATAATGTGATAATTCTGTTTAATTTTTTGAGTAACCATCATACCGTTTTCCATAGTGGCTGCACCATTTTACAGACCCACTAGCAATGCACAATTCTCTATATCCCTGCCGACACTTGTTATTTTTGGTTTCTTTTCTTTTTTCTTAAGTAAGAGCCATCCTAATGGATGTGAAGTGGTATCTTATTATGGTTTGATTTGCATGTTCTCTAATTGCAAATGCTGTAGAGCATCTTTTCATGTGCTTATTGGGCATTTCTATTCTTTGGGAAAAATGTCTATTCAAGTCCTTTGCCTGTTTTTGAATTGGTTTGCTTTTGTTATTGTTGAGTTGCAGGAGATCTTTATATATTATGGCTATTAATCTCTTATCGGATATATGGTTTACTAATATTATCTCTCATTCCAGGGGTTCTCTTTTCATGCTCTTGATAGTGTCATTTGATGCACAAACGTTTTTAATTTTAATGAAATCCAATTTCTGTATTTTCTCTTTTGTTGCCTATGCTATTGGTGTCATATCCAAGAAACCATTACTCAATCCATGAAGATTTACCCCTATGTTTTCTTCTAAGAGTTTTATGGTTTTAGTTCTTACATTTAGGTTTTTAAATCATTTTGAGTTTTTTTGGGGGTATATTATATAACATAGGGGTCCAACTTCATTCTTTTGCATGTAGTTACCTGATTTTCCCAGCACCATTTGTTGAAAGGACTGTCCTTTCCCTATTGAATGGTCTTGATTCTCTTTTTGAAAATTAATTGACCATATATGCGAGGATTTATTTCTGGACTCTAGTCTATCCATTGGTCTCTATGTCAGTACCCAACTCTATGGAGGGTTGTAGTAAATTCTGAAATCAGGAAGTGTGAATCCTCCAAACTTTGTACTTTATTTTTCTTTTTGTTCTTTCTTTTTTTCAAAACTGTTTTGGTTATTCAGGGTCCCTTAAGGTTCCATAAGAATTTTAGGATGAGTTTTTCTATTTCTTAAAAAAAAAGAACCACTATTGGGATTTTTATAGGAATTGTATTCAATCTATAGATGACTTTGGGTAGTATTGTCAGCTTAACAATATTAAGTCTTCCAATCAATGAACATGGGATGTCTTTTCCCTTATTTATGTCTTCTTTAATTTCCTTTAGAAATGTTTGATAATTTTTAGCATACAAGTCTTTCTAATCCTTGGTTAAGTTTATTCCTAAGTATTTTATTCTTTTTTCATGCTACTGTAAATGGAATTGCTTTCTTAATTTCCTTTTAGGATTGTTCATTGCTAGTATATAGAGATGAAAACTGATTTTCGTGTGTTGATTTTATATTCTGCAGCTTTGTTGAATTTTTTTATTAGCTCTAACAATTTTCTTGTGAAGTCTTTCAGATTTTCTACATATAATATCATATTATGTATGAACAGAAGTAATTTTACTTCATCCTTTCCAATTTGGATGCCTTTTATTTTTTTCCCTAATTGCTCTGGCTGGAACTTCCTATATTGTGTTGAATAGAAGTGGTAAAAGCAGGCATCCTTATCTTATTCCTGATCTTAGGGGAAAAGCTTTTAGTCTTTCATCATCGAGTGTGATGTTAAGCATTGCTTTTTCATATATGGCCTTTATCATGTTGAGGTGATCAATGGATTTTGTATTGGCAAGACCATCTCTAGCGTGGAGTTGGAGTCAGAGGATTACAGCCAATGCTGTTTGAATATTTTCTTTCTATTAGCACAATATATGTTCCTAAAGGTCGGGGCGTGTCCATTGATGATATGTGAGATGTTTCTTTGAGGCACGATAGAACAACGTCAAACAGCATTGGGTTCTACTCTTCCACAGGCAGAATTTTATTTCTCACACAAAATTCTTTATTTTTTTAAAATCTCTCTGATTATATTAATGAGAAAGTATGATGCTACTACATCTTTAACACTTCTCTAACACTAAATAAGTTTTTTCTTTTTGCAAAGAGTAGATTTCAGTTTTGGTACCTTTAGCAAACCATGATATCTAATTAGATTTTAATGATATTGTCTTATTTTATTTGCATTTATTTTGCTTTGATTTATTTATCTCTGCAAATGATACAGGTTTTCCACTTATTTGTATCTGCAAAATAATTATAAAGATGCCAAGTTTTATTTTAAAAATAACCGTATTCAAGTAATATATAAGAGAGTTGACTTTTTAAATGCATCAGTTTGCTTAGGGGCTTTGTAGTCCCAGGGAGAAGTTAGAAGCAAGTTCTTTTCCCACCAAATGAATGGAACTTTACTCATGGAATCTAGATGTTCAAGGTATAAATTAAAGAGATGTGAATTTTGATGATGCCCCATCTTCCCTCGACCCAGTGAGAAAGAAAGAGGAGGGCCTTAGCCAAAGAGAGGAGTAAAGAGCTATAATTTTTTTAATCTTCAGACTGACCACTAACAAGCTGGGAGTCCCAGAGGAAGCCTGTGTTGTGTGTCTAGTTGGTGAAGATCAGCGTTTCTGTCAGTGGGTGTCAGCAGAGCAATGGTAGTGGAATGGACTGGGTGGTCACCCATCGTTTCTGGTTGCCCTGGTGTGTTGGCCATCTGAGCATAACTCAAACTTGTTAGTGGTGGCCGAGGTTTCCAGAGTAGGGCTGCCCAGACACGTAAAAGCACCAACACTTAGAATTCCACAATTCTGAAAGGCAAGCACATTCTTATCTTTCAACATACAACTGGTATCTCCTCTCAATTGCCATATGATTTTTAAAAAGTCGTGAAGACAGTTTTACATTTAAGGAAGACCATTTAAGCTTCAACTATATTAGGAACTATCTGGTGATAAAGGGGAAAAAACGCTTGATCCAAAGAGGTATTTGTTTGAGGGCTCCAAGCCTCTCCCCATGAAGGATTGTCCACGAGCCCCTTATCAAGATAGTACCTAATAGCACCAGTGGATACAACTAAAAGCACCAGAATGGCTGAAGTTTAAGAAATATGAGGCAAGACCACCTGTGACTGTGAAAAGAATGCATCAGCCCATCTTATCCTGATGCCACTGAATGTTTGATTCATCTAACTCCTCTAGCTCTGAGCCTCTAATCATCAGATGACCTTTGAATATTACTTGGTTGTTGACAGAGAGAGAAAATGATGGTCACATGGAGGCAGAGAAATCCAATCTGTGTGATAATGATTTTGCATTGAAAACTACTCAGTTAACTTTTTGGTTTTCAACATTAATCTTGAGAACTTGGATAATGCGGATCTGCAACTGAAAAGGGGTGTGTCGTTGGTGTGCTGGCAAAGTCGGGGACTCAGTCTGCAAAGCTGAGGTTTGCACGTGAGATTGTGGGATGAGCACTCAGGTAACGACTGGCTCTCTCTGGGCCTCTGTGGGACTGGCTGGGATGGACACGTACCTGGAGCCTAGATCTCTGAGGGACCAGCTGGATCCTGGACCGGCTCCTACAGAGCGGGCCGTGTGGTGCCATTCACTGCATCTTTCAGGTTACTGCCAATGTGTCCTAATTCTCCCGATCCCAAATAACAAACAGTGAACTCAATATAAGGAATTATGATGTATTTAATGGTTAAGGATAGTTACATGATTTTGGCAAACTAAGACAGGGCAACCAGTTCCACTTGGGTGGAAATTTTTTTATCTGCTTCCTTCAATTCTAGATAAATTTCTATTTACAGTATTATGTGTTACAATTAAAGAAACTTCAAGGCCTTCCTTCTTCTTCTTCTCCTCTCCTTTCCCCTCCCCTCCTTCCTCTTCTCTTCCCTTTCCTTTCCTCCCTCCCTTTCTCTTCCATCCTCTCCTCTCTTCTTTTCTTTCTCTCTCTTTTCTTTCTTTCCACAAAAGAGTCCCTGCTTTGTGTTAAATCCTGTGTTGGGAACAAGGGACAAACAATGCAAATAGCCACTAGTCCCTTACACCTTACAACCCAGTGAGAACTAAGGAAGAAGAGACAGATTAGTGGTAATATATGAATCTGGAATCGGCACTCAGTTAAGAAGAAGAAAGGAAAAAAGAAAGAAAAGATTCATAGTTATTGAGCAAGTTCTGTGTAGCAGGCACTATTCCAAGAGCTTTCCATGTGTTAACTCATCAAGCCCTCACAACAACACGATGAGAAAGGTATTAGTATTATCCATTTACAGACAGGAAAACTGAATCCCAGAGAGGTTAAGTAAC
The DNA here is from genome assembly GCF_000956105.1 of Propithecus coquereli. Classification (NCBI taxonomy): domain Eukaryota; kingdom Metazoa; phylum Chordata; class Mammalia; order Primates; family Indriidae; genus Propithecus; species Propithecus coquereli. The sequence continues at coordinate 11,683,166 of NW_012148285.1, read as the reverse complement.
TTGCCTAAGGTCACGTAGCTAGGAAATGGACAATCTTGGATCGGACTCCAGCAGTCTGGTTCTTGAATCCCCACTTCTAAACACTAACCATGTATACACGAGAAGGACCATAAGAGAATGCAGGCTGCCATGGGACCTTAGAAAAGAGGCCCCCTATGGTGTACTGGGGGAGACAGGGATGTGATTGGAGGAGAGAATGCCCGAAGTCACAGGCAAAGAACACAAGAAAGAAAACCGCAGAGAACAGGGGCCTCCGAGTCCTCACGTTGGCACCCAGCTACAGATAATACCCCCTGAAAGGAGAGGGGATCCTGTATGATCCTCAGAGAAGCTCCCTTTGATTATCATCATGGGAGTCCAGTTTGGGAGATGCTGACCCTTCGCTCAACTGCCCACCAAAAGCAAGTCCTGGGTGACGCCTCGCACATTCCCGTGTGTCTACAGTAGGGCAGTGAGTTGAAGGGCAGCTTCCTGGAATGACACCTTCTTCCACCCCCCCGCAGGACTGAGCCTCATGCTACATCAGGTGTCATCTTCCTGCCTGGTGGGGAGGTGGGAGAAGGTTTCTAGAAGAGGTGGCCTCTGAGAGCAGGTGGGAACTTAGATGCGACAGCAGTGGCAGGGGAGGGAAGAGAGAGCGGGGGCCACCCAGGCTACTGCAGGGCATGAAGCAGGGCTGGGCTGGGATGGGGCCAGAAACAGGACATGAGTCTAGAGGGACAGTCAGAGGCTGGGGTGTGCAGGGCCTTGCAAACCTGATCCTGACTTTGACCTCCGTCCTGGGAGTAACAGACCATTCCGGACACCTTTGGGAAGACCTTGTACAGTAATTATCACTCACATTATTAAGCATTTCCAATATACCAGGGACTGCACCAACTACATATGATAATTCATTTATCCCCCACAAAAACCAGTGGTGTGGGCTCTATTGTTCACCCCATTTCACAGATGAGGAAGCTGAGGAACTGAGAGATTAAGAAACTTGCTCATCTAGCAAGTGGTGAAGCTGGGTTTGAACCCCGAGATTCTGAATCCAGGGTCTGCACTTTTACCCCTTATGTGATGTGACTGAACTGGTCAGGGTCCACCAGGCTATTGGCAACTGGAAGCCCCTTTTCTCCAATGCTCGGCTTTCTGCACGGTTTTCCAGGTCCCCCTCGCCTTCACCGTGAACCAGCTGAGCAGCTGAAAATTCCGTCTTTTGCAATTCGGTCTCAGAGCGCGTATGACTGTGCCGAGATGAATTCGAGTTTAATCTTGCATGCCTAACGAAGTGGCAGAGGTATCTCAGAAATTCCCCTGCTTCTATTAGTGAGATAGTGCGTGAGGCTTATTTCCACTGACAGGCAGTTTTATCATTATTTTTAAAGCAGGGTCTTGTCTCGAATAGTTCAGGCGGTGTCAAAAGGAGAGATAACAAACCTCCTAGAATAAAAATGTCAGTGCAGGGAAGGAGCTAAATATCAGTTAGTCCAACCCCCTCAATGCACAGAAAGGACAGGGATTGTCCCAGTGGCTTTTCCTCTGCACCCCATGCCATCTGTGGGCAGGTCACCCCTCTGGCTGGAGAGCGGTGTGGCATGAGAGGATAGGTGGGGGCTTTGGTAACGGGTGACCTGAATTTGAATTCTAGCTCTGCCAATGTTTTAGTATTTGTGGGACCTTGGGCAAGTGACTTCACCTTTCTAGAATCCAGAATCCCCATTTGTAATATGGGGTATGAAAATTGCCTTTCCAGGGGGAGTTGTGAAGATTAAGTGCTTATCACAATGCCTGGTGCCCAGCAGGCACTCAATGGATAGTAGTTTCCTGTCCTCAAATGCAAGTGAGGAGCAGGGAGTGGAGCTCCCTGACCTTGGGGAGCTTATCACCTGGCAGGGAGGCAGGCCTGCAAACAAATGCACTCATTGCTGGAATAGAGGAATATACAAAGTGTTATGGGAACAGAGAGGAGGGAGGGTCTGATTCTTCTTGGGAAGTGAGGGAAAGCTCTGAGAAGGTAAATCTAGGGCTTTGAAAGCTGGGTAGGAGTTCACCATGAAGGTATCTGAGAAAAGGTTTCCAAGTAGAGGAGGCAGGATAACAATGATGACTACAATGATAGTGATAAAGAAGAAAAGCAGGAGTTGCAAACTCTTCAGCAGGTAGCTTGACAGGTTGAGTCCTGTCCACAGACGTGTTTTCTTTGGCTAGTTTAAAGGTCTGAATTTGAATGCATGTTCTTTCCAAATCCTCACAAACCCTGTCTCGCCATGGACCTTCTGCCTGGCCTGGTTCACACCTTTCTGTTACCTGGCCAATGTCTGAGGCATTTGAGTTTGGAACCCTTAAGAACATAGTGGCAAAGAGCATTGATTTTGGGTCAAGAGAGACCTAGATTTGAGTTCCAACTTCTCTGTGTATTTATGGAAAATAGATAACATGGTGGTAGGGTTTGTACCTATTAGACTTGTATTGTGGTAAGATGGAAATAACAGCACGTAGCTGTAAATTTTGCACCGAATGGTTTTGTGGTTTTTGGTAGCTTTGGTGAATTCCAGGTTTTTAGGCCAATTTTGTGTGTCACTCCCAAATTCTCAACATAGCACGTGTGCTGGTTCAGGTCTTCTGAGAAGTAGATGCCAACTTGGGATAGGAGGTGTGTTATGGACTGAATGTTTGTGTCCTCCTCAAATCCATATGTTGAGATCCCAACTCCCAAGGTGATGGTGTTAGGAGGTGGGGCCTTTGGGAAGTGATTGGGTCATGAGGGTGAAGTCCTCATGAATGGGATTAGTGCCCTTAGAGAAAGGATCCCAGAGAGGTCCCTCAGCCTCTTTCCACCACGTGAAGACAGCATGAGAAGCTGGCTATCTGCAAGCACAAAGAAAGCTTTCACCAGAGCCTGGCCATGCTGGCACCCTGATCTCAGACTTCCAGCCTCCAGACCGGTGAGACATAAATGTGCATTGTTTAACCCGCCCAGTCTATGTGCTTTGTTATAGCAGCATGAACTGGCTAAGACAAGGTACAAAAGAGATATTTGGAGGGAATGGTTGTGAAGGATAAAGGCAGAGAGCAGGGGCCAGCAGGGAGAGACTTACCTGTGGTGCAGGTGTGACACCTGTGAAAGGAGAGAGGGGAGGATGGATTGAGTAGGAAGAGCCTCAGAACACAGTGCAGCTCGGGAAAGTCTCCAGGCTGATGGGGACCAGCAGAGCAGAGGCTGCTCACTGGAGGACTCCCGCAGCAGCAGGAGTGGCCCAGGACCCCCTCCTCCCTGTCCTCCCCCATTGCTCAGTCACTGGCTGGGAGCAGCTCAGCAGAAGCATGGCGTGGTGTGAGCGCTGCCACTGGTGCAACGGCGTGAGGGCTGGAGGCTGTCGGTCAGCCCTGCTCCCTGCAGCAGGTTATCTCGAAGGACGATCTGCCTGGGCACCTCCGCGGTTGCTACAGAAAACCTCAGTAAATCCTTGTTCAGTATAATCGAATTGTCTTTGCAAACCGTAGACTCAATGCTCCGATGCTTTAGTACAGTGAGCATTTGTCGGCATTGTTACGGGCTGAGTCATTCTCCCCCAAATTCATACGTGAATTCCTAACCCCGGTTCCTCAGAATGTGGCTGTCCTTGGAGACGGAGTCTTTACAGAGGTAATTAAGTTAAAATGAGGTCATTAGGGTGGGCCCTAATCCAACATGGCTGGTGTCCTTATGTGAAGAGGAGATTTGAGCGGACGTGTACAGAGCGAAGATGATGTGAAAATACAGGGAGAAGACGGCTGTCCAAGTCAAAGAGAAAGAGAGGGCCCAGAGGAAACAACCCTGCTGTCACCCTGATCTTGGACTTCCAGCCTCCAAAACTGTGAGCAAATAAGTTTCTGTTGTTGAAGACACCCAGTCCACGGTACTTTGCTATGACGTCCTGAGCAGACTAAAACAGACACCCAGCTAGATGCTCTATGGGATCCACAGCAATAGAAGGCCAGAATGGTGCTCTCTAATAACAGGAAAACTATTCACTACTAAAAAAATCCATTTATTAAGCATGGGTCCTTACCATGTGTCTCAGTTTCCTAGGACTTCCCTAATAAATTACCACAAACTGAGTGGCTTAAAACAGCAGAAAATTATCCTGTCACAGTTAGGAGGCCAGAAATCTAAAATCGAGGTTTTGGTAGGGTTGCTTACTTCTGGAGGATCTGAGGAAAAACCATCTCGTGGTCTCTCCCAGCTTGTGGTAGTTGCTGGCCATCCCTGGTGTTCTTTGGCTTGTAAACACATCACTCCAGTATCTGCCTCAGTGGCCACATCACTCCTTCTCTGAGTCTCTGTGTGTCCTTTTCTGTCTCTTATAAGGACACTCTCATTGGATTTAGGACCCATCCTAATCCAGTAAGATCTTATCTCAGTTCTTGTCTGTCTTAATTATATCTGCAAAGACCCTATTTCTAAATAAGTTTACATTCTGAGGTTCAAGGGGGTGACATGAATTTTGGGGAGGACACTATTCAACCCAACACCATGTCATATCTTATTTAAGTTTCCATCAATATACAGTAAGTAGAATTAATACAGGTGAAAAAAAAGGAGGTTCAGAGAGGTTGAGTAATTTGCCAAGCTCACACAGCTGCTGGGCCATCAAGCCAGGGTTTGAGTTAGGCATTCTAGTTCTGGAACCTCCATGCTTAACCAAGCTGTTGTACTGGGTCGTGAAGAAAGAAATCCACTCCACTCCTGCCCAAGAAACTACTGCTCTGATCTCTATTAACACAGCTTAGTTTTTCCACTACTAGAACTTCATATAAATGGGATCAGCTAATATGTAGTCTTTTATAACTGGGCATCTTTCAGTCAACACAATGTTTTTGAGATTCATTTCTGTTATTGTATGTATTAGTTGTTTGTTCATTTTAATTGATGACTATAATTCCATTGTATGAATATAGCACCATTTATTATGAACATTTGGATTATTTCCAGGTTTTGGTTATTAAACTAGAGCTGTTATGAACATTCTTATAAAAGTCTTTATGTGAGCATATGTTTTCATTTCTTTTGGGTAAATACCTTGGAGTAAAATTGTTAGGTCGTATTTAACTAACTGCCAAACTATTTTCCAGGGTGGTTGTAACATTTTAAGCTTTAGCAGCAGTGTATGAAAGTTCTACTTGCTCTATGTCCTCACCAATATTTGGTGTTATCAGTCTTTAATTTTAGCCTTTTTAGTGTACATAAGGTAGTATCTCATTGTGGGTTTAATCTGCATTTCCCAGAAGATTAATGCTATAGAGCATTCTTTTTTTTTTTTTATTGAGACAGAGTCTTACTGTGTTGCCTGGGCTAGAGTGCCGTGGCGTCATCTTAGCTCACAGCAACCTCAAACTCCTGGGCTCAAGCGATCCTTCTGCCTCAGCCTCCCGAGTAGCTGGGACTACAGGCATGTGCCACCATGCCCGGCTAGTTTTTTCTATATATTTTTAGTTGTCCGATTAATTTCTTTCTATTTTTAGTAGAGACGAGGTCTCGCTCTTGCTCAGGCTGGTTTCGAACTCCTGAGCTCAAACAATCCGCCCGCCTCGGCCTCCCAGAGAGCTAGGATTACAGGCGTGAGCCACCGCGCCCAGCCTATAGAGCATTCTTAAGGCTTGGTGGCCATTTGAATATCTCTGTTTTTTTTTTTTTCTTTTATTTCAGCATATCATGGGGGTACAGATGTTTAGATTACGTATGTTGCCCTTGGTCCCCCCCCGCCAAGTCCGTGTTTCAAATATGTCCATCCTTCGGGTGGTGCACATTGCACTCCTTGTGTATGCAAATACCCGTCCCCTCCTCTCTCCTCCCCCCTCCCCCCTGCCCAACATCCAATAGATGTTATTCTTATATGTGCATTTATGTGTTGATTAGTTAATACCAATTTGATGGCGAGTACAAATGGATCCCGTTCTTCTGCTCTTGTGGTGCCCCACTTTGGATAATGGGCTCAAGTTTAATCCAGGAAAGTGTAAGTGGTGCTACATCACTGTCATTTCTTATGATTGGGTAATATTCCATTGTGAACATATACCAAATTTTGATAATCCACTCATGGATTGACGGGCACTTGGGTTGTTTCCACATTCTTGCAATAGTGAATTGTGCTGCCATAAACATTCGGGTGCAGATGTCCTTATCGTAGAATGTTTTGTGCTCTTTTGGGTAGATGCCTAACAGTGCTATTGCTGGATTGAATGGTATTTCTATTTTTAGCTCTCTGAGGTATCTCCAAATTCTTTTCCACAGAGGTTGCACTAATTTGCAGTCCCACCAGCAGTGTAGAAGTGTTCCTGTCTCTCCACATCCTCGCCAACATTTATTGTTTTGTGTTTTTTTGATAGAGGCCAATCTCACCGGTGTTAGGTGATACCTCATTGTGGTTTTGATTTGCATTTCTCTAATGATTAGAGATGTTGAGCATTTTTTTATATGTTTGCTGGCCATTATTCTGTCTTCTTTTGAAAAGTTTCTGTTCATTTCGCTTGCCCATTTGTTGATGGGGTTGTTTGATTTTTTCTTGTTGATTTTTTTGAGTTCTAGATAGATTCTGGTTATCAGCCCTTTATCAGATGTGTAGAGAGCAAATATTTTTTCCCATTCTGTGGGCTGTCTATTCACTCTAATGATAGTTTCCTTGGCAGTGCAGAAGCTTTTTAATTTGATTAGATCCCAGTGAATATCTCTTTGTGAAATGTCTACATCATTTGCCCATAAAAATTTTTTATTATAGGTTGTGTTACTTATTTAAATATTCTGGATATAAGTCATTTGTCAGATATGTGTATTATGACTTTTCTCTCCCAATCTGCCACTTGCCTTTTCATTTTCTTGATGGTATCTTTTAAGGACCAGAAGCTTTTACTTTCAATAAAATTTATCATTTTTTTAGTTTTATGGTTAATATTTTTTCTGTCCTGTCTGAGAAATCTTTGTTTCAAAGATGTTATCCTATGTTTTGTTTTAAAAGGTTTCAAGATATTATCTTTTGTTTTAGAAGTTTTACATTTTTAGCTTGACATTTAGGTCTTTGATCCATCTGAAATTATTTTTGTTTGCTAAGAAATAAAGTTTGGGTGAACTAGCGACCTGTTAATCCACAGTTAAATGATATGTTCATGTGCAAAAATAATAATAACAATAAAGAGAAGACAACAACAACAATATAAAGCTAATATATACTCAGGACTCTTACAGGTGCAAATGAGAGAAAATTCAACGCATAATTTAACAAGGAAAGGAAGATACATTAGCTCATGTAATTGAAAAAGTTCAGGAGAAGATTCAACAATTTGTAAGTGTTTTTTAATTATAAGTAGTACTAGGACATGGAAGAATTGGATGGCAATTCACTCAAGTAATTTTAGAAAAGAAGTAAACATGCAGGTATGGCTGATCCAGGGGCTCAAAGGATGCGATCGACATTTGGTTTCTCTCTCCTCATCTCAGATATTTTTTCCTCAATGGGATCTCTGTTTTCAGATAAGTTCTCCCCTCACCGTGGTAAGATGGTTATCAGCAATTCTAGGCTTACTTCTCATGTTCTCAGCAACCCCCAACTCCTCAATAGTTTGATGGATTCAATTTTATTGATTTCTAAAAACGGGGCATCCAACACACCTAGCGATGGGCGGCTGCCATCTTCAGCTTGCAGCAAATGCCTCAGACGTCATGAAGGAACCTCTGCCATTGGGTTATCCAGTTTCAAGTTCAAGTTCTCTCTATTTTCCCAGCCCAGCCTCTTTGTCTCCATTTAAAAGCCCTGAGCTGTTGATAGGACATTGTAGAGCAGTGATTCAGATCTCTGGACTCAGATATAACCAGTTTCTACTTTCATATTTTACCAGCTGTGTGACTTTGGACAAGCTGTTTGACTTCTCTGAGACTTAGTTTCCTCATCTGGAAAAGGAAGATAATAATAGTACTACCTCTTAGGATTGTTGTGAGAGGAAAATGAAATAATCTGTGTAAAAAAAATCAGAATGAGGGCTGATACCTAGATAAATATCAACTATTATTTTTAGAGAGTTAGACAACAGTGAATTCAAGTCATTCCACAGGGGAGAGAAACATACAGGCCCGAGCTTGAATACTTCAGGGCAATCACAATAAAGGTTCTTCTGAAAAGTCTAAATTCTAGACTGCAAGAGAGGTGCAAGGTGCTACCCTCCCACTATTTCTTCTAAGCTCTGCTCGATGGACACTGTACACAACCATCACTAGACGCATGAGAATATGTTGATGACATAAGAAAGCAGCCTGCTGCATCCTAAATGCAAGGCTTTCAGGTAAAACCTGGAATGAGAATACGGCTTAGATCCAAGCCCAAATTGGGGCCTCTTACTCCCTAAATCCCTAACTTGAAAGCAGCTACTTTGTCAGTGAGAGGTTGGCCAGAACGAGCACCCAGGCACATGCAAGGCAACACAAACGGGAATTCTGGCTGGTGGGAAGGGGTGCTTCCTACGTGCAGATAGAAGAGAGACGGATCTGCAAGAGGGACAGGGGCTTAGAGTCTGCGCCTTGCATTAGCACTAGCTACTGACATAGTTACCTGTTAACCCAGCGAAACAGGCTCTCTCTGGTAAGAGGAGTGAGAAAGGGACCGGAGGAAGAAAGGGTCAGAAGCTCTCTATCCAGAATTTCCATGCAAAGGGTGCAGGAGAGAAGGGGAAACAAGTCTCTCTTGAAACAACCTTTTAATTCAAAGCAGTTTTATGACCTTCGAAAGCCAAACTCAAATTAACATAGAGTTGCCAAGTAAAGAGACTTTCCTGCTGGGTCTTCTATAATGAATAAATACCACTCGTTTGTAATTAGCAGCACTCAGCTGCATACGGGCAATTAATATGCTAACACGAATTAAAACAGTAGATCCTCTTAAGAAAGCAAAACATCAAAGCTTTCTTGGTTTACTCGTATTTGCTTATGTGATTCTGAAATAGCAGATGCTTTTTGCTTTGGCTCTTTTGTTATCCTACGCTATGTGCAATGTCAAGTTTCCATGATACAGGAGCACTGCCGGGGAGTGGAATGTCACAGGCGACCCAGCCGATAGTTACATCTTCCCTTCTGCACTCACCTTTGGGTTTTCTTTCTCTATCCAGAGGTGTTTGTTATCGGCTCATGTAATTGGAAAGTCCAGGAGGAGATTTATCTCACTGCAAATTTTGCTTTTGTTTCATTAACCATTTCTGATTTGTCCATGCTCTCTTTGCAGAAAGGGCTCTAGTAATGTATCATGTGTGAAAGCTCATATTCCCTAAAGTATTTTAAGATCCTCACGTGGAACTGGCCTCCCCCAAGACAGCAGAGATGGAGGCTAGTTGGGAGTTAGCTTTGCCATCCTTCCAAGGTGGACCAAGGGGTTGATGCTGGTGGCATCTCTTATCTGTGGGGCAGAGCCGGACCAGTCTCACTAGCATCTGATGTCACCAGCTGTTGACCAATTAGCAATTAATCAGGTGCTGAAGATGGCACCCTTAAGTCTTAGCTCAATGGTTGGGGGGACCGTTTCTGCAAAAGGATGCAATTTTCAGATGCATGAGCTTTCTAAAGAACACATGCCCTGCATATATCAAGAAAAGCTCACAATTTTATTTTCACTCCCCATTTGCTGGGCCAATCCTTGCTTTATGGCATGAAGAGAAACTTCAATTTTGGGCAAAGTCTTGTGAATTCTGAATTACAATAAAAGCATCTAAATCAATGAGCTGCTATAGCACAGCCGCAATATGACCAGTGCGGTGATGGGAGGAATGCCATCATTATGTGAGGCTTTTGGGTTCTGCAGCGTGATGTCAGGCAAGAACAAATGCTGGGGAGACCCAACTCTGCTTCTTATGAGCTATGTGCACTTGGGCAACAAATTTATCTCCCTGAGCCTCAGTTTCCTTGTGTCTAAAATAAGGGTAACACCTCCTGCCTCAAAGAGAGCTGTGGGAGTTGCACTTTGCCTAGGACGTAAAAGAAGGCTCAGTAAATAGCTTTAATTATTAATATTACGAGAGGTAGTCAGGCACAGTGGAGTGAGCTTTGGGAGTCAAACTGACCTGGATTCAAAATTTGTATTAGCAGTGCGACCTTCAGTGATTTATTTAACTTCTCTGAGAGTCGTGTTAGTTGGGAATGCTCTTCCATACTTCATAGTGCTGTTGGGGGGATAATTGAAACTGTATATTCAAAAGCATCGATAGGTGCTTAATAAACACTGGCTTTCCTTGTATACTGATTTGGGGGGAGCAAAGTAGGAGACGAGGGCAGGAAGACACCGCTTTGAATCCTGGCGACATCCTGATGAGCTGTTTGACCCAGGACCAGTTACTTCACTTCTGCAAACCCCAGTTTCCTCATGTGTGGAAGGGATAGGACAGTATTATTTTGGACATGGTTAAATGGGAAAGTGTGGCTAGCATGTGGCACACAGCAATAATAGCTCCTATTTGTTGCATGCTTACTGTGTACCAGACACTAAGTAACTCATACATATTAACCCATTAAAGCTTCCCAAAAACTTCATGGATAGGAACTCTTATTAGGTCCACTTTACCAGCAAGGCATTTGGGGCTCTGAGAGTTATGTCCAAGGTCATCTGCTAGTGAGGAATGGGGATAGATTGAAACAAAGCCAGTTTGGCTCCAGATCCCAAACTCTTAACCATTGGGTTATGTGAGTTCATTTCCATCCTGAAACCTTTAAAGACTCATAAATGGAATTGGAAGGGAATTAACAAAAAGCAGTTCTCTGGCGTTGTTGAATCATAGCATCATGGGCTAGATGCAGGCATGGCCCTCCTGGTGTGGCCAGGACACTTTTCCAGGGCCAGTGTAGGAGATGGGACTGAGTGGCCAGAACTGGGAAGGGGGGCTTTCCACCTAAGGTTGCACAGGGCACAGAGAGTCTGCTAGGTTCAGCCATCAGATAAATGACAGGCAGACCCGGTTTAGGGGGTAAGTCCCATGGAGTAGAGTGAGACCAAAGTTGGGGCAGTGGAGCCAAGTGTTCAGAACCATTTTTGCCCCAGGCTTTCAAAGAACAGAATTCAGAGGCCCTCAGAGGCTCCAAGGAGAAGGAACTCATAGGTTCTGGCGGGCTTGGGGTGTGGGGAGGGCAGATGGCAGTATTCAACAGGGTCATTAGATTGGGTCTCATTGAGAGGGTGGAGATTACAGCAAAAATATGAAGGTAGTTAGGGAATGTGCCATGGGGATGTCCAGGGCAAGAGCTTGCTGGAGGAAAAGGAAAAGCACGTGCAAAGGCCCTGTGACGGGAGTGTGGCCAATGTGTAAATGATCCTTCAGCAGCAATGCGAGAGTGGTTGGAGCAGATCAAGGCGGGCGGGAGGGGTAGGAAATGAGGCCGCAGAGCTGATGGGAGTAGGGGAGGGCAGTTAGATCATGGAGGAACTGGTAAGATGTTGTTAGGACTTTGGCTTTTGCTCTGAGTGAAATGGGAAGACTGCCTTGCTAAAAAATCAGAAGACTGGATAACACTGAGCCCCAATTCCCCAGAGCACAGGTGGCTGGACCTCAGTATCAACCATCTCCTTAGGCATTTGCTTTCCATTTTGTCACAGTCCCCCCTATTCCCTACTACCCTATCCTGGAGTGCTTCACTCACATCCATTCCTTACGTGGCCTCTGTAAGTATTTAAGGTTGCAATTCCTGTTTTGCAGATTAACGTGTCTCAGGCAATGGCATCCTTAGAAATCAACTTCCCTTGAGTGAAAACTTGGTTCTGGTTTACAGAGACAACAAATGCATCACGGTGGCCCCTGCTAGCCTGGATGGATGCTGGCTGGATCCCAAGTCGTTAGAAGCAAGTTGGGTCTGGTGCGGAAAGATCCATCACGACCCCTACCTTGTCAACCTGCCTCATACTTCAGAGACTCCTCCCACACTCTGTCTCTGGCAGAGCTTGGCGCTGATGTGGGGCTTAATTAAAAGAACATCGCATGCCGGTTTCCTCCACTGGGGCTGGACGGGTTGGGCTCGGCTGGACTGGGAAGAGGACAGGGCTTCCCCAGGCTTCTTAGCAAGGTTGTTTGTGGGACTGTAATGTTGCCGGAGCTGGGGCTACCGGCACCTGGAAAGCAGCGTGGCTTAGGGGGAAAAGGGCTTCAAAGCCGATGTACCTTCACCTGTGGTGGCTTGGCTGTTGTCTTTGTCAAGGGGGAATGACCCTGCAGGACGTTTTGGTGATATGATCCGGGGCCCGAGCCCAGCCTCCTGGGTGTTGGAACGAGGGTGGGTGTGGGGCGTGATTACAGGAGAAGGGACAACCTGAACTCCACGTAAGGGTCAGGTCAGCTACTCTAGTCCTCAGCAATGGCACCAGGCAGGGAGTTTTGCCTTCATTACATCCCCAGAGTGATGACATGCAGGTGGGGATTTGAACAAACTAATGGTATGTTTGTAAGATGTTTAGCCGGTGGTTCTCAGCTGTGGTCGCTCTATAGCATCACCAGGGGAGCTTTAAAAAATACTGACTCCTTGGCTGTACCTTGAGCCCATTGAACCAGAATCTCTAACAGTGCCTCCCGGACATCAGTCTTTTTTAAATTCCCAGGTGATTTACAGCACAGCAGGGGTGGAAAACAGGGGCTTTGGTCATCAGGGCACCGCCTTTGTGGGTTTTGCTATCTCTGGCCCCCACAATAAAAAGGAAAACGAGATAACGTTCTCCAAGGCCAGCTACTTACCACTGCGCTCCCAAGGCTGTGAGCCCAAGGCCTCCTCTGTCAACGAGGAAGACAAGGGAGCACTGAGGGGTGTAAAAGATGTCTTAGCCCCCAACTGCAGTGCTCTCCTTGGTGTAATCAGGAGTGAAGAGAATTTAAAGGAGACCACCCTTCTTACGACGTGATTCAGGGTTGGCTAATCCCATGGCTGGGTGCCCCTCATGTCGTCCCTGGCGTGCCCCTGTCCCCGGATGCTCGAGCCCCATACTTAGAGAATGCACATGCCCGGCTCCCTGGCAAGACTCATTTCCTTCTTTTCCTTCTTTCCTTCCTCTCCTCTCCTTCTTGTCTTTACTCCTCTTTCCTCTTCTTTTTCTCGGGTTTCATTCCGCCCCCATCATCTTTCTCCTCCCTCCTCCCTTGTCTTCCTCAAATTTCACAGAATCTTCTGTAAGGTCCTCTCCATCCCTTGCCTTGTGGCTCGGCCTGCCCTGCCCACGTTGCTCCCCCACCCCCAAAGCATCCATCGGCATCGGTCTCTCCCCTGCTCTGAAACCCCAGTGACGCCAGACCCGCTCGTGGCTCAGTCTGATGGTCTTTGCCTAGTGCTCGAGCCCTCTCTCACCAACCTTCTCCAGGACTTTGCCGCTGCTCAATGAAGCTGGGCCACACCCTGTCACCTTCCGAGCCCACACAGGACCCCCCTCCATTTTTCACTCACGCCGTTTCATCTGCCTGAATGCCTACTCCCTTCCCCCTCTGTCCAAATCCTCCCCGTCCATGGACCACCCCCAAGTAGTGCTGCATTTGGGGAGTCTCCCCTGGGTCCCACTGTGGACAACCATGAGCACTTTATCCAGACACCTGTGTGGCCTCTCCACACTCTGCCCGGTGTGGTGTGGAGCGGAGGGCGTGGGGGTGGGCTCTGAGGCTACTCTGTCCAATTTCCACTTCCGTCTCTGTCACCCACTGACCGTGATCTTGAGAAAAATCACTGAACCTTTTTTTTTTTTTTTTTTTTTTTTTGAGACAGAGTCTCACTGTGTTGCCCGGGCTAGAGTGCCGTGGCGTCAGCCTAGCTCACAGCAACCTCAAACTCCTGGGCTCAAGCGATCCTCCTGCCTCAGCCTCCCCAGTAGCTGGGACTACAGGCATGCTCCACCATGCCCGGCTAATTTTTTCTATATATTTTTAGTTGTCCAATTAATTTCTCTACTAAAATCACTGAACTTTTATGTCTCACTTTTCTCGTTTGCGAAGCGGGGATAACAACTGCACCTGCCGCGTTCGGTGGCGGTGCGGATGAAGCAAGTTCCTGCACAATGACTGTTACGTTATGACAATCATGACAATTTGTCAAGAGCTGTAGAGCCAGGCACCCTAAGTTCTGCCGTCTCCCAGCTGTGTGCCCTGGGTGCAGGGACTTCCTGTGCCTCAGTCTCCATACCTGTAAATGGGTATGACACAAGGACCTAACTCACAGGGTTGCTGTGAGGATTACAATGAAGACCTTCGGAAGAAAGCTTGGCAATCTAGTGAGTAGTCAGAAAACATTACCCACGATTTTTGTTTCCTCTCGTGCACATAATAAATGTCTAGTTTAGAGCTTCACACCTGCACCACCCACAACCCCTACACATACAAACACTCCAAAGTGAGAAACCCGAGGAGAGAGGGAGAGAGAGAGACACTCAAAGCCCTTTGGCAGTGGCAAAGGCAGGCATGACAGCTAATTACCTCTTCCCATTATGGTTTCTATCCCGGCTGCCTTGCGCAGAGATCCTTTGCACAGGATGACGGAGGTGTCATGAGGACATCCGGGCATTGCTATTCAGATGGTACGGTGGACAAGTAAATCGTCTTACTGGCCCTGAAAAGCCTCCTCTCAAATGTCATTTTTCCAGGAATGCCAGTGACTCCTGTTTCTCCATTGTGCCAGCTGGATGGCAGAGCTGTGTGTGTCCCCCTCCTTCCCCCGGGCCAAGGGTGTGGGGCAGGAGTTTGCAGTCCATTCATCCAAGGCTCCAAATCTTTGTTTGTCTGGGCTAGCTAGAGAATCAATTTATATCTCTGAGGATAGTCTGCCTCAGGCAAGAGCCAGCCTGCCCTTTCTCCCTCATTGTTTGGAGATAAATAAATAATAAGAAGGGGGTTGTCACACAGCAGACTGACTGACGGAAGCCAGCGCCCTCAAGCCTGGTAGAAAAAAGAGATTGGTGAACCCAAGGTGAGAAGCGCCTGGGAAATCTGCATCCCAAGGACAACACCTGTGGATTTCATGTGACTTGGAGGCTGGCAGCTCTCACCATGAACCCCCAAGTCTGGACAATAGGAGGGGAAGACAAATGCTTATGTACTCTTTCCTGGGTGGCACGTCTCATCCGTCATCTCATTTGATTCTCACAACATATGTTAGGAAATATTCTCCACATTTAAGTAAGCTGAAATGGAAGCTCAGAGAGGTTAAGTGACTTGTCCAGGGTCACACAGCTAGTAAATAGCAGAGTTGGCATTCTAATTCAAATCTACCTAATTATTATCATTTTTAAAACCATTTTGGACTACCAAAAGAGACAAAGAAAAGAAGGAGTTGCCACACGTGAATCCAGAAAACTAGGATGTTTTCCTCCACTACTGCTACCACTGGCTGACTTTTACTGAGCATTTGTTAAATGTGCCACGCACAGTTAGGCACTTCACAAACCTCATTTCATCTCATCCCAAAAAAGCCTAGGTCTGTTTGGATTCTTTTCATTGTGTCACACCCGGTGCTCTTTTCCCTGTTGGTTGGAAGCTTTTGGGGGATGTAATTTCATCTTTGCCTGTGATAGGCTGGGAGGCTGCTTAGCACGATACCAGGAAGAGCCCTGGTGTATCCTACACAGCAGCGGTTTTCACAACGTTTCATATCATGCTTTGTGGAGCTCTAGGGGTCCACAGAGGTGTCTTTGCAGACAAGTAGAGGGTGATGGGGTGAGTAGAGCTCTGTAATTTTGAGTCAAAAACAGCCAGAGCTGCTCCTGTCTCATTTGTTACATAAACTGGGTGTCCACACCCCACTGCAGCTGGGGAAAGCATTCTATAGCATGGCATGATTGCATGCAAGAGTCGGCAGCCCTGGTTCAAACCCCTGCTCTTTATTTATTTACTAGCTTGAGCAAGTGATCTTGGGCAAGGCACTTAATCAAAAGATTAAGTGTGCCTTAGTTTTATCAGCTGGGTATTAACCAGGGTTCTCCATAGAAACAGAGCCGATAGGATATAGATATAGATATAGAGAAAGAGATTCATTGTAAGAGATTGGCTTGTACCTTTACGGAGACTGAGAAGTCCCACGATCTGCCATCTACAAGCTGGAGAACCAGGAAAGCTGGTGGTGTAGTTCCAGTCCAAGCCCAAAGGCCTGAGAACCACTGGAGCCAATGATGTGAGTCCTAGTCCTAGCCTGAAGACCCAAGATGTAGGAGCTCTGATGTCTGATGGCAGGAGAAGGTGGTTGTCCCAGCTCAAGAAGGGAGAAAATTCACCCTTCTTCCTCCTTTTTGTTCTCTTCAGCCTCCCAGCAGAATGGAGGACACACACCCACGCTGAGGGAGGGCCATCTGCTTTACCCAGTCTACAGATTCAAATACCAATATATTCTGGAAACACTCTCACAGACACACCCCAAAATAATGTCTTACCAGCTATCTGGGCATCCCTTAGCCCAGTCAAGTTGACACATAAAATTAACCCTCACAAACTGTAACATGGGGACTATAATAGTAGAGCCTTCCTGGGGGATTCTTTTGAGAACGAAATGTGATGGCCATACAATTGTTCAGCCTGGAACATAGTAAATGCCAATAAATGCTAGTTTCTCTCCTCCCTCATGCCTTGCTTCACTTAATACAAAATGTTGCTTGGGGAAAACACTCATTTTCCAAGAAGGATGGACAAGATTCTGAATCATTTTTCATCTATCCCATCAGCCCAGCCAGTTTGTATAACTATTGTTTGAGTACCTACTATGTGCCTAGTCCTGTGCCTGGGGGTTGAGTTATAGAAGTGAAGTGGGGGTGGGGTACAGAATGTTCTATGCTATCTTCTCATACATCTATCCGTCTATCCATCCATCCAACTATTCATCCAATAGGTATTAACTGACTACTTACTATATGTCAGGCAATGTGCAGTGATCTGATTCAGTATTTTGCAATATCCTGGGCTTGCTTTGCTTCTAATTCTGCCTTCCTTCCCATAGTTTTTGGTCTTAGACGTCTTCTTAACCTTGGTGCTAGTACCCTACATGTCCTCTTGGAGAGCAGGAAAGCCCCAAACCTGCAGTGCGCAGACTGCCAATAGGGAGGATGAGGTGTCAGCTACCCTAGTGGTCATGGATGGGCACCTCCTTATAGGCATTTCCAAGATGTCTCATTTTGTTTTACATTTTGTTGTACTGCTCTGATCTTGTTCTAAATGCCCTTCTGAATATAGGGGGAAAATGGGGACAAGGGGTATCCCCAATGAGTAGGGATCTATGAGGATTGGAGTGTCATCTCCACTACATTGCAAAGTAGAATGATAGAGTGACAGGTTTCTCAGGATCTTTCTCTTTTTTTCATGTATATGCATATGTATATGTATGTTAGTGACATAATCAAACTGGTATGAACCAACGTATGAATGGATATGCAAGTGTGTCAAGGATTGCAGTGCATGTATATTTGAACATGAGTCGGTGGATATACGTGAGTGTGGGTCTCATGTGCATGGATTGCTTTATAAGTGTGTGTTTCCATTTGAGCTTGTGTGTTTCTGTGTGGGTATGGATCCAAGAGCAGCTATGTCCATGAGTATGAAAAAGAGACTGCTAGTTATCCCTGACATCCATTATTCAGTTCTTCTGTGGTAATAGATTTTTGCTAGGTACATGGCTTCCCAGAATAAAGACTGCTTTCTGATCTCCCTTGTAGTGAAGTATGGCCATGTAGCTAAGTTCTGATCAATAGGTGTGAGAAGATGCAATGTGAGCAACTTCTGGGTCATGCCTTTAAAGAGCAGGAATGTGCTGTCTACATTCCTCCTTTTCCTCCACTCCCACTGGCTGGAATGAAGGCATGGGGATGAGCCATCTTGGACCATACAGTGAAGAGCAACACCTTGCATCTGGGAGAGGAACAAGAGGGAAGGAGCCTGGGCCACAAGCACTCTGGAGCCTCCTTACTAGCCTCGAATTGCTTATTACAGATTGTTTCACAAGATAATAATAAACTTCTTACTTAAACCACCTTCTTTTGTGTCTCAGCGATAACAGCTACAGCAGCTGTAGTAAATTATATCTTAACTTGATACAATGTGTGTATGTGTACATAGTTCTGGTAAAGTTCATTTCCTTCCTGTAGAGTTTCAACATCTCAAATTAGATATCTGCATGTTATCTGGCTAGAAAGGCTCTGCCTGGAATCTTACAAATTGTGCAATCTCTTTGGAAAAGGAAAGATTTGAGGTTGCAGTGTTGAGCACCCAGCTGTAGGACCATTTCAGATGCTCAGGGGAGTAAAAGAGGGATGTCTTCTAGTTAGAGGTCTGACTACTGCCTCTGTGACCTCGAGCAAGCCCTACCTACCTCTCATCCAGGCTTTGATTTATTCCCAGAAGAATGAGGGAGTTGGACTCTATTATCCCTAAAGATCTTTCTTAGCTCAGAGGTTTCATGAGGGCAGCTTCTGCATTAGTGGAATTCTCTTGGCTTCTAGCCCCTGGAAGTACTGAGTATATTCCTAAGAAGATGTATCCAGCTGGAAAGCCTATGGGTCCTGATGCTTCAAGCTGAAGGCTGTGGTCGAGAAATCCTGCAGCCAGCTAGATGCAGAGAGGCCCAGGGGCCTTTGGCCTCAGATGCCCTGAATAAATTGTTGAAGACTTGCAGGTGCATAGCTGCCTTAGCCAAAGATTATTTGTGAAACAGGCATGAATTTGCTCCACAGTGCCAGGATGCAGAAAGCTTTACATTTCTTCATTTTTCTAAATCAAATTAAATCTGGCTCTGAGCCCCCACCCACATGACTGATGAGAGGTATAGTATCGGCCATCTCTGGGCTGCTTCCCCCACCCCATAGGATTGTATCAAATCCTACGGCTTATTTTGGTGCCAGGAGGTCTTCAGCTGTCAATTTTAGGAGATGATCCCCACAGTGGCTGACTTGAACTACGATTTAGATACAGGGAACTGTGCACAGCCTTCAAGGTCATGGTTCTTGGTGATCACCTCTAGGATCCAGGCATCACCCATCAGAGGTTTGTGGGGCACCGAAAGGGAGAACACAAGTCTTCAGCACTCGTAGAATCTGCCTCCCTCCACCCTCTTAGCCTTAAGGACCCCAGTTCTCCCCCAGGGTAGCACTACTCCCTTCTCCCCTCGTAGCATCAACGCTTCCCCCTTCCCTCTGAAGCAACTCGAGCTTCATTTCATGGTCATTCTGACCTGCCAGCTATAGACCTGGATGGGTGCTTTGTTGAGAGGGACTCCTGCAATTCAAAGACACTCTGGCCACTTCCTCTCCCCTACGAAACTAGCCTAGACCTTCAATCGCCACAGTCTCAGAGATAAATAACTGAGCCACATGTGTAAAATTTTCTAGTAGACATGTTAAAAACAATAAAACAAAGTGGATAAAATATATGTTAATAATATATTTTATTTAACCCAATATATCAACAATATTACCATGTGAATATGCAATTGATATAATATTATTAGTGAAATATTTTACATCCGTTTTTGGTGCTAAGTCACTGAAGTCCGGTGTGTATTTTCCACACAGAGCACATTTCAATTTGGATGAACCTCATATCAGGCACGCAACAGCCACGTGTAGCTAGTGGCTACCATATTGGACAGTGTGCTCTTAGAACAATAAAACAAAAACAAAATTGTGGCTGTTCTTCCAGAAGATGAGAAGAGAGAAAAAAACTACCTTTTCATCTTTCTCTCCTTTAGCTGAGAAATAAGACAGAAATGAATATCTCAATAGATTATCTTGACACATTGGGTTACAGAGAACGCAAGTCACTCAAAATAGCTTAAGCAAATCAGAAACTGTTTTGGAAGGGTACACGGGCATCTCATGGAAACTGGGAAAGGGAAATGCAGACTTTTGGGAACAGGAAAGCCAGTGGCATCAAAGACGAATTCTTTCTATTTCAGCCTCTGTTCCTTTGTCTGGGGGTGTAACTTTCTCTGCTTTGCTCAGGCCAGAGAATGTCTCCTGTATTTCTCTCTGTATTTGGGCTGGCTTTACCCTTCTATCTCAGAGATTGGTTTTCTCCATTTTCCACCTTAAAGAGCAGAGTCGCTAGTCCAAACGTGCTCCTCTGGCCCTGAATTTACATATTGTACAACTCCAGTACTCAAAGCTAACAACCCAGCCTCCCACAAATGTCGATTTCGGATTTGTGAGGGAAAGAATTTAATTGGCTCATCTCAGCCAATGGTTTGGCTTCCCCTGGTCAGGGTTTTTTTTTTTTTTTCTCATCCAATCAGCTGTGTCTAGGGGTGAGTGGGTGGAGCCTCTTACAATGGAAAGAGCTGTAGCATCTCAACCTATGGGTGAAGAGACAGTTCTTGGAGAACAGGGATGTGGCTTAGTGAGCACTCAAGAAGCAGCTACTTCCATGATGAGCAAGGAGTCAGAACACAAAACATTCTTGGCTGCTATTTTTCTATCCGAGAAAAATCCAGCAGAAATAAAACGGACTCCAGACTTTTGTGCTGAACAAAAAAAATGGAGACTTGAATACATCCATGTTCATAGCAGCATTATTTTCAATAGCCAAAAAGTGGGAGCAATCCAAGTGTTGATCACTTGATGAATGGCTAAACAAAATATGGTCTATGCATATAATGGAATATTATTCAGCCTTAAAAAGGAAGGGAGTTCTGACACCTGCTGTAACATGGATGAATCTTGAGGCCCTTGTGCTAAGAGAAATAAGCCCACCACAAAAGAACAAATACTGCATGATTCCACTTATAGGAGGTATTTAGAGTAGTCAAATTTGTAGAGACAGGAGGTAAGATGGTGGTTTCCAAGGGTTGGAGGGAGGGGAGATGGGGAGTTGTTTAATGGGGACAGAGTTTCAGTTCGAGATGATGTAAAAGTTCTGGAGATGAATGGTAGTGATGGTTGTGCACCAACATGAATGCACTCAATGCCACTGAATTGTACATTTGCAAGTGGTTAAGCTGGTAAATTTTACGTTATATGTATTCTACCACAATTTTTAAAAACGTCGGCTTGACTCCTAGGTTTATTTTAAAGAACTGGTCCTTGGCTAAGGGAATTAGGAAAAAGGCAGTTCCATTTATTGTGAGATATTCTCCACTCTCACAGAGATGGAGGTGTTCCTGGATCACATTTGAGGTAATTAAATCTTTGTTCCTGCTAAATTATACGCAGGTGTTTTCTTTTCCTTTCTTTTCTTTTTTTCTTTTTTTTTTTTTTTCTGGTCTAATTCTAAGGCTTATATATAAACAGACAGGAAGTCCTGGTGATAACACAATATTTCACACTCTAACCAAAACACAACTGTGCTCAGAATGGGCACTCCCGGAAGAGAGAAAATATATTAAGTTATAAATCTTTGCAATCTTTCCCTGCCCTGGGCCCACCTTGCTCGCTCTCTTTTCTTGTACAGTGTGTAGGTGATGGTAGAAAAGGAAAACTGCAAGAAGCCAGAAAGCTGAGCCTGAGTAGGGAGAGGAGAGAAAACAGAACGACTGCCAAGGCTTGATTGATGAGGGAGTTTTTGGGAGCGTGGAATGAAAAAAGAGAGGCTGGGGAAAGGATTGTGGAGTTTCACTGTGTATCATGAAGGACTTTTTCCCTTTGTCATTTACCGCAGCAAAGTTATAAATTGTCTTCCCATTACTATTTGTTGGAATGTCCTCAGGCACAAGGTGACAAGGCTGCGCGTGGGTCACATCCACAACCCCAGCGTCTAGGACACTGAGTCGGTCGAATTGACAGAGGAGTGACTCCCTGGCAGCATCATTAGGGTCTTGTTCTCCTAACTCCTTTCTTTCCCACTGCACCACCCAGCACTCGTAAAAGCCTTTCTGAAGTGATCAACTCAAAGAAGCCAAAGCAGGGCCCGCCGTGCGGGAAATACTGCAGCAATTATCACTTTATGTCATTCTGGAGCTCTGCACAAGACTTGAAGCGAGAAAAGATAATGGCGGTGACAGAAATTATGTCGAGAATGGCTGTATATCACTTCGTTTAGTATAGGAGGAAGTCAAAATGTTCATAAAAGTCCATTTGGTCTGAAAGCAAATAACTTAAGTCATTCAAACTCGGTCTTGTTGGACCATAAAGCTGCTGGCAATATTTGGTAGAAACGACTCTATAGAAAAATAAATTATATTTATTGAATTGAACTTCAAGTAATAACCCTGCCACCTACTCTTTTTTTTTTTTTTTCTGGCCTTCCACATCCTATGAATTTTGATGAATTACAGAAAGTTCTATGGCAACATAATCACCTAAACAAAAAGCTATCCACGTAATAACACAAGCACCTTTAAACCAGAGAAAAATTCATTTGCCTTCCAGGCCTGATCACTATTTATTCTCTCGCTGCTCTGATTGGATTTCTCCAAAATAAAATTCAGAGTAACCCCTTTTTGTTTACGGCTGCAGGTGTTCCTTGGAGCTACCACGCTAGTCTACAAGAGGCTACTCTAGTCTACCAGGGTGACTCTTGGATGATGGGGGTCAGATTCCATCCCCCTCCAAGCTCTGAATCTTGGCCTTTTTTGATTAAGTGTGACACTACGCTGCTCCAAACCTGTGCCTCCTTTATACAGAAAAGATGTAGGGACCTTGGTTGAGGAGCATCCCAGAACCACGCCAAACCGTAAAACAGCACATTTTTTAAATCCCCCACAATGACTTAAATCTTGCTCTCCCCATCCTGACTTGTCTGCACGGCTTCTTCTGAAAATTCAGTTCACCTATCACTTTCTCCAGGGAGTGCTCTCTGATTTCCCCCAGGCTAGGTTATCTTATGCATCTCTCCCATAGGCCATTTCTAGTGCATCTGTGGAAATTTTGGATTCTCAAGATCTTTCAGCTCCCCATGTTTGGAGAATTCATTCCTTCACTCATTTGTTCAATAATATATTTTGAGGGCCTGCTACGTTCCAGGCACTGGGGCCACAGCAGTGAAGAAGCCAGACACAAATTCCTTCCCTCTGGAGTCTACATTTGAGTAGGGAGAGATAGACAAGCATATAGATAAATAAAAATGTGGTGTATTATATGATGATAAGAGCCATGGGGAAAAATATAACATGGAAGGGTAATAAGGACTGCGGGGGAGAAAGGTTTCAGAGTTTTAAATAGAGTGGTCTCACTGAAAAGGTGACATTTGAGCAAAGCCTGGAAGGAGGGCTTCCTCTCTCCCTAAGAGCCCTAGTGGTGGGTGGCAGACTCTGCATCTAACTGTGGAAACTCAACAGATCAGATGTTAACTTTCCCAGCATGTCTTGCAGCTGGAGTAAGGATGGGTGACCTAGGTAACTGAACCCAAAGACTTGGTTTGGTTTTGGAAAGCTAAAGAAGATGAGATGGTGGAGAAACTGTCTGGCACAGCTGTGGCAGCAACGTGCAGGTTCTAGGGCATGGGGTCAGGAGTCCACACCGGAGCAGCGTTGTTAGATTAAAGCACACAGTGTGCACGGACTGTGGCTGCAGGGTTTTCACCATGGTAGTTTCGAGAGTGAGGTACCAGCCTCTACTGATCCTCCCTTTTCCTGCCTGTTTTATAAGTGTTGATCTTCAGGCTCTCTGGTGCTTCTGTGAGCTCCCTGGTAACCTCCTGGCAAATTCCTTTTCTGCTCAAATAAGCCAAAATTGGTTTCCGTTGCTTGCAAGAAATAACCCCAACTGGCACATCCCTGTTCCATCCTGCGCTTGCTTCCATTAGCACTTCTGTCTCAGTGTGCGGCAATGCCTGGTTTACCTGTGTGTCTCTTGTGACGTCTCGAGGGTAGGGACCCCATATTTATTTATTGTTCTTCGTCATGCCTGCATTTTCTAGCCTGGGACTTAGCATACAGTGAGGGTTCAGTGTGCTTCTGTTGAGTCTATGAATGAACAAAAAGGGGAAAGAATGCATAACTGGAACGTCTGAGTCCATGCGTTTCCTCATGGCATCTTTACTTTCTAACAAAGTCTAGAGACCATATCCAACCATGCCAAGGTGGCTCTGTCACTCGAGTCTGACACATAGTGTAATGCAAGGGAGAGAGAGAGAGAGAGAGAGGAAGGAAGGAAGAAAGGAAGGAAGAAAGAGAGAAAGGAAGGAAAGAAAGAAAGGAGAGAGAGAAGGAAGGAAGGAAGGAAAGAAAGAAAGAAAGAAAGAAAGAAAAAGAACAAACATAACCTAGCTCCAAGAAGATTAAGTAGCTTGTTCACAATGCCTGACTAATACCTGTGGGAGTTGGGATGAAAAAGCAGGCATGTCCTGGTCTTCTCGAAAGCCCGGGCCCTTTCTGCTGAAAGGAAAGGGCTTAGGAAAGGCAAAGACAGGAGATGTGCTTTAGGAGGTCAGGCAGAGCCAATCCCCCACGTTTCCAAAGGCAGCATCTTGTTCCGAGTGGATGATCAGGGAAGGCATGAGCCATAAGTGGTGTTCAGGAAGCATAATCATCAACCTGAGCACTTCACATCCAGCCAGGGTCTCTAAGGCCACTTGGTGGACAGATCCTTCCTCTGCTATGTTTCAGCCAGGACTGGCTGTGCAGGAGCTCGAAGCAGCCCTGGGTGAGAGCTACTGATCTACATAACAGAAGAGGAAGCAGTTCTGCATGTTTAGGGTGCTGTAAGAGGAGAAGGTGCGGCCCCAAACTGGCCAAGACCTCGGTTTGGCCGATGATCAGATAGGCTGGGAAGTCTTCTCCGGGGATTGTGGTCAGCCTGCGCCTTGTCGGACATGGGTGCTCCATGGGAATTCTGCACCCTAGAAACTAGGACAAGGAGCAGCTGATCCCTCAGAAACAGTGGGGTGCCAGCTTCTAAGTGGCTATGTGGCCTTGGGCTGGTCCCCACCATAGTGATAAAGGAGCTAGCATTTATTGACAGTTATTATGTGCCAGACACTAGTTTTAATGCTTCCTATGCATTTACTCATTTGATCCCTATGACAATCCAATAAAACAGCCACTAAGGTTACCCACATTTTATCAGTAAGGAAACTGGGCAAGAAAGGCTTAGCAACAGCCACAATTGCACACAGTGGAGTCAAAATGAACATGCAGGCTCCAAACTACTGGTTTTATCTCCTCTGTTTCCTCTGTGTGTAAAATGAGGGGTTGGATTAACTGATTTTTAAAATATCTCCCAGTGTGAAAATTCTAGGATTCTAGGCAGCCATGAATGCAACGCATGTTTATTGAACATAAATATATGCTGGACAGTATGGGCCGTGAGTCTTCTCCAGGAATACAGTTCTAGAACAGGGGAGGTAAGACAAGCATGCTTTTATTTAAAAAAGAACCAACCAAACAAATTGTAATGGCCACTATTAACAGTGTGTTAAATGTCAGTCATGTGTCAGACACTGGACCTGAGTTAGCTTTAATCCTCACAAGAACCCTGGAGGGTCATTATCACCTTTCGCAGCTAAGCTATTAGAGGTCAGAGGTGACTGTGGCTTGCCACGGGAAATCAGAGAGGTTAATGTAGAGTACAGGGTGGAAGGCTCCTGTCTCATCCCAGGCTTAGATGGGCCACCTCCCTCTCTGTCACTTGGGGGAGGGCGTGAAGCAGATTAGTTCACGCTCCAGACTCTGAGGTTTGGCTTCTTTGGCTCCAAGACTGGTGGCAACTCCAGGTGTCATTCTCTCTTTCCTAAGAAAGTCCGTGGAGGGAAGAGGAAAGACTCCAGGTGGCTTTTGGATGGCCTGAGAAGTTGGTGGCTTCATTAGCAACAAGCACAAAGCAATGATTTTTTTTTTTTTCTGGCTTGCTCCAGGCATGGTGGGTGACTCCTTTTCTCAGAACACTGAATGGTGCTGCCCCACCTGGTGTTCTCAGCCTGGGTGTCCCCGTAACCACTCCATGTTACATCCACAAGCCTGGCATGGTCCCTTCTCCATGCCTTTTCATGCTTTTTCCTTGATTTGTTCTCCTCTTTTCCAATTCCCCCTCCACACTATCACCCCCTGGCAAACTCCTACTCAACCTTTGTGACTATACTCCAAGCCACCTCTCCCCAGAAGCCTTCTGCAATTCTCCAGTTTAAACGGCAACTCCCTCTGCACTTCCTGAGCCCTTGGTTTATATCTCTGTTTTCATAATCATTATTCATGTTTATGGCTTCCCCAGTCGCTCAGAGGTTCCTAAAGGGCAGGGACTTGTGTCGTATTTGTCAACTGTATACCCCGTTGTGCCCAGTTGATGATAATATTCACTCATCCGTTCATCATAGTCACAGAATTGTTGAGTAACACACAAGCACTGTGCTAGACTTTGGAGTAGGTGGGGTAAGTTTGCTCTGCTCTCCTGGAACACAGACTCAACTTCAAGAGCAAGACAATCTAACAAAAATTGTGACAGAGTGTTCCAGGGGTACAGACAAGGCAAGAGAGTAACAAAGGAGGAAGACGGACTCTACAACTCTGCAGGGAGCTCAGGAAGAATTTTCCGAAGGAAACGCTCCAGTCAGGCTTTGAAATGTAAATTTAAGTGGGGACTTTTCAGGCAGACAAAGTGGGCGGAGAGGAAAGGCTTTCTAGGTGTAGGGAAAATTCTGCACAGAGGCCTGAAACAGTGAGATGAGGTGTGTTTGGCAGGGATGAAGAGTAGAGTTTGTGCAGGGGTGTCAGGGCAGGTGGCCGAGAGTTGGGGATCGAGGGGGCAGGGTGTGAAGGATTCTGTATGTCCTACTGAGGAGTTTGGTTTATTCTCATAGGTGGAATGGAGTGTCTGCACAGTTCACAGAGAGGGAGCTGCCGCCACCATCCCTGGGCTGAGTCTTGGCAGCTATGTTTGTGTGGACAAGCCCACATCCTTGGGCACAGCTGATAGGGCAGGGATGGACATACAGCCCCAACAGGAATGACCCCATGTCTTTTCCCCTAGGATTTATCACTGAAGCTGAGAAAGAGCTGAGTCAGTTTCTTCTTGTGGCTAGTGTTTGACATTGAAAATCACTTGCTAAGCTCCCTTTTCGGCTTCTTATTTTGACTATTATGGGCTGAACTGTGTCTCCAAAACTCCTACGTTGAAGTCTTATCCAATAGTCCTAACCTCAGAATGTCTTTGGGAATGGGGTCTTTAAAGCAGTAATTAAGTTAAGAAGAGGTCACCTGGGTGGGCCCTCAGCCAATAGGCCCAGAGTCCCTAGAAGAAGAGGAGAGGAGGACACAGATACAGAGGGAAGACCACGTGAAGACACAGAGAGAAGGTGGTCACCTACAAGCCAAGGAGAGGGGCCTCAGCAGAAACCAACCCTGCTGACACCTTGATCTTGGACTTTTAGCCTCCAGAATTGTGAGAAAATAAATTATTCTTGTTTAAGCCACCTAGTTGGCTCTGTTTTGGCAACCGTAGCAAAGAAATACAGTGGGTCTCTAGCTAACATCTCAACCATGTGGGCATCTGGCTTGTGGTCTGGGGTGATCCTTTATCTTCTCAGCAGGCCCCCAAGGATGGTCCCTCCTGCCACCCCCCAGTTCACAGTGGCAATGTTCAGATGCCTGGTGGTGGGGGTGGGTGGGGGCTATTTCCCTCCCTATCCTGGAAAGAACTTGCCTGCCATTCCCAAACTAAATACATGTGCATTGGACTCTGAAGGAAATTTGAACAATTCTTTACTCAAGGATTCAAGGCTTAGGTGTTGAGCACCATACTACAGTGTTGGGGACAGCTGGGCCTTGGTCCGATCACATCAGCTATGGGCAGCACTCAGAGCACCCATGGACTGGATGTTGAAGTGTGTCCCATGTGTTCCTCCATGCCTAATGGTCTTCCGCCTTTCTCAGCCCACATCCTCTCCATTTCACCTCCCCCTAGAGTACTCTCACTCTCCTTCCTTCCTACCCATTTGCAAATCCACCTCCCACTCCACCAAAGCAATGAGGTCTCCATATGTACCAGTCCTTTCTGGTGTCTGGCAGATTTACCAGTCCCACGTAAGAGACATTCCAAAGCTCTTCTCCTGCCCCTTGGTCACTGACGCCTATAGAGTGCAGTTCTGACTCAGGGCCAGCTGGCTGGGCTGTGGGGACTGCTTTTCTCCCATGGATAGATTGGAGCCTTTCCTTCTACTCTGCGTTTCTGCGGCTGTTTGTTCCCCAGAGTATTTAAAATGAAACTGATATCATCACATCACCCCCCAAATTAATTTATTTCCCAAACATACCCCCACTGCATACATATCCTTCTCATCTGCTTGAGAATTTAATATTCTTCTTATTAAGATAACTTTACATTTATTTCTTGCAAGCTAATACCTTGAACTTATTATGTTCTAATTTTCCCCTTTGTTGATTAGAATTAAATCATAAATCCACTTAACTTGGCAGAGAATGTCATTTTGAGTTCCATTTGTGTTGAAGGGCTAGCTGGTCTTGTTTTACTTCACTGTATATTACAATCCTAGAAATGAAGGGATGATCATAGTCTACCTGCCCTGGGCAGGAAGGGGCAGAAAAAGTGGAGAAGAGAAAGAATAATGAAGCAGACACCCAACAAAAGCAGAGAAGAGTGATGGAGAGACGGAAAATGCCCTGTGTTCCGGGCAGTATTCCGTGTTTTGTTTCCAGAGCCTTCTTGTCCTCGGGTGGCTGTGACAGAGATGCCAGTAATTCCAGATGTACAACCCCCTCACTTCTGTAGTAGTAGTAGAGCCTCTAGTCTTTAGTGTGGCACTGGATGCTCAGATTAAAGACTACCTTTTCTAGCTTCCCTTGCAGCTATGTGTGGCCACGGAACTACATTCTGGCCAAGAAGATGTACGTAGAATTGAATTGATATATATGACTTTTGAGTTGTGCCCTTAAAGTGAAGTATTGCTTCCTTCACTCATCTTTCCCTCTTTCCATTGGGTGGATGGTAGATATGTTAGTGTCCATTCTTAGGCCATGCAGGTGAGAACAGTATGCAGGCATGGCAGAGCAAAAAGACGGAAGGAGCCTGGGTCCTGGACAAAATGGAGTCACCTGACCAACCCTGGAATGCTTACCTCTGAACTATTATGTGGGAGAAAAATAGCTGACTTGTTTAAGCCACCATTATATTGGGATTCTGCTATATCAGTGGGACCTATATCCTCCCTGATTTCTACAGGTGGCTTTTGCGGGGCGGGGGCAGCCAACATCTCTTTGTCTCCTTCCACAAATTCTTCGACTCATTCTAAAGTAAGAGAACTCACTCTCCTCTCCTGGTCACTCACTCCAGTGAAAGCAGTACAGATGGAGGTGCCACAGCCACGCTCCCACTGGGCGAAGGCCCATGAGAAAGGGAAAGATGATGGCAGTCCCCAGTGGGAAACAGAAATGAGAGGTAGAGAGGCCTGACAGCATTTGAGCTCCTGGTTCCAGTGGTACCTGAAGCTATATCTACCCCATGCTTTCTCCACAGTCTCCTTAAGTGGCCCCCTAAATTGTTCTTTGGGGATGAAGCTCATTGAATTCAATTTCTTTTTTTTCCTTTGCCACCAAGAGTTCTTACTAACTCCCATAAGCTAACATAAATTCTCTCTGCCCTTATCTTTTCCCCCTGTTAATGTTTGCTGCATTTCATTTTTATTGCTGGCTACCAATGAGTTCTAGAGTTGAAAAAAAGCCAGTGGTGGTTTTTAACCAGATTAGAGATGGAGTCAGATTTGCCTCTCAGGATGCTCACTTGGGGGGGGCCATGGAGGTTTTTATCTAATACAGAGTTGAATTCCCCACAGCCACGGGCAGAGAGGTTTCTGCAGGACCCTGTGTAGCTGCCCAACTTCATGATTTCCAGAGAGGAACAATACCTCTCCGCCTCCCAGGATTCTTGAAGGCTCAGACTACAGCTGCCACCGTTTCCCAGAAAATGGTTTAGGAGTCACCCTGAGATTGGGTAGGAGGCATGAGGGCAAGGATGGGGGATGTATTTCTGAGGAAGACTTTACATGCATCTCAATTCAATGAAAGTTACTGAAGCAGAAAGGTTAAGTAAGTAACTTGTTAAACATCCCACAGCTTTTAAATGAGAGTGTAGCACTTAAAAGTAGATCTAAGCCTTGGTTTCCTCATCTGTCAAATGGCGATAATAATCTCCACCTCACTAGATTATTGCGGGGCTTAATTGAGATAGCGTATGTGAAGTGATTGCCTTGGTAAGTAAGTTCTCGATAAATGGTGGCTACAATTATTTTTTATAATTACGGTTATTATTAAATAACTCACTGGGCCCCTGGTCCTTGCCACAGGAGGTTAGATCCAAGGTACGGGAGGCAGGGCTGTCGCACCACACAACTCCGTGCCTCTACTCTGAAGGGCGTTCCTTACAGGCCGAACCCTGGCTGCAGGTATCAGTCCTGAAAGGAGATCAGAGAGAAGGCATCCTAAGGGCAATTGTACTTTATAGACTTTTCCTAAGGACACAACCATATCCTTCTCTTGTGGGAAGCAGACATTTTGGTTTTGGCTTAGAGATGCCTTCTCCCCAAGGCGACCCCAACTCCACATCTTGCAGGACGACACCTGGATGGGGGCAGGTCTAACATGTTTAAAGCTGCTGCAGATTCTTTGCAGCTACAGCTGCTCCCCCTCCATGCTGCACCCATGGTCTTCTCTGCAGCTGGGCCCAGGGCAAAGCTTTAATTAATGCTAGAAGAAGGACATCTACAGCTGCGTTTGGATTCTTCGTGGCAACTGAGGCAAAATCTCAGATGCGGTGGGGAGAATCTGCCTGGAGGGGTCAGTCCTCTGCTGAAGACGTCATGTGTTTCACATGGCCTTTTGGACAAAGGCCAGAATCCTTAGAGTGAGGAACAAGTCCCCATGTAACAGCAACTCCCACCCAGAGGGCCGTGGCACACTGCTAAATTCAAATCCTTCGTAAGAGGTTCCCCCAATCTGATCAGTGTTTATATGACAGCATAAACCAAGACCCTCCAGGGGCATGTTTGAGAAATGGTAGATGGTCACTATCAGGTAAATTTGTAAGTTAAAGATAAATGCTGAATTGTTAAAGAGAGAGAATTTTTAGAGGCAGCGTAGGAGGGAGAGAAGAGGGATGAAGTGGCCGGTAGGGGTGAGGAACTTGGTCAAAGGGGCAGAGGTGTTTAACGGAGGAAACTGATGATGTTTCAATGACATGTTATGCAATTTAACCCTTTTTCCCTATCCCTCCACTCAGTCTGGAGGAAATCATCCACTCCTTGCAATGTCAGAGGGGAATAGCTTCAGATGGAAGCTCCATAAAAGCAAAGCGTGTTGTCTGTTTTATTCACTGCTGTGTCCACAGTTCCTAGAACAGTGCCTGGCATACAGTAGGTGCTGAATAATGATTGTCCTGTGATCTCTTTCATAAAACCTCTCTTGTCTCTTCTCCCATCCTGCCCCACATGTTCTCTGCTTTAACCCCACTGAACAGCTTCCAGCTCTTGGAGTATGTCCTACTTTATAACTCGTTTGTTCATACATTCATTCAGCAAATATCTACTGATTTTCTGTTCTGTGCCAGGTGTTGTGCTAGAAACTGGAGATACTTGGAGATCAAAACACAGAGTTACGTAACAGTGGGTAAAGAGAGCATCATTCTAATCATTTTATACACACACACACGTACACAAATATAAACCTGCAAGCTAGGACAAATGTGATGAAGGACAATTATGAGGGGCTACGAGATTTGATTATAGCAGGATTTGTTTCAGATCGGGGAGGTGATATTATAAGCGAAAGATAAATCTGAGCTCTGGGGGCCCATTAAGCAACTGAAAGAAAGATTGTGAGCGTGGCCAGAGCGGTTGAGAATGGGGGGCGTGGCACGTTTGGATATGAAATCAGAGAGGTCAGCAGGGGCAGATCCTGCAGAATCTTGCAGGCCACAGTAAATGTTTTGGTCTTCATCCTAGAAGCAACGGGGACCCATCGAAGAGTTTTAAGTGAGGTGGAGATGTTTGACATGATCAAATTTGCTTTATAAAAAGATCATTCTGGCTGCAGAGCTCCTTTAAGCTCCCTGCCACTCATCTCTGCCCCTCAAGCCTCCCCTGCCCAGTCCGGGGCCATGCAATTACTTTGTCAGTGGTGAGGACAGCCACAGTAGGTGACTGAAATCTCAGCCATGTATTTATTGACTCTTGGCTGCTGTTCATAATGAACTCTCAGCTTCCCGGGGGGTGCGGGGGAGCTGAGTAGATTTGCCGAGAAGAGGAGGCAGGGCTGGGGGAACTGCAAGGGATGGATATGGGGCTCCGTGTTCTGTTCTCACATCTGTCTCCCTCTATTGATGCCTGCTACCAGGATGATGTATTAGAATTCAATAAGCCGAGCTTGTCTTTTCCTAGAAAGGGAAGGGCTGGCAGGGGGAGAGGCAGGCCCCTCGCCATCAATGAAGGGGGAAACAGTTCAAATGAGTCATTCTATTAACTAGCAGGGGGAATCCATGGCCGGTGTAAGGCCATTGCTATGTCATTAATTCCAGTTCTCACCCAGATTGTTTAACCTTGGCGGTTTTGGTGGCAGCAAGACCTGCAAACCCTAAGTCCGATGAGATAGCTGGGCACCGCAATCTCTGTAGCTCCAGGAGCCAGGGTGGAAAAGCTTTTTCTTCCTCTGCCTGGGCTGTTGATTGCAGGGGTGGGAGAAAGTCTCAGCAAGATGAGGGGGGCTGGCGATGGATACACAGATCTTACGCGCTGTCCTGCTCAGGAACGTCTGTGATGATAATGATCTCGGCCGATGGAGGGCTTATCTTGCCCTTGCCTTATGAAGTGAGATGGGGCATTTGGTTCAACTAGAACTGTTCTTCCAAAGAGAAAGCTACTTTTGTTGGGAAAATACTTTTGGTCGGTGTTGGGGCTGCGGGTTGTTCTTGGAAGTACCTGTTTGGATTTCCATGCAGGGTTGTTCTGGGGGGGAGGGGAGTGACAAGAGGGAAAGACAGGAAGTTATGGGCTGGAGACACCAATATGGTGGAAAGCCACATGCTTCGTGATGTGACCTTTTCCCGTGACCCTGCAGCACATTTCTAAAAGTCCTCAAAAATCACAAAAGAGTCGATGAGACTTGATTTCTCACAGACCCTGGAGAAGAGGCAATCTTGGGTTTTTTGCAGGGTACAACTCTGGCAGCATGGGCGGGCTGATTTGGGTCATGTGCCCACCTCTGGGCCAATCACAGTGGCTGGGAGAATGCAGCGCTCTGATTGGCTTGGGCCTGTGTCACATGCTCTATGGGAAAAAGGGGTGGAGTCCCATCTGGGCACACACAGCTGGGAAGGGCACTTCACCCAGAGACAGCTGTTCCTGTGCGTTGTCTTCTCTGTGTCTCTTCTGCTTTTGCCTTTTGTTTTTCTCTCCTGTTTCTTCATATACTGCCATTAACAGTAACCACAGCCACGCAAAGGCAGGGGGTGCTGGGGTAATAGGTATCTGGCGCTGTGCTCTGCAACTGACGTAAATTACATCATCCATCCTCACGACGACCCTGCGAAGAAGGAACTTAGCCCCTTTTACAAGTGAGCAAATGGAGGCACAGAGAGGATACCATGTCCAAAGTCATGTACCTGGTACATGGTGAGGAGGCACCAGCAGAGTTTTACACTTGGGTCTGTCTGGCTCCCACGCCCACGCTGCAGCCACGGCTGAACTGTCCTCGCATGTTTTCCCCTCTGGTTGGGGACAGGCACATATAAAACTCCCCCGAGAGAGAGGATCTGATTGGGTTGGCTGATCCCATCCAATATGGACAATTCCTGAGCCAGGACTCCTCGCAGGCCCTCTTAGTTGGACTTGCAGGGCTGTCTGGGACTGGGACTCTGATCTCCGGTCCAGTCCCTTGTGGCCAGATGTCAGCTTACCTGGCCCAAAGCCCAGTGACTGTGGCCATTTTCTTAGGATGGTGACACAGCTTCAAGGATTCCTCAATTTGGCCACCTCCAAGGACTGGACAACTTGGTGTTTTTAGACAACAGAATATTAAAGCTGGTCCGGTGCCCCAATTTTGCAGATGTAAAAACTGAGGCCCAAAGAGCATATACAGCTAGCTAAGGTCTCACACACAAAGTTTATGACAGGAGGTCTTTGGAGGCAGCCTCTAGCGCTCTTTCCGCTACAAAAGATTGACCCCCCCGCTCCCCGCCACACACCAGCTCCAGATCAGGAGAGAGAATTGGAAATGCCATCCTCAAACACTTGGCGGCCAAAGAGGAATTTGTTATCTTTCTCCTTTCCCACCTGGGCTCTCTCTGCCAACCCTCTCAGAATTTTAAAGAAAAGCCTGTTAAAAAAATCCAGTCTCATTCTGATGTTTTATTAATGGACACTGCTGGTATTTCAACTGTTTTAATTAGGGCTGAATTTTACTGTACTCAACCCCCAGGGAGCACCAAGGAAAAGGAGCCACTGAGCAAACCTGAGGATCAAATGAGTACATTAATTAAATGTCACCACATAGGCAGCTTGAGGCAGGAGGACCTGCAGCCCCTCCCTCCCGGACACATGGACAAGGAGGAACTGGTGGGCTCCGGCAGGTGGGTGGCTTGAGGCATACGTGTAAGTTTCAGTGTGACATCAGCCACCAGTTTTTTTTTTTCAGACAAGAATTTGGTTTCCTTTGTTAAAGGCAAAATGGATACGTATGAAAGTCCCCAGTTTGGTCACTGCTTCCCCAACTTCCCTCTTAAGATACATAAAGTTGCAGCTATTTTTCTCTAATGGGTTTATTTTATTTTAGCATTCACCATATGCCAGGTATTGTACTCAATTCTTTGCAAAACTCAACTCATTTAATCGTCACAGCAACTCCGTGAGATAGGTATTATTATATCCCCACTTTATAGATGAGGAAACTGAGGCTGGGAGAGATGAAGTCATTTGCCCAAGGTTTCATGGGTGCTAAGTGGCAGAGCTGGAACCCAAGCCCAGGCATATTACTGCTAACCACTAACTACTGCCCTCTTCTAGCTATTGGTATTGGTAACTGACTCCCCCGTTTCTGAGTCCAGGTGCTGAAACATCTTAGCTTCTTCCGTATTTTTAAGCTTTAACCTCCAGTGGGCCCCTCATGTCATCAGGCTAGCAGTTGGCTCTTAGCAGAACCAGAGTCTTAACTCCAGATTAGCTCCGTACCTCATATGGATGAGAGGTCCATCTCTGGTTCCTGGCCTTGGAATCCAGGGCCCGTCATTTCTGACTGTGTGACCTTGGGCAAGTCACTTAACCTCCGTATGCCTTAGTTTCTTTAACCATAAAACAGGGATAATAATAATAATAATAAAAATAAGTGAGTTATTAATACTATGCGAAAATCCTTGAAACAGCCTCTGGCATGTGGAAAGCACTATCTAATGGTTTGATTTACTATTATTGTTATTTTTATAATATTATTATTATATTCTCCTTCCCAAAAAGGCTTGAGATTCTTTCAATTCCTCACCCTGATGTTGTTTTCTGTTTTCAGCCTTGATTTGCCCCTCAGATCTTGAGCTGCTCTTCTGGCTCTGAACTTTGCCTTCTCAACTACGTCTTGGTGTAAACTTGACCTTTTGTATCCTGCTTCTTGGGAAGCGCCTTTCCTGGGCTAGCCCCGCCCCTGCACCAACTGCTCATTGGTACCAAACACCTGTCCTCTCACCCCCAGAGCCAGCACCATCTATGGCTCCAGCTGCTCTTATATGGACCAGGATATCCTGGGTTCCTAAAAGGGCTCTGTATTTTTCTTAATCACAAGAGTGATAAAAATAAAGCAGACTCCATTTCGAACACCACCGGCAATCAGTCAACCAACCAAGAAATGTTAGCTGGAAACTTTTAAATTCCAGGCATTGTGGGGATATGAAAGTTGTAAGGCAACCCTGCACTTATGGATTAAAAAAAATGGGGGGGGGGATTCCCATAACATAAAATTTACCATTTTAAACTACAACTCAATGGCATTAAGGACATCCACAATATTTTACAGCCATCATCACTGTCTAGTTCTAGAACTTTTGCATCACGGCAGATACTCCATACGCTTTAGCATTAGCAATCATTCCCAACTCTCCCTCTTCTTAGCCCCTGGCATCCACTAATCTGGTATCCGTATCTGTGGAGTTTAAGAAATTTAAATCTCTTTCCAGAAACAAACAAAGATTTGATGACAAAAAGAGGCAGTGTGTACTGGATGCAACAGCATAGCTTGGTGGTTAGTTCTGTGAACCTAGAGCCAAACTGCCTGGGGTTAAATCCTGGCTCTGCTGCTTATTGCTGTGTGGCCTTGGGCAGATTAACTTACCTCTCTGGGCCTCAATCTATACATACATAAAATAGAAAGCAAGAGTTACAGAATTCCCTCCCTCATAGACCAGTTGTGAAAATTAAGTGTGTTAATGCACGTAAGGAGCTGAGAACGATATCTGGCTGTAGTAAGTACTGTATAAAGATTTGCTATTGTCACTGGCACAGATAGTAAATTCTGTGGCTTAGCGTATTGTAACCCTTTTGAGGGCAAGAATCATTATTGTCCTGCTTACCTAGGAATTCCCAGCAGCCAGCACGATGCCTGGCATTCGGTAGGTGCCTGGTAAATATTTACTGAATGATTGAAGAGGAGTTTATGAAAGAGGAGAGATTACTGTGGGACAGGGCAGATTATTTGGGAATCCAAAACTCAATGCTCAATGTCAAAAACATTCCACAGCTACTTGGCAAACCTTGTTAAGAACCACCTGAGAGCTGAGTGTCCTGTGACCCGTTACAGGCAGAACAGAAAATCAGGCCTGTCCCCAACATGAATATGGTGACAATGATCATGACAATAATTCATCAAAATACCCATTATTTGTCCAGCACTTAACATGTGCCTGGCACTGTGTTGAAAACCTTTCATGCAACAATTCGTCTAATTTTATTTATGACTTAACCTGTGAGACAAACCCGCTAGCACAATACAATCATAGCCATGAAAAGCTCACTTTTTTCTTTAACAGAGCAAAATGTCAACACGTGCAAATGAATCTTGTGACAATCCATCTGGGAGGTGGCATGCTGAGAACAGTTAGGTGGGGACAACCGTGGAATTCTGATGCAACATCTGTATCCGCGACCCAGCCAGCCTGTCAATCATCTGGATATTTGCCGCCTGCACCGTCACTTGCTTTGGGTTTGCATTTTTCTTTTCACATCCTTTAAAACTCACCTTCGCCTCCCTTATAGGACAGATCTTATCCCGCTTGCCACCTTTGCCCGGCACGCGTGGAGGGCGGCAAAGAGCATGTCTGCGGAAGCCTCAGCACACCAGGTCCCCGAGAGTGGGGGTTCTCGTCTGTGTCTCAGGGCGGTGCTCAAAGCTGCCTAATTGGATCCGGGACAGGGTGGCGGAGGCAGGCGTCAAAGCACAATGACCTGAATCAAACCCAAGATTAATTAAAAGTGTCCAAGTGGATTGAATATTTCATGACCCGAGGGCTGAAGTCAAGGTCTCTTTGGAATAGAAATCAGATGTGAACGTGTGGCGGGGGTGGCGGGGGATTGGAAAGAGAAGGGAAGTAAGAGAGGGGAGGAAGAATGAGAACGACTGTGTGACTGCGGGAATCAGACTAACTTCTCACCTTCACGGTTAGATGTTCTGAGAGGCCATGTGCTTTTCATGGCGTTATTTTAGCTGGTCCTTTCACTTATTTCGTGCGGGTAGCTAGAGTTCTCTGCTCGTCACGATTTCCCACACACGAGACTGCAGCCAAAAAGGGACAACCTCCCCTAAGCCCCAAGCTCGCTGGGGTTCAGACATAAGGCCAGGGCTCTGATGTCCTTGCAGGATTGGCAGGGAGCCAGGAGACCAAGGACATTTCCCACCTTCCCGGTAGCGGGTTCCCAGAACCTCGGGAGACCTTTCCTTCGGAAAGACATTTCTTCCTGTTGCATTTCTCTACCAAAGAATGAGTTCAGTAGAGGGGAAAGGACATTAAACTGAGAGGAAATGTGGATTCTCTTGGGACTCTGGGAAATTCTTAGGTCCCCCGGATCTCTCCTTGGGCCTTGGCTGTATCCTCTCTTGTCGCTGTGTCCCTGTGTTGGTGTGCCCAGGTCTGACCATCTCTGTGTCCCTCTATCTTCCTGTATATCTGTCCCACGTGGCTGATTCATTGCCTGTCTCTCTGCCTCCTCTGCCCACCCTTCTCTCTGCGCTTTCCCTCCACGTCCTTCATCCTTCTGGCCCATGCGTCCCATTCACGGCCACCCATCTTCACCTCCTCTCTGCCCTTCCTCTCCCTGTTCCTCCCCTACCTGTCTCTGCTCCACGCACAGTCCAAGCATCTTTGTCTCTTGCTCTGCCCTCCTCCCCTCTGACATCCCTCTGTCCTCTTCTCTTCTCTCCTTCCTCTCTGTCCCATTCCATTAAGGATGCTTTGTTGGTGGCTTCAGTCGATGCCAATCGATAAGCATCCCTAGACGCTTATCTAGAGACAAGCATTGAGCTGGGGCCCCCTGGGGATGCAGACCCAATGGGACCCTCTCTGCAGGTGGCTCTTAGTCCGTCGGGTCTTATCCACTTAATGAAAACTTTTTTTTTATTTAATTTTTTTTT
>NW_012148285.1:11619882-11644430 GCF_000956105.1 Propithecus coquereli | reverse complement strand
TAAGAAAAAATCAAACAACCCTATCAAAAAGTGGGCAAAGGACATGAACAGAAAATTTTCAAAAGAAGATAGACTAATGGCTAGCAAACATATGAAAAAATGCTCAACATCTCTAATCATCAGGGAAATGCAAATCAAAACCACAAGGAGACATCACTTATCTCCAGTGAGACTGGCCTTTATCAAAAAGTCCCAAAACAATTAATAAAAAAAACTGTTATTTTCCACTCAGCCTCAACCTGCAGGTGTCCTTGAGTGTGGTCACCTCCAGGAGGAGTGGTCGTGACGGGCAGGCAGGGGCTGGTTGCCTCCGTGGGCAGAGTGGGTAGGGGGCAGGTGACTGCACAGAGCAGGTAGTCCCACAAAGGGGCAGCACCTGCTCTTACCCACCTGTAAAGGTGTCCCTTAGCTGCTCAGTGGTCGGGCCTGGCCTTGCCACTCACCTCTCCATCTTTTCCAGGCTTTTTTCAAGGACACTGTGCTACATAATCAGTGTGGTCTGGACCCCGTGATTCCACATTTAGTGACTCCACCAATAAAACACAAGACCGAGGAAGACTCATGGCTCTAATTATTTTGCCAGCCCCTTGTTCTGCATAGCAATTTCTCTCCCCTGCACAATTCATGTTCTATACATCTGGCTGGCAAGGAGGATGCCTGGGGAAATTACATGGTTTTGCACACAAGATTTGTTAGAAGTTAGAGGAGAGACTATCTTATTTCACTCAATAATCTCTTATTTATGGGTTTGTTCTTAATATTAATGAGACTTGCTATCTCCATCTTGCTGTGACAGCTACATCAACACCTCTGTGTCCGCGTTTCCATCCAAGTAGTAGAACTGTGACCTAATTGAATCAGCATAAATAACAGGAAAATCCCCCAGTTGGGAATGTCTGTGAGCTCGAAGGCTTGGGTCTTGCCGAATCTGCCCCCCTCTTGTGGGCAGTGGATTTGCTGGATACTGTGAAATCCAGAACTGACTATTCCGTCCACCACTGACAACGTGGGGTTTCATCAAAGTCTTTTAGCCTCTTTGGGTTCCGATTTATGTAATAGGTCCTTCTTTTGAAATAGCAGGTGCTGTAGGAGAGGCGCAGGTTTTGGAGGCAGATTGACCTATTAATAGTTCTTGTCCTGGCTCCATGACTTAATAACTATGAATTTCCTCATCAGTAAATGAAAACAAATGTTTTCAAAGAGCTGTAACATTTATCAAGTACTTGCAAATGATTTATATGTAGCATTCCATTAATTCTCATAAGCACTGTAACAACTTTATTTTCTTAATAAATCTCAGAAGAAGAAACTGAGTCATGGACACATACTCAGGTGTTTAATTCAATAACATATATTTTAAAAATATTGCATGATTGTATATGATATTTCACAATTAAAAGTTAAAAACCAAATCTGGGAAAGGCTACGAAATTTGCCCTAAGTTGTGTCCCTGAGGATAAGGAGCCAGGCAGGGCCACAGAAGTTTGGGCACCACACAACTCTGAGGAGGACCATCCACCTAGACCAGAGGTCTGCAAACTATAGCCATGGAGCAAATCTGGCCCATGACATGTTTCTCTAATAGGGTTTTATTGAAACAAGTTCATTCATTACATATTTGTCTACGGAAGCTTTTGTGCTATATCAGCAGAGTTGAGTAGTTGCAACAGAGACAATATAACCCACAAAGCAGAAAATACTGACTACCTACCTCTTCACAGAAAAAAAGTTTTCTACCCCTTATCCAGACAATAGTTTGAACTCCCTTGGGTTGTTCACGTGGCAGCCCTAGAGCCATGAGCTGAACATGCATCTGGTTGTGCTCTGAGTGACCAACATACTCCTACCATACAGGGTAGCTCTGAGAACGTATGAGATCGGAATCCCTCTTTCACAAATATTTACACATGGGACCAGAGATTTAGGGACAAGGATGGTCGTTGCAGCTTTCTTTCCACTGGGAAAATCTAGAAATAATCTGAAAGCCCATCTGTAAGGGATGTGGCTAAAAAAAGAGGTTAGGGTCATACGATGACAGATCACATAGCCGTTAAAACGAATGAGGCAGGTCCATGTGTGCTGAAAGCTGTCCACAGCAATCCACACAGTCGTTTTTCTATATAATCGTGTAAGCTCCGTATCTACTGTATTTCGTTACTCTAGAATGCCACTTGTTGCAAGATGCACCATTATTTTATGTGTCAATAAAAAGGGAAGAAAGTGCCCGCTGTATAAGGCTTTTAATTGTAAGATGCAGTCTTATTTCAGAGATTTTAAGTTTGAAAAAAACACATCCTAGAATAGATGGAAATATAATTTGCTTATATATTAATGTAAGAATATATGTATTTATGAAAAGGTACAGAAAAAAAGTCTGGATGAATATACATTAAATCAACGGTCCCCAATCTTTTTGGCACCAGGGACTGGCTTCATGGAAAACAATTTTTCCCTGGACCAGGGGTGAGGGGATGGAGTGTCATGGGTGGGGCGTGGTGCAGAGCTCAAGGCTACGTGCAGCCTGTTTCCTAACAGGCCATGGACCGGTACTAGGCTGTGGCCCCGGGGCTGGAGACTGCAGCATTAAAGGATCTAGAGATTATCATCGGGGAATAAGTGGAATTGGGCTTGAGGGTGAAGGGGAGCTTTCACTTTTTAATTTTTGTGCCCCCAAATTGTTAAAAAATTTTACAATGAACATGCATTACTTATATAATTTTAAAAAGTATATTTTTTAAAAAACATTTATTTAGATAATACCTATAAAGTGACTTTGACTTACCCAGTACAAAGTTAAAGAGTAACTAGTTTCATTCTTACCTATTCTTCTCTCTGGTTGACTACCAAGAAGTCATTCAATGAAGAGAGACAAAATATTGGGAACAATTTCTAAACAAAAGGAATATTATAAATTTAAAGTGTTGGCCACTTATAAATGGTTTCTCTTTGGTAGATAGTTTTTTTCAACCTCCAATTTCCGGTTTTCCCCAAAGAAAAACCCCCCGGTCAATAAAAACTATAACGAACTCTACAAATACCACATTCTGTAAAGAGGTTTTGGGTTTTTTGGGTTCTAAGCTTCCTGGAAGAGCATATTGATCAGAGTTTTTCCACATGCCTTTACTACACACAGGAAATGGAAACAAGTGACTTCTTAGCCATAACCACAGGAAACACTTTATTAATATCATTTCAATATGAAAGGAATGTTTATACACAATCATTTTTTCATAGGCATTCTCCATACTGCTGAAGGAGAATGGGGACAGGCCTGCTCAGAATAGCAAATAACCCCCAGATCATCTGCAAAGTGGAGATGCAGCTTGGAAATTCCCCACGTCACAAACAGAGTAAAAACACTTTGCACAGTTGCATTTTTGAGTTGCTTTTCCCCATTTTGAAGCACAAATTGGCAATTTGCCATGACATAATGTATGTAAAAGGACAGAAGTTCTCATAGCTACCCCGCATGGCAGGGAAATGTTGGTCAACCAGACTCGTGTGCATGTCCTGGCTCCAGGGCTGTCACGCTGAACAACTCAAGGGAGTGCAAACTCATCTAGAACAGGGGTCAGCAAACTTTTTTTTGTTTATACATGGAAAAGGGACGTTCTATTAAAAGAATTAGGGTTATAGACTTCAAAGTTGTAAGAGACTTTGAGAATCACTTAGTTCAGCCCACTGCCCTGTGCAGGAAGCCTGTATTACAATCTCCATGACTTTGCTCACCTTATGTACTTCGAAAGACTCCTTTGTTTAACCGAGAAAGTGTGGCGTGATAATTGCCATCATAACAGCAAGCCTTGGGTGTCAGAGGAAAGGGATAGCTAATACAGCCTGGACTTCCTGGAAATGGCTGACACTCTTAGTTGCTTTATGAGTTAGAAAGGCTTTTAGCTGCATGTCATATAACACTTAAAAAGTAATGACTAAATAAGAAAAGCAATTATCTAATATAACTAAAAAATTTCAGAAAAAAGCAATCCCAGGGCTACTTTAGTGGCTCAAGGATATAATTAGGGAGCCAGGTTGGTTTCTTCTTTCTGTACCACCCTTCTCATCTTGTTGGTCTTTCATACTTAGGCTTGTTGCCCTGCAGTTGCAAGATGAATGTCAAAGCTCCAGGTATCACATCCTCACATGACTGAATCAAAAGACATGAATCAGAGGGGTGTCGGGGATGGGTGGGTGGGAGGGGAGAGCGAGATCTCTCATGTCATTATCTTATGTCATGATTAAAGAGTGAGCTCTTTTATCAGGAAGGAAAAGCCTTCTAGAAGACTTCCACTTACACAGGAAGGTCTAGAAATAGATCACAGGGCCACCCCTAGCTGCAAGGGAAGCTGGAAAGCGGATATCTTCCTTGTTTAGCCTCTACAGTGGAAAGTGGACAAAGGTGAAGGGGTGTTGAAAATGACTCCAACTATGCCAGCATCTATTGATTCCTCACTTCTTTCCTGATGACAGACTTGTTGTTGTTGTTGTTTAGGACCATGATTTCATGGCGGGTGGGTCACCCCCAGTCCCAAGGGATGAATAATGATTGGACTAAGAAGGTTAGTTCTCTTGAGAGTTAGGCAATGGGATGTAGTTCTGGTCAATGAGATGTGAGGTGTTTCTCAGAAATCTGGGGAGCTTCCGGGTGACTTATCCTCTATCTTAGAAAAGAAAGGATATGCCATTTCCCCCCTTTTCAGAATTTGAACCTTTCTGTTTGAAGTTCTGATGCATGGTACTATTATAGCCTCATTAATCGCTGAAAGGATGAATGTGAAGGCAAAACCTAACACACTGAAGATGGAAAACTGAAAGGATCAGAACAGCACATATACATCTGAACTCTGGAACTTCCATCTCCATACCTTGTGTTATGTGAGACTGTTATCTTGGTTTGCTGGGAAAAAACCCAGATTCCGAGGCAAAGAGCCAGAGCTAATATGCCCCTTGCCAAAAAGTGCAATTAATATAAGGGCACAAATGTGATTACCTTTGTTAAATTGAAGTAGGGATGGGAGAAGAGCCAATATGAGAAAGCAGGATCAAGTTGGCTGTTCCTAAGTGTGACTGTCCTCCAAGAAGCCATGTAAACTGCATCTTGGGTCAGTGCGTTAGGGAAGAAAGGAGGATAAATTATCCATCAACTCCCATCTCCCATTGATCAAAAATTTGCCTGTGGTGTGTTAATTGCCTCAGATTTCTGAGTTGTGTGTGGATGGGTAGCAATTCCATTTCCATAGTGTCAGACAGCTTGGTGCTACCAGGGAAACTGTGGGAGGGAGATGAGAAATATGTGGTGCAGGTGCAGGGATACATTAGGATACAGTCAGGGCATATCTGATTCTGACGGGGTCTCTATCCTGGGGCCAGAAGAAGTTGGATGATACTGTCTATGATACAGTCCACCCCTTGCCTCAATCAGAACCCCTCTTGACCTCCGCTTTTGAAAACAGGATGCCCTTATCCCTTGAGAGAAGAGGTACAAGTCTGATTCATTACAGAATCCCCTTCAAGGTGGCAGTCAGCCAATTTCTCTGAAATGACTCAAGGCAAGAGGGTTACCAAAACACATGGGGATCCCTGCTATTGTACTTGGCTGTAAGCTCATAATTCACATCAGTCAATTTTACCATCCACTATCATGCTGGATTTCTCCCATCCCAGACCAGCACTTGAACTTACCTGGGTTGATGGGAGGACCTGGACTTTTATCCCTGAGAAGTCTGAGCCCTTGTTGCCTTGCCCTTCTTGGGCCACAATTCCTGAAATTGACACATTTCTATGATCGTAGGGCATGGAAGCACCAAAAGATGCCCCAGTGAATCCTCCCTGCCACATTTTGTAGTAGCACCCCCAGTTTTCATGTGCTCAGAACCAACTAACCCCACCAGGGCTGTAATTCCTTTCTTTGGCTGCTGGCCCTCTCAAACCCAAAGCTTTGAGAGGATCAGCAGTGGCATATAAGAAGTGTCTACTACA
Organism: Propithecus coquereli; assembly: GCF_000956105.1. Taxonomy (NCBI): domain Eukaryota; kingdom Metazoa; phylum Chordata; class Mammalia; order Primates; family Indriidae; genus Propithecus; species Propithecus coquereli. Next base: position 11,638,454 of record NW_012148285.1, on the reverse strand, counting down.
ATGGTAAATACTCTCTTGTTTAAGCCATGGTGAGTTGGATTTTGTTTTTACTGGCCTCCTCATTAATATGTCAAAAGAAGTGACAATTAAGGCTGAGATCTGAAAGAACAGTAGAAATTCAAATGGGCAAAGATGATGGGCGAGCATGTTTCAGGCAAAAAGGGGAACACGTGCAAAAGTCTGCAGGAGAATAAAAATGTTCTGTGTGCAGAGAACTTAAAATGGTTCAGTATGGTCAGAACCAAGACTATTAAAAAAGTTGCTTGTTAAAACTTCCTCTGTAATGCTGGCACCTCGCACAAGAGAGGTTAGTGCCTTTGAGAAACCAACATTAAGAGAAACCTTGTATAACTCAAATAATAGCTGGAATTGCCTTGTCTTTGAGGAATTAAATAACATCAGTTTATATCCCCAACGATATCGCTTGCTATTGGACTAGACTTCCCCAAGATTTTCCTAAATCCTATGGCTTATGTTCACATTTCCAGCTCTAATTTCCATTACTGTGAGGTGCATTTGTCTCCTGCTGTCTGTGCTGTGCCCTTCTCTGTTCTCTGCAGCAGTCGGAATATGCAACAAAGCACCTTGCCCTTGTTTCTCTGAAGGGCCAGTCAGACAAGGAAGCTGAATAAATCAAGGGTCACTGAATATATTTATTTTTGCAGGGAAAGGTACTAAAAGGGGTTAAATTGTAGCATAGCCAACGGCATAAGGTGAACTACTAGACATTTTTATTCTAAGGTTCCTTTGCCATCCCTGCCAGTGTATAGGGGAACTTCCTATTGACCAACATTATTCCCCAAGTTTCCTTCCCTACAGCTATGATATTATCCTTCACCTCCAAGAATCTGTGCACATCCTCACTACCCCTCTTGTCCAGCAGCTTCCAAATTCCTCTTGGATAGTTTTGCAGAGACATTCGGCTTCCAAACTTCAGGGATCACCATTCCACAACCAAAAATGCTCATTGAGGTTGCTTTACTAAACAAACGCAGCCCACTCCCCAAAGAATCTCAACTCTTAACGTGAGAATTGTTTTCTCCACATTTCATTTGGGAGAGAAGAGGGGGCATTTTTCAGGCGAAATAATGATCTTGAACTGAGTCTTGAAGGAGAGGTTGCAGTTGGCCAGAGAAAGAGGTGAGAGAACATTCTTCTTGAGCAAAGACATTGATTGGTGCATGCGAGTGGCAAATAGCCATCTCCTCACTCCTTCTCCCTTGGAGCATCTTTTAATCTTCATCATGTCATTTGAGCTAGCGATAAAAGAGGGAATCCCGTGAACCTAATCTGAAAGGCCACCAGCCCTGAGGCCACCAGCCACTGTCTGTAATGGGAACACAGAAGAAAGTTCCTTGAAGCTGTGTTATATGTGCTCACTCCAGGGTGGCAAGAAAGTAAGATGCCTTGAACATTCCTTTGAACTTCTGTCCAGCCTCCCTGCAGTGTAGAGGGTAGGTGTGCAGGATTTAGAGCCAGGTTTAGGCTCAAATATTGCTCATCCCATTATTAACAGTAGCCATGGGAATTGGGCCAGTCACTGAACTTCTCTGTGTCTAGGTGTCCTCATCTGTAAAATTGGGATTATGGTAACACATAAGGTCGTTCTAAAGATTAAATAAATCATGTCTACATCAACTGCTTAGAACAATGCCTCGCACAAGCTAAGCCCTTATTAAATACTAGCTGTCAGTGCACATCCTTGGCTCACTGAAAATGCTGGTGTCTGTCTCATGGTATCTCATGTATGAACCACGAAAATCAGCTTGGACTCAGGCCGGTGCTTTCACCACACAAGTTTTCATAGTGGGAAATGGATCTGATGCCGTCAATTAAGATCCTGGACATGGCTTGCCTAACTCAAACATCTATTGCATATCATGGGAATAAAATTGGTAACAAAAGCATAGCTATGAGAAGAGAAGTTATCTCAGACATTGCAAAGGAACATCCAGCTGTTTCATCATCTGCCTGCTGGGAACATGTTCTTTTTCTTTCCCTGTGGTTACTGCTAATTGTGCTGTTCATGGAAGCTTCAAAATATACTGATGTCTGGGTCCCACCTCCATGAATTCTGATGCTACTGGTCTGAGTTGTAGCCTGGACTTAGGGATTTTTAAAAACTTTCCAGGTGATTCTTTTTTTTTTTAATTTTTGAGATAGAGTCTCGCTCTGTCCAGGCTAGAGTGCCGTGGCGTCAGGCTAGCTCACAGCAACCTCAAACTCCTGGGCTCAAGCAATCCTCCTGCCTCAACCTCCCCAGTAGCTGGGACTACAGGCATGCACCACCATGCCCAGATAATTTTTTCTATTTTTAGTTTTCCCAGCTAATTTTTTTTTTCTATTTTTAGTAGAGATGGGGTCTCGCTCTTTCTCGGGCTGGTCTTGAACTCTTGACCTCAAGCGATCCTCCTGCCTCGGCTTCCCAGGATACTAGGATTACAGGCATGAGCCACCACGCCTGGCTTCCAGGTGATTCTAATTGCAGCCAAATTTGAGAGCCACTGTTGTTGTTGTTTTAATATAAAAGAACCCACATCTAGACCACACTGTATACAAATTAAATAAGAACCACTGTGGGTGAGGCCTGGGCATCGGCATGTTTAAGAGCTCTTCTGGTGCTTTGATGTGCAGCCAGGGTTGAGAGCCACCACTCACGATGCTCATTGATTTGGGACTAACGTCAAGTGCTGTTAAGAATTAGCTCAGTGATGTCTAGGTTGATTTTTGTCAATTTTATAGCTTCCAATGACGAAGTAAACACATCTACTTTAAAAGAGAAAATCTTTCGTTATTGAAATTTTTGCCGAAAGACCCCACAACTTTGGCTTTGCAAGTCTGACATTTTTCAGTTCCCCGAAATCATTATTTATTAGATATAATGTGGTTTCTGATAACGTGAGATTTCTTAAGATCACAAACTTCATGTTGGTAAGAGTGGACTGCTTTGCTTTTGTTTCCAGGACTTTTCCACGCTTCTAGTAAAATTACCCCAGGAATTGCATTTGAAGAACCACTTTTCTTTAACTCTTAGCTCACCTATAATATTTATTTATTGCTTGGCCAGGCCAGAGAAGAGGGGGTCCTGATTAGTTTAAGCCAATTAGCTTATTCCATCCTTCTGGGAATAGTGATTGCTTCTAAGATGAGCACAGGGTCACTTTCTGGTAGATGAGAGTTGAATTCAGGTTCAATGGCTGGGAGAGAGAAGCTTTTATCTCAGTGGCACGTGAAGCTGTGAAGGTGTGAGGTCTGGAGCTACCGAGAGTGAGGAGGGAGCCCCCGCACAGAGGAGGGCCACAGACTGGCGGTGCACCCTATCTCAGTGACATGATGAAGTCCTCGGAACCAGCAGGGCCAGATAACTCTCCAGCTTCTCTCTTACCTGAGTCAATGAATTCTCTTTCCACGAAGGCCGATTTGAACTGGAGTTTTTACTTAATTACTATGAAAAGTCTAACTAAGATAGCACAACAGACTAGAAAATTTGAATAGCACAGTTGAGCTTCTCAAAGGAATTTATTGACTACTTCTTCATTTGGTCCTTGCCACAAGGCTGTGGGGTCCGTGTTCCAGAGCACCAGACTGTCCACTCCCAAGGACAGGATGCGAGGGTGCTTTGTTACGCCTCCTGTCACCTGGCACGGTGCCTCCCACGTGGCAGGCACTCAAGACGTCCTTGTTGAGAGGCCGAGTGAACTCAAGGTTTTCACGATACGAAGTCAGCCTTTCCCAGGACTCTCCTTTATCTTCAATGATCCACTCACCACTCCTTGAATTGACCCATTATTCGCTGTCACTTCTGGGCTTTTGCCTGAGCCATTCCTTCCACCTAGAATACTTTCTGTGTTTCCTCTGCCTCCCAGATGCTCATCCCTCCTTCCAGACCTGGGATAAATGCACCTCCTTTAGGAAGCTTGCTTGGTTCCCACCAGTTTGATAGAATGGCTTTCTCCCTCTCGAAGTTCCTGTGGGGAAGGCGACAAAGACTCAGACAGACGTGGGTTGGGATCTCTGTTGTGTCACTTCCTAGCTGTGTGACCTTGGGCAAGCCATTTAACTGCCATAAGCCAGAGTTGGAATGAAAACACTCCCAACTTCATATGCATGTTGTGGAGAACCGATGAAACAGAGTGAAAATTCTCCGTGGTTCTAGCACAGAGAAGACGGCGATTCTAAGAGGTACTAGTATTATGTTTCACAGGGGAGGCATTGTGCCGTTAAATAACCCATGCCTACAGTCAAAGGACTATTGTTCATTCACTTGTTCCTTCAGAAGTCATTATGTACTGAGCCCCCACCATGTGTCGAGCACTGTGGGTGCTAGGGACACAGTGGTGAGCAAGACAGACAAAATTCCTGCTCCCATATTCATGAGGGAAAGTGGCTCTGACATAAGTAGATCATCACATGTGCACCGGATAGTACAAAGGGGAAGCTCAGGGCTATTATGGGGAGGGAATATGAAAAGGCTGGAACTCGGCCATGAGACTTCCCTGAGTTATGACATTTCAACTGAGGTGGGAAGAGCATAAGCCTTCTTCACCCTGTCACATAGAGGTCAGGTTCCACCTCTTTCGCTGCTGATCCAGGGGCTCTGACGTGGGCAGCCTGACACCCTTCTCTGCAGATCCCTGTTTCAGCCGGCCCCAGGGGCGTGTAGTACCCCCTTCCCACCAAGCTGGGGACCAGGGAGGAGAATGGTTTTATTCATGACTCTGGCTGTTCTGTTCCTGGCTGTCCTTATCTCCTGCCAGTGATTTTATCAGTCTCCTTCATGTGCCTCTCCTCTCCAGGCAGACTTCTGATGATATTTCATTGTTCTCTGAAATTACCTCCATGAGATTTTCCATAAAAATGAGAAACGGGCCCTTACAGCCTCCATGTCGGCTCTCTGCAATTTTCCCTTCCCTTCCCCCAAGCCGCAGTCAACAAAGTCGACACAGCCCCCGCTCACAGACCAGTCGCCGCCCCCGAGGCTTTTGATGGAGGATGCCTGAGACTGAGGGGTTGCACACAGGCAGCACGCGGATTGTTGGCAAACACTATAATAAAAAAATCTGGGATTTTCACATTAAAATCCATATTTCTGACTTCTGAAAATATCAGAATCGGCAGCACCATTCCCACATCTCCACATAGCAATATTCAGCCTTAACTGAGGGGCAGATGTCTTCTGTAGATGGGGCATGTGAGCCTCAGTTCGCCACAGACCCCACTGCTCCCTATTGCATACCCAACCCAGCCTGCTCCAGCCATTTATCATGCTTGCTTGGTCTCTGAGGCATTCAAGCTTGCACTGAATTTTAATTCGGATTTAAAGTGGATCCGAATTAAATTGTAAGTGCTGAATTGAGTACCTATTATTGGTAGTAATAATGGTAATATTGAAAGGGTGCAGTTCCAAGGCTGGATAAAAAAGCTATAGGACCTTTCCTGCATAGGAGTTGTGTAGGAATAGTGATCACTCAACCAAATATTTGAACCGACATCCTCTCTTCTTCCTAATCAGCACTCCTACATTAGAACATTTCTTAATAAATTGCACAAAACCCTTACCGATAATAGAAACAGTGCATGTTGCAGCTAGGTGATTATTATTATTTACCATCATCACATAATTAGACATAATTTCAATAATTGCCCAAACACAGACTGCATGAATAAATATTCCTTAGGAATGCACGCATTAAGAGAATCCAAGTCGAGGTGACAGCTGTAAGGTCCTGAGGGCACTTTCCCTTTGGGATGAGGCTAGGGTGAGGTGCAGAGGGATCCTCCGAAACACGGACAGACAGGCATTTGGGTCTTCTTGAGAACGGATTCAGGGCAGTGAGATTCCTCTGCCTCAGTCTCAAGCAAGGCAGCTCTGTCCATCAGTGAAGGTGGATGATAATTCAGCTGCCTTGAACCCCCATTCTACTAAAGTGGTGAGTGTCATTTTGCTCCAGGGATCTCCCTTTCTTTCCTTCTTCATTCAGCAGCCACCAAGTAGCTGTCGCGTGCTGTGGGCGCTGTCCTAGGTGCTGGCAATACTGCGGTGCGCCAGACAGCCATGGAAAGCGTCTTGCTGGAGTTTACAGTGCAGCATCCACCTCCTGTTGGCTCTTGGAGAATGAGATGCACTTTCATTCCACACACACTTGTTGATCACCTACTATGTGTCAGTCAGGGATCCAGGTGCTAAGTAGTCTGCAGTAGTCAAGCCAGATATGGTCTTCCTCTCTTCCCATTTTAGAGGGAGGAGAAGACTGATTCCTAAACAATCCAAGCAAGGAAACTGCAGGTAGTGACAAGTGCTATGATGAAACCCCAGGTTTGAATCCCAGATCTGCCACTTTTATGTGTTCTCGAGCAGTTTCTTTAACATCTCTGAACCTTAGTTTTCTCATCCGTAAAGTGGGTGTGAGGATAGCACCTGCCCATCAGGATTGAAGAGATAACTAAATGAAGTATTACATGTAAAGTATTTAGACAATGCCCAGCACATATTATGTGCTCAGTAAATATTGATTTTTAAATGAATGAATGACTGCATCCTACTGGTGCCTCCAAGGTTCATGCAAGCCTTAGATCCTCTGTGAAGCATTCTGATTTCCACTCCCTACCTCCCCCATCACCCACACTATGCACAGTGCCTTTGCTCTTCTAGGACCAAGCTGGGTATTGTTGATTTATTATATCTGCTAATTGTCTGTCTTTCCAAACTTAACTAAGCTCCTTTAACTCTTTTGCAAAAAGGGTGCACATAATACCCTACTAAGCCCTTTGTAGGTGCTTAATACGAGTTTATTGACTGACAACATGCACACGAGTTGATTTTCTTTGTCTTGATGCCTAGTCATGTTCTGCAGACAAAGTGAAGGGGAGACTTGTGTGTTGTGATGTTGGAATTGCATTAGGCACTTCTACAGTGATGCTGGCACTCATGTGTGTGAGGCTATTAAGACTGTAGTCCTCAGATTTACAAAGCCTGAATGCAGTAGATAACCCCTTCCTTTCTTGCATGAAGGAGAAATAAAGGATAATCGCAGGGCTTTCTTCAGCTCCATTTGTGTGTGTGAGGAGCGTTACACTGGCAGTAATTACAGAAACGAAAGGAAATGGAATAAGTACCAAAGGAAGAATTAGTTGTACTCGACCTAATTAAAATCCTATAGAAAGAATTCTACTCTTATTTGCAAAGGTGATCTAACATAACCTTGAAGCCATTGTATTAACCAATGTACTTTTCAGGGGAATAAATGGCAGAAAGATCATTTGGGAAAGGCAAACCTTCACTTGACTTTCAGAAATTAAACGACCTTGATTTCTGAACCACTTCCTTCCAATGAAATTAGATTGCATTGAACCCTGTCAGTTAACAAGGGGAAGCTAATCAAGCCGAAAGAGGTGCTCACCCAACTGATTCTCTGGCAGGAGGACTTTGGGAAGCTTTTGGGGAAGGGAAAAAGAACAAGGAAGCGGGGGCCTTTGGTCAAAGTTGGCTGAATTTTTCACTTCGTTTAAACACACACACACACACACACACACACACATGCATGTGCACACACACACACTGAAGAAACATAGCCTTTCTTCCCAGGAAGTATTTATGCTTTATCATGTATCTTAACGGCAGAGAAGGATTTTTCTACAGTCTAGCACAGTTTAGAAAATTTTCCAGGCAGATTATGTTCCCAGAGAGAGGCTGCTCCCGACAGGATACAACAACCACCACCATAATAATGATCATTTGTATATTTCCGATTATACTAAGCCCTTTGTATGAAGTATCTCATTCAATCCTCACAATTATTCATAGGAGATGCCATTATTCTCTTCATTTTGCATATAAGAAAGTCAAGGCTCAGAGATGTTGTATATTGGCCAAAGTCACGTATCTTAACTAAATAGAATCCAGGTTTGCCAGATTCTGAAAACACCATGGGATATTTTCAACCACATTGGGTGACATGCTTGCTCACAACCTCATTTATCACAATTTCATGGGTCTTTTGTTCCAACTAGGCCATGCCACCTATAGGAATGTTTTTCTCAAGCAAGATGTCAGTGGCCCTTTCATCAATTTGGGAGGTGCCTTTGTGGCCTGTATCACTGTGGTTTGATAATAGTGATACTTTCTGTAACTTGTACTCAGTGGCTGTTCGCGACTATTGTTTTCTATAAATTGGCAGGTGCATATGAGAAATGCCTTAGGTAAGATCAGAAGAGACAACGTGGCTTTTGTCCTCATGGACTGAAAATAGCTTATCCATCTGAATATGGGGAATGGAGCTAACAGCTGAGGTAGCTAAGGAGAGAGGACAGTCTAGTGCAGTAACTATGAGTGCAGACCCTGGGGTCTGACTGCCTGAGTTTAATCCTGCTTCCAATACTTTGTTGCTGTGCAACTTTGGGCAAATTACTTAAGCTCTTTGTTGACTCTGTTTCTTCATCTTCAGAATGGAGACTCTTTTCTTCATAGTCCCTACCTTATAAGGGTGCTGTGAGAATTAAATGGGAGAGTGACATAGTTAGCATACAGTAAGTGTCTAGTGAATGTTAGTTATTATGGTACAAAATTTGGTCCCAGGCCATGGGGGGACCTGAGCTTCTGAAAGAAGACAGAAGTGGTCAGTTCACTGGAAGCTGGTTTCAAGAGACTTGTTTAGGGATGAATTGGGCTTGAGCTGATGGAGAAAAAGGGAACTAGAAGCTAGGAAGTGGAAGCGTGCACAGGCTTTGCTGTGCGGGCATCTCTGGTTGGTGTTCGTGGACGGAGCCCTTGCAAGGAAAGCCTGGGCCAGACAGAAAGAGAAAACGCGCTAAGGAGAATCCCTCCATCTTTCCACCCTCCAGCCATTCATCCTTCCCTCTTTCTATTCTTCTGTCCTTCCACCCTTCCATTCATTCGTCCATCCATCCTTTCATCCCAGAGTCTTCCATCCTTCTCGATTTCCATCTATCTTTCTACCTTTCCGTATTTCTGTCCCATGTTGTAATTCCATTTGTTCATCCATCTATCCCTTCTAACCACCTTAGCATAGCTTAGTGGTTAAGAGGGCAGAGTGTGGAGATGGAAGGCCTGCATTCAAATCCTGTATCATTTACTACTTGTGTGACCTTCCTTGGGCAAATGTGTTAACGTCTCCAAGCTCCAATTTTCCCATTTGTATATGGGTACTGTCTCCTGGAGGCAAAGGGGAATTACTGGAGGGTTTTGAGCAAGGCAGTGGCACTATCATATTTTTGCTTTTGCAAGTTTGCTCTGGCCACTGTGGGAAAGATGACGTGAAAGAGGCAAGGCCAACAAGAGGGAGGTCAGTGGGAAGGTGTTGCAAATAGCCAAGGCAAAAGATGATGTGAACATGAAGCAAGTCATGATAGCTGTCACTGTGTGCTTAGGAGGTGCCAGGCATAGTGCTACATGCTTTGTCTGAGTCATTTCATTAAATCCTCCTAATAACCCTAAGAGTTAGATACCACTTTGTTATTTCTGTTTTACAGATGTGGAGAATGAGGCTTAGAGAGTTTAAGGAACTCACTAGGACCCCACAACTGCTAAGTAGCTGAGCTTGGATTTGAAAGTAGATCATTTGGCTCCATTCCAACATAAACTCTGCAGCTCTGGTGCTTCCTATACAAGGACTGGGAGGATGTTCTTGTAAGAATGGCAAAGGAGCCACTTGCAAAAGGTCAATAGAGCAAGAGGAGTCCACCAACTGGATGCTGGTAAGCTGGCTCCCAGGGGGAAAAAAACTTTGGTTTGTAATGTTTGCCAATTTATATGGCATCAGTACTCCCTCCGTGGTTGATTTCAAGTTGCTAATGTGATATCACCGATGGAAGGTGGGAAGAGACAGTGGGAAGTGAGAGAGAGGAAAAGCCAAGGATGCCCCAGGAGTTTTCAACAGGTGGTGAGTAGGTGTGGTTGACTGTGGCTTTCTAATTTCCCTTGGGTCAAATGCAGTTTTAAGAATCCCCTGAAAACTGGAAAACTGTTTCCACAGAAAATTTCTTGTTGTCATGAAATTCTGAAAGCACTTCAAGGCTTTTGTGGTTGTACTGAAGCCCCTATGCCTCATAAAGGCAAAAAAAAAAAAAACAAAAACAACAAAGCAGAAACAAAATCCTAGTGGCGTTTAATAAATATGTCAACAATAAGGATATATTCAGCGCACAATAAGGATATATTCAACATGCGCATTTGTGGCTTGGCTGGGGACCAACTGACCTAAGCTGGACTCAACGCAGCGGTTCCACTCCAGGTATCTCTCATGCTCTACCTGGGGTCAGCAGGCTAGCCCAGGCTTGGGCCCATGGCGATGGCAGAAACACAAAATGGTGAATGGAAACATTCAAGCCCTCTTACAACCCAGGCTTATTGTTGGCACCATGTCACTTCCTCATTCTATTAGCCAAAGTAAGTCACATGTTCAAACCCAAAGTCAAGGGGTGGAGAAATATATTCTGTCCTTGTAGTGGAAGGGGGACTGAAAGTCACATGGCAAAGAACATGGATACAAGGAGGTGTGGGGAAACTGAGTCTGGTGATACACTCTTATCACAGGGATATCTGTCCAGGTGAGCAGAACGTACTCTTTGCCCAAGATAGTCAGGGCATCATCATTTCTAGCCCAAGGCTTGTCTTTAGTTTTTGCCTCACCTATTTTTATCCATTACCTTGGTAAGGAGAGGAGGGGGAAGACCTAGAGGCCTGGCCTCCTTGCTTTCCTCCTCTGCTCTTGGGAAGGCTGGTTTTGTACCAGAGTTTAGAGACCCGAGCATTACATCATCCCTCCTTTGCCATTTTGACAAGCCAAATGACTTTCTCCCCACTCAGGGTTTTGAGCAAGCGAGCAAGCCCTTCAAAAAGGTGCTGCAGATGCAATTTTCCCTAATACTTCTTAAAATTAGTGCCTTTTTTTTTTTTTAACAAATAGGCCTTATTTATACCACGCACAACAACAACAAAAAAAGGGAAGATAATTAGACATACACACTGCAATCAAGCATATTGGGTTCGTTGGAATCATTAAACTTAATTACTTTCACTTGTTATTCCTGGGGGCTATAATATCAGTATTAAATGCCAATGGAATCTGCGGTATGTTTGATTTAGCTGAAACAAGGACTTGGTAATTTACTGCCTCTCTGAGAGATTTTTATCGAAGAGAGGAACATGCTGAGTACCTCTTCTTGCTTTTCATGGGGCCTGCTAGAAAACTCCTTTGCTGAGAGACTGGAGTGTTGTCTTATACAACATGTGTCGGTTCTCTGAGAGATGCTCTCCTTGAAGATTTCTGCCCATCTCCAGGCAGAATTGACCATACGTGCTACCCACAGGTATCAAGCCCTTACACTTGGCATATCTTCCTTAATCCTCACAATTATATCAGTTTGCAGAAGAGGAAACTGAGGGTCCCTGAGGTTGAGTAATTTGCCTAAGGTCGAAGAGCATCTAAGAGCCAGGTCCAGGATCTTGGCTAATGGGGAAGATTTCTGAGTCCAGGATGGGTGTTATCCCTTTGTTTGTGGTTCCCCAAATCTTGGTGTTGGTTTCTCCTCCCCACCTTTCTTTCATTTCTTCTTGATTAGTCTTATAAACTATCTCAACCTCAAGTTCTAATAAAAGCCAACATTTATAAATATTTTCCATGTACTTGCCACTGTACCGGAGTTTAAAATACTTCACCTCCCATAATCCTTCCAACAACCCTATGCTATAGCATATGCACATTGTAGGTGGTGGTTGTTACTATTATACATCGATATAGCTGTGTGTCAGAGTGACATCGGCACCTGTATCAATTAGGAGTGTGTTCGGCTGCAGGTAATAGTTGACCATGGTGGTTTCACCCACTCTTTATTTACTTATTTATTTTCTCACATAACAACAAATCCAGAGCAGCAGTGCAGCTTGTTACAGCTGTTCATGATGCCTTTAGAAACACATGCTCCTTCTATTTCCGGCATAGTCATCTTTAGAGGTTGGCTCTTAAAAAAATTCTTCATGGTTGCAAAAAGGTTGCTCCACCTCCAGCCATTACATGTGTCTTCACGGGAGGGAAAAGGAGAAGGGTGGAAGGCAGGAGGAACAAGCCTCCTCCTCTGTAGACCCCACCTTGTTATTTGTGCAGGGTCACCTCTCCTTGAGGGCCGCTGCCAACATCTCACTGGACAGAAGTGTTCCATGCTCCTCGCTCAAGGAAGCCTGGGAAGGACATTTTATTTTAGTTGCATAGGTGGATGCCATGAACATAAACAGGGCTCTATGGTAAAGAAAATAGGAGAATGGATATGGGTATGTGGGCACAGGGGGAGAACAGGGTCCACGCGGAGGGCCACAGCTACATCAACAGGCTTTGCTGATCGAAATGCAAGTGGAGGTGTTTGAGGTATTTCCCCTTGAAGAGCTTTATTTCACTTCTGTTATTTCCTTTAATCCTCACGCAACCTTTTGAGGAATTTAGTCCATTTTCATTCTCAGGTGCTCTCAAAGAACATTTTTTTCCAGGTATTTTTTTCAGTCAGAAAGGAGGAGCAGGCAGGAGGTCAGAGCTGTCTCCGCCAGGGACAGACCTGAGCAAGGCTCATGTCTCCCCCCAGCAGACAGGGATGGCGGGCTAGAGGGAGCCATTTGGACTGGGAATTGGGATGGAGGATGGGTGGAGATTTAATTATGCAATTAACTAGGCTTGGAGTCGGACCTCTCAACATGCTCCTAATTAATTGATCAGATGCACCACCTGCCGACCTGCTCGCCTGCACAGGCTCCCAGAATGCACCGGGGTGCAGGAGGGAGCATGGCGTCTGCTCAGGCTTGGGGAGTCGGGGAGTTCCCCGTTAAGTGGGTGTGCAGTCAATTACCATATGACCGCTGGGACCCTCTGAGCATGCTTAGTAATGATCAATTAGGGCCGGTAGACGAGGGCTGTGAGGAAGAGAGGACGGCCTTAGCTTGCTGATTATGTGTGTGTGTTGGGGGCACTTGGTAGTCAGCGGTGGTTCCAACAGCCTTTGCAGCACAGATACATTCTGTATTCCTGGGGGAACCGGCTAGGAAAACAGCAACGGCAACAGAATCTGGTCCTACCCGCTCAGTAATGATAACTGACATGTGATGAGGAGGGTTTTACTTGGTTTTGTTTTTAAAGAATTTTTGATCTACAAATTGTGTACAACAATAATGTCTAATAGCATTTCTTGAGTGATTACTATGAATGAGACGCTGTGCTCAATGCCGTGCTTCCATTGTCTCACTGAATGCTTACGATAGCTTAAGCGAAAGTTAACACCCCATACGTCAGATGGGGAATGTGAGGTTCAGAGAGGTGAAGGGACTTGCTCAGGTCACACAGCTAAGAAGTGGAGGGGCAAGAATCTGAACCAAGTTTTGTCTGACTCCAGAGCCTGTACCTTTAAACTCTCATCATGCTATCCCCGACTCACGTCATTTCAGGAAAACGGGATAATGCTAAAAATTATAAAGAAAGTAATCATCCATAATCCCAATGCTGAGGGACAGTCTGTACAAGATATACTAATCTTTACCTCCCACTATCTTCCTAGCTTCCAGCCCCATTTTCATTTCCCTTTCATCCACCTCACTGCCTTTTACTATCACCAGAGCTGTTGAAACCACGGGTAAATAGCTGACTCATGATGGGCCAGTTGCATCTGTCTCTCCAAAAGTTAGAAGAGAGTCACAGAGACTGAGTCAGTTTGTTGGGGGAAGGTAGGGTTGCTGAATTGCAAAGGCGTGTGACCCACTGTGAAGGGTCCCCATGCGGAGTTGCCACTGGGGCTTCCATGATGGATCTTGCGGAAGTGGATGCATGAACAAAGAAGCTGGTCTGCAGGGCGTGAGCAGATGGGATGAGAGGCAGATCTGAGAGAGCATGTGGTTCTGATGAAGCGCCAGGTGAGTGAGTGCCCGGAAGATTACAGCTCCCGAGGCCAGCCTGCACTCTTTACAGCAGCATGTGTACAACTAACCCTCTTTTAATTTAAGCTTCCTTGAGTGAGTTTCTCTTCCTGGTAACCCTATGATCCCTGATCAAAGTACAACTACTGTTGACGTCTTGCAGTGTTTTCTTCTAGTCTTCCTTCCTTTTCCCCCTCTTTTCCTTCCTTCCATTTTTGTCTGTAACCTCAGTTGCAGAGAGCTGGATTACTCCTACTTCCCAGATCACAGCACATGACCATCATCATTGGTTTATGCAACACCCCTCTCCTTTTGTTTATTTCCCCTGCCCCTGTACATCCCCAGTCTCTGTTCCTAACCCCCTACACCATAAGCACTCACTCTAATGTTTTTGATATACATCCCTAATGCATGATTACTTGTAAAATCTGTAGTTCTGTTCTCTGCAAGTATGTGATTTTGGTATATTCAAATGATGGTGTGCGATCAGTAGCATTCATTTTCTTCCCTTTTTTGTAGTTAACACTGTATTTTACAGCTCTATCCCACATTGTTTTACTTAGCGCTACGAGAGGGAGGTTTGTTTATATCAAGGCCAGATGCTTGGCTTTCCACCACAGGCCTTTCTCTTCGGAAGTCGTACTGGAGAATAGCTTTGACATATCCGATGTTGGGAGTTACTCTTTTCCTCAAGCCATACAAGGACACATTTCTTAACTTTTTCCTCCCAGTTTCACTGAGAAAGATGATGGCTTGTATTGACAGAGAGGATTCTGGGTCTGAGACCAACTTACTTCTTTGCTCCGCTGCCCGGATCAATTGCTGGCGAGTTGGTGGGGGTTTCAGGGGCTGGATGGCATGGCAGCCTTGACCCACGTCTGAGCTCTAGGCTCTAGGAGTTCAGAAATAAAAGTAGTGGATGTATGGATTAGGAGTCTTTTGATTGAAATGACAGAAACCTAAATCGAGGTAGCTTAAATGAAAAAGGATGTTTATGTACTCATGTGCCTTGACAGTCCATGGAGGAGCAAGGTTCCAGAGTGGCTGTATCCAAGGCTGCAAATGGGCTGAAAAGAGAATCAAGTACCAGTCTCCTTCTATCTCTTGGCTCCGCTTCTCTGCGTTGCCTTCACTCTGCAGTAAGTTCTCCCCAAAGAGAGGCAGGAATAACCACAGGCAGCTTCGGGCTTATGCTCCATCATTTTAGCAACCCCACCAAACAGACAGCACCTTTTCCTCAGCAAATCCAGCCAAAGCCCTAAAATCCATTTGGATTGAGCTGGGATGGATCCCACGCCTTTCCCCGAACCAGTCACTGGGCTTGCCTAGGCCTGGGTTGTGTGAGTGGGATTGTCTCCATCTGGACATGTGGATACAAAGAGGGAAAGGGATACCAGGGAGCCATTACAAGAAGAGAAGGGCAGGCAGTAACCAATAGATATAAACCAGCCTGGCCTGCGGCAGTGCAAAAATGTCCCTTAAGTGCCCATCTAGGGAGTGGGGTGAGTAGGGACAAGAAGTAGCAGGTTGAATCAGGTAAGCAGGGGGACCTCAACATACATTAGCTTCTTTTCAGTATTGAATTGCATGGGGAGCCTGAGCCCATCTTAAAGGTCAGGGTGAAAAGGAACCAGAAACTAGACAATGAAGTGCAGTCTTTAGAATCGAGCAGTCCTGGGTTGAAATCCCAGTACCTGGCTGGGCATGTGGTGGCTCACACCTGTAATCCCAGCACTTTGGGAGGCCAAGGCAGGAGGATTGCTTGAGGCCAGGAGTTTAAGACCAGTGTGGGCAGCATAGCAAGACCCCATCTCTAAAAAAAATAAAAAAATTAGTCAGGCGGGGCGGTGTCTGTAGTCCCAGCTACTTGGCAGGCTGAAACAGGAGGATCAGCTGAGCCCAGGAGTTCAGGGCTGCAGTGAGCTATGATCATGCCACTGCACTCTAGCCTGGGTGACAAAGCAAGACCCTGTCTCTTAAAAAAAACAAAAATCAGACAACCCCCGATCCCCCATAGCAAATCCCAGTACCACTGCTTCCTGACTGTTTGACTCAAGCAAGTCTCATTTTACCTCTGTGAGCTTCATTTTCCCCAATCATAAAGTGGAAATTTATATGTAAATACAAGACGGTGGCCCAAGGACAATGCAGTGCTGACCCACATAGACCCTCAACTGTTGTGGCTATTTGTCTTCCCAATCACTTACACCATTTATCACATGTGTCAAAGCTATATAATTGTGCATTTATGTCCCTCATTCTATTGTGAGTAGTTTAAAGCTGGCCCCCATCCCCTGGGGCCATGGACTGGTACTGGTCTGTGGCCTGTTAGGAACTGGGCTGAACAGCAGGAGGTGAGTGGCGGGCAAGTGAGCCAAGCTTCATCTACATTTACAGCCACCCCCCATCACTCACATCACCGTCTGAGCTCCACCTCCTGTCAGATCAGCAGCGGCATTAGATTCTCACAGGAGCAGGAACCCCACTGTAAACTGTGCATGGAGGGATCTAGGTTGCAGCTCTTTATGAAAATCTAATGCCTGATGATCTGAGGTGGAGCTGAGGCAGTGATGCTAGCGCTGGGGTGCGGCTGCAAATGCAGATTATCATTAGCAGAGAGGTTTGACCGCACAATAACTGTAATGCGCTTGAATCATCCCCAAACCATCCCTGCACCTGTCCCCTGGTCCATGGAAAAACTGTCTTCCGTGAAACTCGTCCCTGGTGTCAAAAAGTTGGGGACCGCTGGTTTAACGAAAAGAGCTGTACATATTCATCTCTGGTCTGATAGTGCTTAAAACATAGTACGTGTTCAATAAATATTAATTACATAAATGAATTGTGTTCATTTGGGGTCGGGCTCAGCATTAATTAAATGGGTAGCCAGTGATGAGAATGATCCAGACAGCATGATTCCTTGAGAAATTCCCTTTTAACTCTCACCTTGACCTCGACCAGAGTGGCATATCTTCACTTTAATCCCAATCTAAATCCTCCCCTGAACACACCTAAATGCCGAGTCCCCGATGGGCATTAGCCAGTCCTTGAGGTTTACATAGAGAAAGGTCAGCTAATAGTGAAACTGGGGAGGGTTTAGGCAGGAGCCACAACGTAAGCGGTGCTTTATGAGCACACATATAGAGACGAGTACTCTTTGTAAATTTAGCATGGCAAGATTTTAATAAATGAGGCCACTGGGATGTGTGGGGCTTTATATATCATGCCCCATATTTATATTCCTGCCAACTTTCTTCACTCAAGCAATATATTTATTACAGTCCATTTCACCATTTCTCACAAGATAGATACTGTATCATGTCAGATAAAAATAAGTGAGGTGGAGGATGGGTCTGAAATAATAAAAAGGCTAGCAGAAAATCTGGAGCAGAGGTCATGGGGTAGGTTGTGCTTTGCAAAATCATTCTCCTTTTTGCTCAAGCAAGGGAGAAAACTGTGAGCCTGGGAGTCTTGCTGTGTGTTCCTAGGAGAGTCACCCCCCACCCCCCACCCTCCAGTTTGGGCCTCAGAAAATGAGGGGTTGGGCTAACCCTCTGTGATGGTTAATTTTATGTGTTAACTTGACTGGGTTAAGGGATACCCAGATATCTGGTAGAACATTATTTCTGAGTGTGTCTGTGAGAAGGGTTCCCAAAGAGACCAGCACTTGAATTGGTAGGCTGAACAAGATTGCCCTCACTAATGTGGGCGGGTATTATCTGATCTGTTGAGGGCCCACATAAAATGAATAGGTGGAGGGAAGGCAAACACACTCTGTCTTTTGGAGCTGGGACAGCTGTCTTCTCCTGCCCTTAGACATCAGAGCTTCAGGTTTTCAGGCCTTTGGACTCCAGGACTTACGCCAGTGGGATCCCAGGTTTTTAGGTTTTTGGATTCAAACTAAATTGCACTGCCAGCTTTCCTAGTTCTCCAGCTTGAAGAAGGCAGATTGTGGGACTTTCAGCCTCCATGATTGTGAGCCAATCTGAATAATAAACCCCCTCTCTTATATCTATATATAGCACCACTGGTTCTGTTTCTCTGGAGAACCCTGGCTAACACACCCTCTCATAAGCTGAGAAAGTTAAGGACTCTCTCGCTCCCCTAACATGCTTATAACATTTTGTACCCAACTTCAGAACATTCCTGAAGCCTGATTGGTCCAGCTTGGAGCAGGTGATCTTCCTCCTAACCAATCAACTATAGCCAACAGGCAAAGTCAAATTATAGCTTGGTCTCTCTGACTATGGACATATTAAGATGGTAAGGGCTAGAGTGAAAGGGGAAAAGCTTTTAGGATTAGAGGAAGGGGCTGTTGCTGGGAGGATAATACTCTAGCCATCAAATATAAAGCGTTTTTGGTCAGTATCCTCCCTTACCTATTACTCTCCCTCTTCTCTTAGCTCTTAAAAATGCCTCCTAATAGAAATACCATTTGATCCAGCAATAGCACTATTAGGCATCTACCCAAAAGAGCACAAAACATTCTATGATAAAGACATCTGCACCCGACTGTTTATGGCAGCACAATTCACTATTGCAAGGATGTGAAAACAACCGAAGTGTCCATCCATGAGTGGATTATTAAAATTTGGTATATGTATACAATGGAATATTACTCAATCATAAGAAACGACAGTGATCTGGAACCTCTTATACTTTCCTG
>NW_012148285.1:11611086-11619702 GCF_000956105.1 Propithecus coquereli | reverse complement strand
GGGGAAGGGCATGCCTTTAACCCACACTTGGGTGAGGCAAAGATATAAAGTGTAACCATAATGTTTGTACCCTCACAATACCCTGGAATAAAAAAAGAAAAAAGAAAAAAAAAATGTCTCCTTACTATGGTTTCCCAGGCATGCTGTGATCTGACTCTCCCCTCCCCGACCCATACAGACATGCCTGTCCTACTCCTCAATTTGCTGCCTTAAGTTCCAAACATATTAACTACCCGCAGGTCCTTGGATTTGCCATTGTCTCTCATGCCTCTAGGCCTTTGTACAAGTTGTTCCCCAGCCAGAAATACCTTTCTTCCTATCTTCACCTACTGATCCTCAGAAGAGCTAATAGATTGTCTCATTTAGAAAAATCCCCTGACCTTACTCCCCCATCTAGACTCCCTCAACCGAGCTAGAAGCTTTTAGGTTTTCCCAAAGCATTTTGTATTTTTGCTCATATATTTCATATATCCTCTCTCTCTCTCTGTCCCCCCAACCACACACACACACACACACACACACACACACACACACCATACTCATATATCCTTTGCATTGCAATTGTCTATCTACTTGTTTGTCCCTCTATTAGATTGTGAGTTTCTTGAGGTCAAGGACTGCCTTGTATCTCTATCTTCAACACCTAACCCAGCACTCAACACATAGGAGCTCAACAAATGTTTGTTAAATGAAAGAAAGGTCTCCAGGGCTGAGCCCTTCACAGATCATAGGGGAAGGTTTGAAATGAGAATTCAGAGCTACGCACCTAATGATGCAGGAATTATGGCCCTGTAATATTTAGTGGAAAATTTTCAACAAGAGCTTCTTTGGTTTCCAATTAGGGGAATTATATTAATGAGCTACCTTGCAAAATCACTGATAATCATGTTCCAAATTTACCCCACTGGGTCTCATTTCGATGTAGGGGATAACAGAAACACTCTGGTAATGAAGACAGTTTCTGGCTTCAATTAGCACGTGCTGCCCTTATTGCACACCGAGGATCTCCTATCAGCTGGACACAAAGAGCCAGCTCAGCAAACCACAGCTTTGGGGCTTTTCCAAGTCCTCTGTTACCTTTTCCATTGCACCTTTGCTAAGTTTTTCCGCTCACAGACTCGCTATTTATTTAGTCCACTGATCATCTTTACAGTACTGACATTAATGTCACAGATTGATTCTTTGACTCCATCTCAACTAATGTTCATTGAACGAGCCCAGTATCTGGGAATATAGGAATAGAGTCACATGGACGCAAACCCTCCATGACCTCAAACCCTCCCTGACATGAGTTCCAGGTGCCTGGCTCTATTTCCACGTAGCTACGGGAGCATCATTCCCTGCACGGTGGCTGGCTGGTACCTGCCTTGGTCCAAGTGCTGTGGACTTGATCTCGGCTCCCTCATCACCCATGGAGCATGTGGACCAAGCAAAGGCAGAGGTGAGGTCCACACACCCTCAAAGATGTAGAGAAATCAGAAGAGAGCAAGAGAAAGTGATTCAAGACAGAAGAGACAGGCAAAGGGGTTGAAGCAATGAAAAGGAAAAGAGAGAAGAGAAGTGGCTTTTGATTGAAAGTTGCAAAGAGAAGTCTTGAACACTGTGGCCTCATGTGTCACTTACAGATGTCCACTTGAGAAGATACATCAGTCAGGATTCTTTGGGAAATAAAATGATGCCTGTTCAAACTGGCTTACGCAGAAAGGAAGAACTTATTGGACCGTGTAATGGAAAGGTCCAAGTTCTCCCTTCAGATCTGCCTAGATTTAGGGGTCTAAATAATATCATTTAGATGTAAATCGAATCCTTCCCTCCCTCTCTGGGACATGATTTGTCCTGTGTTGCTTCATTCTGGTGAGTCACAGCAGATCCAGGTCTACAATCTCCCAGTTTAGCAACCTCAACATAAGAAAAGCATTTCTTGCCCAATATTTCAATCAATATCCACAAGTCTGAAACGTATTGGTCCAGTATGGCTTGTGTGCCCAGACCTGAACCGATTACTGTAGCTGTGGGGATATAGTCTTGCCCCTGGCCTTATCTGGGGTGAGTGGATGGCAGTTAAAAGTCAACCTCTCCTCTTTATAACTACCTCCACTCCAAAACCCTCTGAGGACAGGGGAACTGTGTTTCCTCAAAGAGAAAAATATTGCCAGGAAGGGAAAGAGGTCACACAAAAACCAACTAGTATTTAATCAGAGAGCAATAATAATTGCTAATATTACTCTAAATCCAATTCCTACCACTATGTAAAATTTCTCATGTATTATTTCACTTAATTCTCATGACAGCCAGATGAAATAGACATCAATTGTGCCCATTTTATAGATAAGGAAATTGAGGCTAAGTGAAATGAAATTGTTTTCAAGATCACATGGATTCAAAGCTGTATCCGTCTGATCTCAGAGCCCATGTTCCTTTCTCCAGATCAGACCTCCTTTCTCACCAGTGACCTGCATCTTCTACCTTTCTGTCCCTCAGTATCCTCACTTGTAAAACGGAGTTCATAGTGTCTTCCTCACTGGGTTATTGAGTATTAAAAGATAAGTGCTCAGTAATAGCTAAATATTAGCTATTACTATTGATGGTAGCTGGGCTCCTGGGTGTGTCCCTGGGAAGCTATTCAAGGAGGGCAGTCTGATAAAGCACCCCCAATTGTCTCTCACCCTGGCAGTTCCAGAGAGGGGTAGGGGACGGCTCTTGCAGACAGATTCCAGGTCTTGTCCTATGCAGAGCTCCCATGATTAAAGGATTCTATGGAAGCACTCAGCTCATGGGATTCTGAGAATTCCAGCTCTCGCTACTAAAAGACCCTTTGTCCACCTTGGAGAGGGGAGCCACTTGGACACAGAAGAGGGCCAGAGGGGCTAGGAGGCCCCCAGTTGTCCAGGGAAGTACTGGACTCCATTCCCATTCTCCCACTCCGGAGCAGCTGGCTGTGCCGGAGATTGGCGTATTCCCTCTGCAGCTGGCAAGCCGAAGCGGCATATTGATGGTCGCAGGCAAATGTGAAATGGATGTGAAGTGTTTTGCACTTCAGTGGAATAACAGGTGTTATTTCTCCATGGACAGCAGAGGACGGAGCTGATGCTTCTCTTCTGTGGGATGCAGGGAGGTGAAGAAAGCCACTTCACCTGCGCCAGTGGTGATTTCTGGGCACTGTTATGTACCTACTGTTTGCCTGGTGCTTTACTTGTGGTATCTCATATAATCCTCTCCACACGCAACCCTCTGGGAAAGATATGGTTATCCCTAAGTTTATAGATGAAGGATTCAAGGTGCCGCAGAGAGACTGTGTATCAGGGTGGGGACTTCAGCGCAGATGTGTCTGATGCTGAGGACTTGGTGATTTCCACCTCCTCGCCTGGGCTTTGGGAAGGCATTTGTTTTCCTCAGAGCATGGGCTCTGGAGCTAGACCAGAGATCAGCAAACTTCTGTCAAGGGCCAGATAGTAAATATTTTAGGTATTGCGGGCGGGCTATAGGGTCTCTTTTCCAACTGCTCATCTCTGCCATTGTAGCACAAAAGTAGCCACAGACAACAAGTAAACAAACGGTCATGGCAGGGTTTCAAGAAACTTCATTTACAAAAACCAGCAGCCAGCTGGTATGCAATAATTACTTGACCCTTGAAGTAAATCTCCTGGGTTTAACTCCTGCCTTTTCCAGTTACCAGCTATGTGACCTTATTTAATTCCCCTGTGCCTCAGTTTTCTCATCTGTAAAATGGGAATCATAATACCTGATGATACTCACTGTAGTTGTAATACCTCATGAAATGTTTATGAGGATTAAATGAGTCGATGCATGAAGAGCTCGTATGCCAGTGTCTGCCACGATGCCCGTTGGCATTATTATTAGCATCATCGACATTGTCTCAGCATCACTGAAAGGGCCTGGGGCTGTAAGGTGGGGATAATGGTAATACCTACTTCACAGGGTTGTTGTGGGAATGAAGTGAGAAAATGCATGCAAAATGCCACTGTGCTCAGCAACTCTGCAGGTGAAGCCCCAAACTCTTAGCAGCTTTCCTCTCCTACTTCCACAAGCCTCTTCCTAGAACGAAAAGGAGGAGAAAAGCCCCAGTCACATGCCCTTAGGCTGGTAGTTGCAAAGACAGACAGGTGGGAAAGGTTAAAGGAAGCTCAAT
The DNA here is from genome assembly GCF_000956105.1 of Propithecus coquereli. Taxonomy (NCBI): domain Eukaryota; kingdom Metazoa; phylum Chordata; class Mammalia; order Primates; family Indriidae; genus Propithecus; species Propithecus coquereli. The sequence continues at coordinate 11,615,552 of NW_012148285.1, read as the reverse complement.
CAAGGAGCTGAAATTCAGGGCTGTGTGGAAGAGATGCCATAAGGCTCAAGTCTGGGGAGGGTCGTCTCCCTACAGGAGTTGGGCTTAGGGGGCTTGGAAGGGGACAGCAGTGATTATTTCCTATGGAGACAGTCACCACTAACTGCCTCTGTGATCGCAACAGGGGAGGAAGGAAGCTTCACCAGCCTACACTGCCCTGCCCTGCCCCAGGAGGAACCATCCTTACTGCAAATCCTCGCCCCATTTCCCAGCAGATGACTGACACACACCCCGTGTATTTCAAGGAGTTAGTTGACGTCGACATAGGTTAGAGATATTCTCTGTACACCCAGGTTTATGGCTTCCTACTAGCCTGCCTCTGAGTTTGATGGAAGCAGGCAGGCAGGGGGTGAATTTAGCATTCTCTGCAACGGGGAGCTGCCACGATGTCTGTGCATGAGTCTAAGCTGTAATGGAGGTGGAAGATTCCAGGCAGAGGCTGAGCTGGGGCTGTAGAGCCAGAGATTGTAGTTCAAGTCCTGGCTCAGCTGCCAGCCCTCTGGGTAACCTTGGGAAGCTTACTGTGTTAACACATCAGTTTCTTCAGCTGTAACATAGGGAGCCTAACAGGACCCAGGGAGAGAGTAACAGATGGCCCCGACAAGGAACCTGCCACGTAGGATGCTGTTGTCGTGATGAGGAAGATGGCTGGATCTCAGGATATGGGGTCAGATGGACCTGGACTTGAATTCCACTTGAGCTTGGGCATGCCCCTTAGCCCATGTGAACCTCATAGCCCTCATCTGTGAAGTAGGTAAAATCACTGAGGATAGTGTAATATCTAAAGCACTTAGTTCAAAACCTGGCACACTGTAAGAAAAAAGAAGTGATAGTCATTCTTTTTTTATTATTATAGCCCTGACTGGGGCAGGCCCCGGATGTAACCAGAGTGAGCGGCAGGATGTGGGTGACCTGCCTGAGGTCTGGCTGGCATGCAAGGGTGGATCAGTGACCCAGGAGCAGGAGGCTGGAGCTGTGCTGCATGCCCCTGACTCCCAGCCCAGGCTTGAGTCTGACCTCGTGATTTTAGTCTGACCCTTGGCTTTTGAAAACTTCCTTCCCAGAAGAGCTTGTGAGGATACTGCAGGGACCAGCCCGGAAGGCTCCTGCTGGGGGCCAGGGCTCCAAGTCTTGAGCTCAAAATGAGAGAATCAGTGCAGTGTTGGTGTCAGGGTTGGGGTTTAGCTTTTGTGTCTCATGGGCCTCCTGGAGGCTCAGTTTCTCCCTCTGTTTAAAAATAATGGTGCCAATACCTATTTGGGAAAGATTTTTTCTAGCACTTACCATGTGCCAGGCACTGTTGCAAATGCTTTAAACATACTGAATCATTTCATTCTTAAAACAGCACTAGGAGATAGGAAATATTATAACACCCACCTATTAGTTTCCTGTGGGTATTGTAACAAATTACCGAAAGGTTGGTGGTTTAAAACAACAGAAATGTATTTTCTCAAAGTTCTGGAGGCCAGAAGTCTGAAATCAAGGTACCAGCAAGATCGTGCTCCCTCCAGAGGCTCCAGATGCGAATCCCTTCTTTGCCTCCTCCGTCTTCCTGTGGCTGCCAGCATCCCTTGGCTTGTGGCTGCATCACTCCAGTCTCTGCTTCCATTATTAATGTCACCTTGCCTCCTCTTCTTCCTGTGTCTGTGTCAAATATCTCTCTGCCTTTCTCATAAGGACACTGATGGTGGCCTTTAGGGCCCACCCAGATAATCCAAAATAATCTCTTTATCTCAAGATCCTTAATTTAACCACATCTGCAAAATCTTTATCATAGGAGGCAACATTCAAAGGTTCTAGGGGTGAAGTCTTGCTCTGTTTGGGAGCCACGACTCAGCCCAGCCTGTTTTACAGATCACATGGAAAGTCGGTGACCTGGTTCAGAGTCTATGCCCTTACCCACTGTGCTTTGTTGCTTCCTCTAGGCTGCCGCTCAGGCGGTTTTAAGAATTTAATGAGACAATGCATGGAAGGCACTTAGCATGGTTGGGAGGTGAGTCGGGGATGGGTAAGGGTCTGGATGAGGCTCAGAGATGCCTGTTGTGCACAGTGACCTGATAATGAGGAAACAAGTGCTTCTGAGGCTCTGCCAGAAAATCCCCATGGTCAAGTCCAAACCACATCTAAATGATGTGCACTGCTGATCCCTTGCTCTCCAATGCTGTCAGAACAAATGGATTTTTGCTCATCAGAAAGCCAAACCAGCAAAGTTGCAAGACGTAACTCACTCCTTCTCCTGATGTCTTGCCCTGGTTGGTCCCTGCTCTGGCCTCTGAGCTCCTTAGCCTTTGACTGAGAGGAAATGACTTCAGTCATGGGTGCTAATCCCTGTATTAATAAACGAGACTGGTGCCTTGGCACAGGAAATCTCTTTTGCCCTCTTAATCCATTTCACCATATGCTCTGCAGGCCCTGCGACCTGGTGTCCTTAGCAGAGAGCATTGTCCTTTTGATGTAATTTTGTGGCAATGTCTGTGATGAGTAAGACTCACCCCATCTCAGGCAGCCTTGGGCTCCTTAAGGTCACACACAAACCAAAGGCTTTTGGGGTCCTTGGCTTCCGGGCCAGATGTTTTTCTCACATTAATGCATAACATTTCAGAAGAGGGATTTTCTGTTCCTGTTCACTCCCAAGTGCTGCTCCTCCAACCTCCCAGGGAGGATCACGTGCTTCAGACCAGTAGGGGCAGCAGGTTCATACCTGGGTTACAGAGAGCACTGGGACTGGTATTTGCGAGTATCTGGACCCATAACACTCTTAGGATCTCAGCACCTCCTAGAGACAATGGGTACGAGTGGATAGACTGAGGCAGGAATGTAACTGTTCTGGTAAAAGGGCCTGGCTCAACCCCGGTGCACACCCACTAGCCTAAATAGGAACCCAGGACACTTGATTATAGCTTGCATGCCAACATCTTTCTGTACAAGTGTATTTCCTCCCCACTGGCCAGTATGAATATGAACCTCCTCTCAGATATTTTACAGGGAACATATGGGTAACAGCATTTCGTCTACAGAATCCATTGTGCTGGACATTGCTAGATATTTCCTTAAAACCAACATGAACTCTTACGCATTGAGATGGGGCTGCTCCGAGGCCAAGACACGCCTTACACACCCAGTGTGTCATGGGACACACTACTGTCTTGAATAAGCAGGGGAGCAACCAACAGTCCTGGTTAAAACAAAAAGTACCTGCGGCGTGAAGTCTGCCACCTGCACTGATCGTGCCACCTGCGCTGTTACGGAAGTTCCTTAATGGCTCGTTCTTAGGCTAATAAGATCGCCAACAAGTAGCCCATCAGAACGAATCAGCGCCAGGATGTGAACGGGCACCAGCCACATCGAAAGAGAGACAATAGAGCCGAGTGACTCAAAGTCAGGCAGGTTCGGGTTCAAATCCTCACTCAGCCACTTCTTAGATCTATGACCTTGAGTAAGACTCTTAATTCTCTGCATCTTAGTTTCTTAATCTGTGAAATGGAGATAATGACCATTCCTTCCTCACAGGCCAGTTGTGAGGTTGACATGACTTCTTTTTTTTTTTTTCTAATTTCATTCCTTTGTTTTAGGTTTTTTGAAAATACATGTTATTATGTATATCCAAGTTATGATAGAAAGTAGACTCTCAATACGTGGTAGGTGCACACAGGGAGAAGAACCCCCAGGGGCTTTGCCTTTCGTGCACACCTCAGGAGAACTGCGCGGAGGCCGTCTGCAGGTTCTCTGAGCTGCTCACGCATCACAGAGGGGACGTTCCCATGCAGGTGACTACTCTTGCTTGTTCGAGATGGTTGCTGTGTGTCCCATGATGCACTCTGTATGGAAAGCCTGTCTTGGCTTCGGAGAAGCCCCACCTTGATTAGTAAGAATCCCACTTACCTGGACCCTCAATGAATAGGAATGGTAGGCGTCAGGGGTCTCCTGTTTTGTGCCTTCCCGTCTACATCTTAGACTCTCGACTTAGACCTGCATGATGGTGACAGGGACTCCGAGTGGTAGGCTGGGGCCCTACAGGACCCTCACACATCGCAACGAGATCAAAGGCAATGTGGTCTACTGGCAGGGGCCCAGGCCTTGGGTTCAGACTCACGCGGGTTTGAATCCCAGTTCAGCCACCCACCACCTGAATGAACTCAGCAAGGTATTTCATTTCTCAGAACCTCCACCTCACAGAAAGAAAGAGAGCGTCAGAGAAGTTAAGATACTTGTTTAAAGTCATACAGCTAGCAAGCCCAGAAATTTAATGTAACCCCAGGACTGTCTGACTCCAAAACCCAATCTCTTGCTCCTGTGTTAGGCTATCGATTGCTGATGTCCTATTAAAACTACTGTTTTATTTATTTATTTTTTTTATTTCAGCATATTATGGGGGTACAGATATTTATGTTACTTATGTTGCCCTTGCCCCCCCCCCAAGTCCGAGT
>NW_012148285.1:11582407-11600216 GCF_000956105.1 Propithecus coquereli | reverse complement strand
TCTTGGCTTCGGAGAAGCCCCACCTTGATTAGTAAGAATCCCACTTACCTGGACCCTCAATGAATAGGAATGGTAGGCGTCAGGGGTCTCCTGTTCTGTGCCTTCCTGTCTACATCTTAGACTCTCAACCTGCATGATGGTGACAGGGACTCCGAGTGGTAGGCTGGGGCCCTACAGGACCCTCACACATTGCAACGAGATCGAAGGCAATGTGGTCTACTGGCAGGGGCCCAGGCCTTGGGTTCAGACTCACGCGGGTTTGAATCCCAGTTCAGCCACCCACCGCCTGAATGAACTCAGCAAGGTATTTCATTTCTCAGAACCTCCACCTCACAAAAAGAAAGAGAGCATCAGAGAAGTTAAGATACTTGTTTAAAGTCATACAGCTAGCAAGCCCAGAAATTTAATGTAATCCCCGGACTGTCTGACTCCAAAACCCAATCTCTTGCTCCTATGTTAGGCTATCGATTGCTGATGTCCTATTAAAACTACTGTTTTAAAATGTAGGCTTTATTATTGCTCATGTGTGATGAGGCCAACAGATCCTCAGTGACTGCCATTGAAAAGATAGTTTGTTACCCATCGCTCCCAAGAGGAGGGGCCACTCTGTGCCAGGCGGGGCTGTATGTGGAAGTACCAGGGTTGGTCAGGAGACAGGAGGAGCAGGAAGAAAGCCTTTATTATGGTTTCTGCAGGAAGGAATGGGTGAGGCAGGGTAAGTGGGTTTAGGATTAAGAATAATTTCAGCAGACTCTGGGGTGTAGGGGTTGTTCTGAGTTGTCTGGTACCTGGCCCAAGGGTGACTAGAACAGAGGAGTATTGGCCTGGAGGGTAAGAGGCTGGTAAAGGAGGCGTTTGAGGGGTATGGGTTCTGAGCTGGTTGGTTAGCGTAGGAAAGGCATGTTTGCAGGAGACCAGTTTGCTGTCCCTAGGAATTAGCTAGCCCTGTGGGGAGCAGTGGCTCTCAGGTCAGCAAGGCTCCAAAACGTCATAAAATATGGAAAATAAAAGATGTGAGTAGTACAGCTGTCCTTGTTGAACTTTCTGAGCCACACAGCCATTCTTATACCCATGGGATGTTCAGATGAGTTTGCATAATTTATGCCTACTTGTTATACAACCAAATAACTATGAAGCACAGTGAGATGGCTTTAGCTGCCAAATAATCATCTTCAGAAACTATTGCAAGTACAAAATAAACACACACCAAAAAAACCCAATAGCTTTACTACAGATCAATAAAAATCAATAAGATAAAATTAGAATAAAATTCTGATCACAATGAAAATGCAAAATGCCTAGAAATAAACTTAATGAGAAATGCATATATGTTATGTTGTGTGAAATTATAAATCTTTATTGGAGTATGCAAGAGATAAATAAGTGGAAACCATGTTTTCAGTAATGGATAAATGGCAATTTATCCCAAGTTAAATAAATATTACGCAATATTAATTAAAATATTAGCAGGTTTTTTTATTACTTGATGAGACACTAAAATTTATGTGGAAGATTTGATGTCTGAAAGTATTCATGGATTTTCTGCAGAAAGAAAAGCAATAAAAGGATTTATTCTACCTGACTAAGAAGGTAGAATCTACTGGACACAAATATAAAAGTAGTTTTAATAAGTGTGGCATTTCAAATTGGTGAGAAGGGTGAATCATACATTAAAAGGTGTTCCATATATGAATTAACCATGCAGGAAAAAAAATAAAGTTATATCCCTATCTCATACCTTATATTAAAATAAATTTCATGTTGCTTAAATACTTACATAAAAAGTAAACAAATAAATACAGAATTTCTACAAAAATATTTAAGTGAAGATTCTAGTCTCTTGGGAGACAGGAAGGCCTTTTGAAGTTTGAAATCGAAGTCAGAAATCACCAAGGGAAAATTGATGGATTTTATTACACAAAACATAAAATCTGCCCAGTAAAGGAAAACAAAGTTAAAGGACAAAAGGCACATCGAGAAGAGTATTTGCAAGGTATATATCTTTAACATTTAAAAGAAAAGCATACCAAATTACTCCAATGGAAAAACATGAGCATGATATCTAAACATGCAAATTCACAAAATAAAAATATAAATGTTTAATAAACATTTAACTTAATATTAGTGACATATATTGAAATGAGACAGCCATGTGATAACCATTTTTTTTTTTTTTTTTGCTAACAGTTTGTCAAAATTGCTGATAGAAATGGTGAGGTTTTAAAGTATTAGACATTGTCATGCATTGCTTGTTGAAGCAAACCTGTCCTTTCTTTGTTTTTGGTAATATGAGTTAAAAGTATTTAAAAGAAATTTCTATAAAAGAAACAATAAGAGAAGTAAACCTGTCTGTAGAGGGATAGTCACCATATGTATCTGTAAATTTTTTAAAATAATAATGAACAAATGAAATCAACATAAATTTCCAGTCACAGGGAATGGATTAATTACCTGTTGTACTTATATACAACAGAATTTTATGCAGCCATTAAAAATTATGGTGTGAGTTATACACACATACGCACACACACACAAGAAAGTTTTGAAAAGAGTATACATAATATGATCCTATTTTAGTAAGAAATATTATAATCCCTTTTTGGAAGAAAGGTCTAAAAGAATAGACAGCAAATTGTTAATAATCATTACTTCTGGGTTGTGGATTAAAGGTGACCTTTATTTTCTCCTACATACTTTTATATGTATTCTGAACTTATTGCAGAGGACATGCATTTTTTATGAGCAGGAAAATATAAATCTATTAGAAAGTAATTTCTCAGCTGTTTTCCTCCTTAACAAAGGACATTCAGATGACTGGCAGTGGGAGACGTGGAGGATGAAGTTGGGTAAAAGGATTTTCAGTTTCTTGTCCTTGATTCTGATTGCCATAGGGTGGAAATCAGGAGAGAAATTTATCTACAGAGCACCCATTGCTCTGACCTTCACTGTTACATGAAATTAGAAGGCGTCTTGAAGAGAGAATGTGTTCCCTCTGACTTTACCATAAATATTTAAAGTGGAAAATATGGATTACGTCACATGTGAAACCAACACAAAAAGCCCCGTTTCTGTGCAGACACAAGCCTGGGAGGAGGGTAACTGAGGGGGGAGGTGGCCATCAGCAGGCTCAGGTGAGTTGGGGTTGCCGGACAGACTGACGGTGCTGATGCGGTTGGAGAGGTGACAGAGCTTGCTGGACAGCCTGCAGTTTATTACGCTTCACCAACCGGATCCAAGCTTTGGACTAACGGGAGTATGATTTGTTGTGTTTGAAATGCAACCAGAGAAGGAGGACATCCCACTGGCATAATTATGTTCTGGCGCCTCTAAGAGGGTGATTCCTGCTCATTAAGTGGCATTTGCTCCCCTCAGCAAGCCAATTGTGGTGGCCGTGTCTCCGATGCAGACGTATTAGCACCTCCATGGGATCTCTGCTTCTCTGGGGCAGGGCAGGCACAGAGATGTTAAACAGCTCCCCGACCAAGCCAATCCACTCAGGTATGTTTATAGACTAAACACCAACCCAAACGTGCAGCTCAGCTAGGTCTCTGGGACGCTGGCTGTGACCATTTCCCCTGTGGAGAACTAAGATGCTGAGGTATTAGAAGCAGAATCAGAGAGAATAGCAAGATTGAATCATGTCGTTCACCTGGTCATTCACCAAGTATTCACTGGGCACAGACTAGGAGCCAGGCATTAGAGCTTCAGAGACAACTGAGGTATGATCCCTGCCTTCAAAGGGTTCACAATACAGTGAAGGAAATAAGTATGTGAACCAGTAATTATGATACCATATGCTCACTAGGTAAGAGAAATACATACAAAACATCATAAACACACAGAGACAGAGGAGGTTAAGTGTGCTTGGGAAAAAGGAGTGTCAGAGAAGCCTTTCTAGTAGAATGGGTTTTGATCTTGGTCTTGAAACACGAGTAAAGTTCACTGTGTTGAAAAGAAAGCTGGGCAGAAGTGGCAAGGACATTCAAAGAACAACAAGTGGACGCAACAGTTTAATTCTTTGACATCCATAGTATGTTTTGAACACACCAGGAGCATGAAAGATACCTGTTGAATGAATGAATGTGCAAATGAAGAAATGATAAATGTGTGTGGGGAAAGAGGCTAAGGAAATTGAAGCATGGAGTATTTTGGGAGGATTTGGAGAGTTGAGGCTCGAAAGGAAGCCTAGGGTCAAGTTCAAAGAGGATTTGAATATTTTCCTAATGAATTGGACTTACCTTTTTTTCATAGCTTTGTCAATTCTTGATCTAAACAAAACTATAGATGGGAAATCTGTGATGTTAAAGCAACTGCATTTTTCAGGTTCTTTCCTTGCCAAAATCTTCCATATCATCTGGCCAGTATCAACTCCTAAAGATTTTCAAATCCTCTCCTTTGGGAGGCTCTGGAATTAGAGGCTGTATCAGTTAGGATGAGCTAGGTGATGCTGCGGTAACAAACAACCCTGAATCTTAGCATTTGAGATGACAGATTTATTTCTTCCTCACATGACATGTCATTCTTGGGTCACTATCCTCATGTAGGGATGCAGGTAACCAGAGGCTTCACCATCTGGGGGTGGGAAGGACATGATGAGTTGTATAGCAGCTCTTAAAGACTTCCACCCAGAAGTGACGTGGCTCACTTCCGCTCACAGTTCACTGGCCATGCAGCAAGTCACATGGCTTTATGGGAACAGAGAAGGGCAATCCTACTTTGTGCCCAGGAAAAGGAGAACCAAAATGTGGATGAACAGCAACCAACGACCGCCCCAGAAGCAGAAGAGTGTTTCCCACTTATTGGCTGTGTTATTTTAGGCAAGTCACTAAACCTTTCTGAGCTCTTTTTTTTTCTTCTCAGTAAAAAGAAGTATAAAACTCAAAGGGTCTAGAATTCTATTTCTGTCTATCTCTCTTCCTCTCTCCCTCCTTCTCTAAATATAAGGGTGGGGTAGGACACGATTGGGCGCAAAAGGGTCAGGTTCTTTCTTAGAGCACGAGAAGACATCCCAGTGAGCCTGGGAGCAAGGGATGAAACTTAACCTCAGAGTCCATAAAAAATTTACAGAATTGCAAAATGCCAAGCAAAAATACAAAAGAGTTCTCTGCACTCCGGGAAATTATTGAAGCCATAAAGATTCCTGCCCTTGCAGATGAGGCAGTCGGTGAGTGGAGCAGAGCAAATCAATAATGTCATGCTTCTCACTGGATCAAAATACTCAAGGAAATAGCTGCAAAGTAAGAGAGGGACAAGGTCTGTCTCGGTCAATCACTGCGTTGGGTAATGCCATAGCTGAGCACAGTCTAATAGTCTGGCCTGGAATTTTAAAAGCTAGGAAAGCGTTTAATCAAAATTTGGAGCCATTGTAGATTCTAAAGGATAATTACTCAGCATTCTGGCAGAGCAGAGTCCTGGAGAGAGAATCTGATAGGGGGTTGTGCATATTTAAACGCATGCTGGTTTCATAACTATGAAGAATTCTCAGGTAAGACAGGGGCAAGAATAATTCCCTTTTGGAGGACTGAGCCACTAGGCATCAGAAGGTGATGATCATAAAAGATTACATTGCCTTGCTCACTGTCATATCCTCTGCTTTAACACACAAGGCCAGGCACATCCTTTCATTTATTCATTCATTCATTCATCTGAAAAAACATTTATTAGACACAAACCACGTGGCAGGCACTGTTTTAAGAGCTGAGTTACGGCAATGAACTAGACAGACTCGATCCCTTCTCTCATGGAGCTTACATTGCAGTAGGGAGATGTAATGAACAAGAAAAGGAATTTGATCATATCAGATAGTGGCGAATGCTAAGAAGACAATAAAGTGGTGATGAGCAGGAGGTTTAGGATGCTCAGGGCCTTTCTGAGAAGAGATGTTCAACCTGAGACCTGAAAGACAGAAGGATCAGTCATGACATACAGGAGGAAGAGCACTACAGGCAGAGGAACCAAGAGCCATGGCCCTAAAATGGGGTCAAACCTGGTATGTTTGAGGAGCTTCAGTGTTGATGGGAGAAAGGTAGAAGCAGAGGGTAGAGAGGTAGGTAGGGACTAAAAGGTGTAGAGCCTTATAGGCTATATATGGTGAGGCACATAGTAGATGCTCATCCATGTTTGTTGAATGACAAACCAACCAACTGACTGAAGTATCTGAATGTGGTGATTGATCTTAAGTTGCCTAGCTATTTAATGACCGTGTTGAGACTAGAACTTGAGATGCATCCTCAAGGTCTTGCATAAGATCACAGCACTCCCTGGTGGATTGGGAGTAGTAGATTTGGGTGTGATAAATGTAATGTCTTACATTTGTTGAGTCCTCATATATTCATGCATCAGCATCACACACATATTTGACCTTCCCATATCTCTGTAGATTACTTTTATTTTTTTTTAAAAAAAATTTTAGTTGACAAGTAAAAATTATGTATATTTATGGCATAAAATATGATGTTTTGATATATGTATACATTGTGGGATGGCTAAATGAAGATAGTTGACATATGCATTACCTCACATACTTACCATTTTTGTCATTAGAATATTTGAAATCTACTGTCTTAGCAATATTCCAGTAGGCAATATATTGCTATTAACCGCAGTCACCACGAGGTACTCTTTTTCTTTATAGATGAGGAAACTGAGGCTCAGAGAGTTTGAGCTACTGACCTAAGTGATCACCAGTAGAGGCTGGTCCATGGATTGGTGATCCCCTGATAGACAATACTTATTTTGTTCATCCCTATATCCCCAGCTCTCAGCACAGCACTTGACAGATAGCAACCATTGTTGAATGAACAAATAGATCCGTATTTTGAAATAAATGAAATCATGTCGTACAATTTGCTTCTGAACCTTTTTCTCACTGTGAACATTTTTCATCATCAGTAAAAGTCTACATTGTCATCTTCAATGATGACATTGTATATCATCATATAGATGTATCGGCATTTATTTTGCCAATCTTCTATCATTGGATATTTTGTTGTTTCCATTTTTTCACTGTTACAAACATTTCTGCCAATACAAAAATTCTTGATCTGATGTCTTTGCACATCTGTCTAATTACGTTCTTGAGATAAAAGCTCCTCAAGTCAAAACACTGGATGAAATAGATGCACATTTTAGAAGCTTTGGAGATACAAACCCAAACTGCTTTTTGGAAAGACTGGGTCCTTTTCAGCATGCTCCATTTGGGACGCCACCCTTGGGGGCATAGATAAATTGCTGTGTGTTCGGAGGACAGGACTCAAAGAGCATACTTGTTATATGAGTAAGGAGAGAGAGAGAGAGAGAAAAAAAAAGTCCCATTTAGGCTGGGAGAGAGGCAGCTTAGGGGAGCCCCAGTGGCAGTCTTCAAAGACTTAGAAAACTGAGAGTCTGATTGCAGAAGCCAAAGAGCGTAGCTGAAACCAACCTTCATGAAAAGTAGTCAGTGTCAAGTTTAAGCAGCAGAGGCTTTCAGAAAATGGGCTGGGAGAACTCAGCCAAGGAGACATTCACACACAAGAAATGTGCTCAGAGAGCAACCATCAGCTGGAAACATTTGTCACGTGAGTCATTTCAGCAAATTGACCTTTGTGGGCTTTCTTCCCATTTCCTTTCCTTTCTCTGGGAGGCAAATGGGGTGTATGGAATGGGGTCGTCTTTGGAGATCTACAGAGCTAGGTTGGAATTTGGATGCCACTTACTTGCTTTGTGACCTTGGGTGGTTTCTAAACGTTTCTGAACCTCGGTTTTCACATCTGTTAATTGGGGATAAAAATAACTGCCCCATAGAGTAAATAGAGAATTAGACGAGATCGTTTCCATGTGTATAATCGAGATGACAAGAACATGAGAGCCCTCCAGGTTACGCCCGACTCCCAGTCGAGAGAGAGGAGACAATTTCCCATCACTCCCTTTTAAGGTCTATTTTCAGAATCCTCATCTCTGGCCCCAGGACTGACCACCCGCCAGAGCGTTTGACTGTGAGAACATCTCTTCAGGGGAAATCCCATTCCCACCCACAAAGGTGTTATCTGTCCCTGTCATACAGACAGAAAAATCCGCATCTCATATGTTGGCTTATATCATATTAAGTAAAGTCATATATGATTGACGTCCCAGTCCAGGTGAGGCGGTACCTCTAGCAGAGCATTTTATTTTCAGCCTATTCTTATCATAGGTTTAAAATCTTGGGTCTTGGTCTCATTTAGGATCAACTTATATGGCCCCTATTGCTGGTGGTGCCCTGATATTCATTATCAATTTCTAACCATGTCCCTGCCATCTGGATTAAAGACTACATTTCCCAGCTTCCCTTATAGCTGGGCAAAGTCATGTGACTATGTTCTTACTAATGGGAACCGTGTAATTGTGCCATCTATACCTGAATATCCTTAAAGGAAAGAAGCATTCCTTTTCCCAGCTGGCTGGAATGTAGAAAAGCACCATCTTGGACAAGGTGAATGAGAGAAAAACCTACAGATGGCAGAGCAACAAGATAGAAGGAGCTTGGGATTTCTGATATCATGGTACCCCCCCACCCACCCATATGAACCACGGAAAGCTTACTCCTAAACTATTAAATGAGATAGAAATAAAATTCAGTATTATTTAACCACTGTTATTGTGGGGATCTCTGTTTTAGAAAACAAACTTATATCCTGAATCATATAGTTTATCACTGTGTGAGATACATGGCACATAGTAGGTGCTCACTAAATTATAGCTGTCATTCATTTCTAGAGTTCTCCAGCTGACAATGGGAATGAAACTGCAGGCACTTATAGAGTGTTCTCACAGGGATAACCTTTAAAGGAGGTGTCTTAATGGAGATGAAGCAATATTGGATTAAGATAGATCTTTACGGAAAAAAATAAATGCAAAAGACAGTAATACATTTGGTAAATCTGTGCGAATGCATGAGACATATTTTATGATGTAATGGGGATTTAAATGTGAGTTTCAGCTTCAGCAAAATGAAAGCATTGATTGTCTTGAAACAGGTTGGGTCTAGTAGAGAGGAAATTGGGGGATCTCTGGAGACTTTTTAACTTGAAGATGGCCACCATCCTTTTTGCTATATCTGATGGCACAGCCCAGACATGCCCTATTTTACCACCGATGATTAGAAGTGATGAAGCCACATATTTGTTTAACCTTTGTTTATCCTTCTTGGCACTGAGCATGGTGAGAGCTTAGATTTTCCTCACAGGCCTATGACCCCACAGAGAAGAGAAATAGGGAAAGGTTCGAGATTCTCATTGGTTTCTCCAAGCAGCCAAGCACACCAAGATGGTGTCCAGCTTCCATTACAGCTGAGCTATCATCCCAGATTATACCTCTGTCCCTGGGGCCTTTTATGGGGGCACAGTAGGCTCCCTTGACCTCTAATAGAGCCCTTGAACCCAACGCAAATCTTCTTAAGTACCACTCAGAATCTACTCCCAGTAGATAAGCGCAGGGCTTTGGGATTCAGGAAGCCCTGAGTCCAAATCTGAACTTTTCAACCTTCCTGCTGGGTGTGCGAACTCAGACAAGTCAATTCGGCATTTTTGACGCTCACTTTCTTCATCTGTGATATGAAATTCATATCTTCTTCATCTCACTGTTGTAAGTGCTTGTTATTATCCCCTGCCCTGGTTCAGAAGAATCAAGTCTTGAGATGAATTGACTAGCTCATTGAAAATAAATGTGCAAGCTTGATAGGAGGATGTGAAGTTCAACTACACAGCAAAATCCATCATTGATCTGCCCTGCGAGAAATCAGATGGGGATGGTGCACTGGACTTAGCAGAAAAGATGGTTTCAAGCCCTGACTCTATTGCTAACTTAATGCTTGACGTTAACTGTGTCCTTCCCATCCTCTGGACCTCCATTTGCTCACCTCTAAAATCCCTCCCACGATCTCTGCTGGTCCAGCAAAAGCCAGGCATCAATGGCACGATTTGGCCGTGGTCCCAGAGTGAATCAGCAAAGGCTAACGCCGGACAAGGAGCCTGATGCTGTTGAAAGCTCTGGAGCTTTTTCCAGAGCTTTAAACAACATCCTGCAAACACCAACTTAGCACTCATTCTGTGCTAGGCACAACTGAAGGTGCTATGAGTACAGAGATTTAAAAAACTAGATCCTTTGAAGGGCTTACAGTTTAGCTGTGAGACACAGACACAAGCTAGATCATTTCCCAGTGCCCCTCCTGCTCATCCCTCCACTTGCGAAGAGAAGCCCTGTGAGCCCAGGACAGGCCTGTGGTTCCCAGAGCAGCTGCCACCTCACACCCTGCCTCCCGGTTGATTCTTGCAGTTCTGCTCTCCACCTCTGGGCTTTGGCACATGCTGTCCCTACCCCATGGGACCCTCTTCTAATCTGTTGGCTTGGCTCCCTCCTGGTCATTTTTCAGTTCTTAGTTCAGATATCCCCACCTCCAGGAAGTCTTCCTTGGTTCCCCAAAGCTGGATTAAGGACTGCTTTTCCATGCTCCCAGAGCCCCAGCAGACTCCTAGTGTAGCCCTTACTGGAAATTGTTGTAGTTACTTGGTTCCTTCCCTGTCTCCCACTTCCTACTGAAAATTCTGCGTGAGCAGCAGGAATGCTCAGTGCCTGGGACATTGTTGGAGCTCTTTAAAGGTGTGTTTATTCACTGAACAAAGAGTTGGGCTTTGAAGAAAGGGCAGGAATAGAACAGGAAGGGAGAGATGGAGATGATCTTCCAGGCCTTGGGATGCAAGTGTGTGTTTACATGTGTGTGCAGGGGTGAGGG
Organism: Propithecus coquereli; assembly: GCF_000956105.1. Lineage (NCBI taxonomy): Eukaryota > Metazoa > Chordata > Mammalia > Primates > Indriidae > Propithecus > Propithecus coquereli. The sequence goes on along the minus strand of NW_012148285.1, from coordinate 11,589,469 downwards.
GAGAGGGCGACAAGACTGAACAGTGTGGGGGCTGCAGCCATCCTTGGCTGAGCAGACCCTCCAGCCCCCCAGCTTGATCTTAGTCCCCAGGGGACTTCGGATTTTCCACAAGGAGACTGAAATGCACAACGGAGAAGCCCCCACCCCTGCCGAGTTTCCCTTAAGCATTTCCCCAGAAGTCTCCTGGGTACCCACATGTCCAAAAGCCCCAAGAATGTTTGTGTTCAGACATTCTTGGGGCTTCATCCTTTAGGACAGGGGTTATCAAGCTTTTCTGCAAAGGGGAAAACAGTAAATATTTTCAGTTTTGTGGGCCACGCAGTTTCTGTTGTGACTATGTAACTGTTGTTGGAGCAAGAAAGCAGACAAACGAGTGCAGCAGTGTTCCAATAAAGCTTTATTTATAAAAACAGGCAGTGGATCTGTTTCCACCATACGTGAGTTTATACTAATGCGGCGATTCAGCGTGGAGCCCCTAGATAGCGTCAGGATGAGGGCCACTCACCAGAAAGACCAGATATGGGATTAGAGGGTGGGAACTTTCAGCCCCACCCACCGACTTCTGGGGAGGGGAGGGCTGGAGACTGAGTTATAAAAGCTCTAGAACAATGAGCTCCAGGGAGCCTCTGGGTTTGTGGACACACTGACATGCTGGGAAGGTGGGGCACCTGGAGAGGGCGTGGAAACTTGCCCTGGACACCCTTGCCCTAGACATCTCTTCCACTTAGCTGTTCCTGAGCCGCGCCCTTTATAATAAACCAGTAAATGTACAGAAAGTGCTTTGCTGAGTTCTGTGCCATTCTATGGAATTATAGAACCTGATGTGGATTGTGGGAACCCCCTGAATTTGCAGTCGTCTAGGCAGAAGTGCGGGTAATTGGACCCTCCACTTGTGGCTGGTGTCTGAAGTAGGGGCAGTCTTGAGGCACTTAGCCCTGGAGCTGAGGGGTCTGCACTAATTCTGGGTAGTTAATGTCAGAATTGAATTGAATTGTTGGACACCCAATGATGTCAGAGAATTGATTGAGGCTGGAAAAATAACACACATTTGGTGTCTTAGAGTTTACCAACCTCTGCTTTATGAGAATGCTAGCATCATCTAAGAACAGGAGATCCCTTCCCAAAGCCTCCCCATGTGCAGATGTGGCTGGGGACTTCTAGCTCGTTTATGTTCACCAGCTATTTATTGAACACCTCCTATGTGGCAGGCACTATGCAAACTGCTAGGGGTGCAGTGGCAATCAAGACAAACAAGATTCCTGTCCACGTAGAGGGCAAATTCTAGCAGACAAGCAATAAGCACAGAAACAAATAATAACCAAAAAAAAAAAAACCACTAAAGAACATTCCAGGAAGGAAGGGCATTTACAGGGGATGTGATAGCATATACCCCAAAAGTGAGGCCTCCACTTCCCTTTTTCTCAGATAGAACCCCTGTTACTGAAACAAACAATAAAAACTCCTACAAATTCTGCCTTCTTGACAGTGTCCTTTTTCAGTGTCCTTTTTCTTTGCAGAGAGGCTGGAGCGCATCAGAGAGAATATTTATTTACCCAAATCTCTGAGAAGCTCTGCATTCAGTCTGCTTCCCTGCCCCCCTTCAAATGGGCATTGTTCAATTGTGAACATCAGAGATTGACTTTTGAAGCCAAAATTATATCCTGCGACCGAGACCGATTTTATGCTACAAAAGATTTCCAGGAGAGCTGCAGCAAGCATTTCATTTTCTCATGGGGTAGGATGGGAAAAGGGCCCTAGAGGATGCAGCCCCTGAGGTTTTTACCTGAAGGTCAACTGCCTCTCTGGCTGAAGCCTTTGAAGTCAAAGCAAAGTGGGATATCTATGGCAAGGCAGGAGATGAAAGCCCAGCAGCTTTCTGCAAATGCTACCTACAGCCCGAGCAAGCTCTAACTCACGCTGATCCTCATTGTTGTAATAAAGTTTCCCACCCGAAGCGAGGATTTGTCAGGATGCACCAGGCAGGATCTGAGATCTTGGGTGCTGGAGCCCGCGTTTCAAGTCCTCCGATGTTGGGAACGGTGGCGGGGGTAGAGGACACTTGGAGAGAGCCAAAATCTCACAGGGGGCAGGAAGTCTCTTCTGCATTGTGTTCACTCGCTGCCGGATACTCACCTTTCATTTGTGCCTTTCAGTAGTAAAGAATGTGCTCCTTCTTCCCACGTCATTTTGCCATAGTCAATTTCATCAACTGTCCCTCGCTCAAACCTCTGCCAAGAAGAAGCTTCTTTGGAATCACTGGGCGAAAAATTAGGCTCAGTTGTTTGTCGGAAGGCTGGCAAATTTCACTGTCTCCCGCAGACAATACATCAAACACAGCTACAAATGGACTTCAAACACAGGCATAATGAATTGGCCACGCACTCAGGACTTGGAGCTGAGCAGGCAGCTCAAACCGAGTTTTACAAGCTCTTTCCTCTACCATGTTTGGAGCAGTTTCTTGCAGGCCTCAGTGGAGGCTCCGAAAATAAGCTGTGTCTCAGGGCATCAAAGTCCTCATACACTTATCACACGTGTATGAGCAATTTCACTCCTATGTGTCTACCCTAGAGATTTGAAAACCCATGTCCACACCAAAACTTGCACATAAAATCATGGCAAAAACTGGAAACAACACAAATACCCATCGGTTAGCAAGTGGATAGGAAACAACACAAATACCCATCGGTTAGCAAGTGGATAGGAAACAACACAAATACCCATCGGTTAGCAAGTGGATAAGCAAAACATGGTATATCCTTACAATGGACTTCTACTCAGTAATACCAAGGAACAAACACTACTAGATACATGCAACGACATAAATGAACCTAAAAGTACCGCTGTGAAACGTTGTGGGAAAAGTCAGACAGAAAAGACTACATAATGTATGATTCTGTTTATGTGACATCTCTAGAAAGGACAAAATTAGAGAGTGGGAAGCTGATGAGAGGTCGCTTGGGACTAGAGCGACAGTAAATGGGCAAGAGGGACTTTGCGGGGTGATAGAAGAATTCTAAAACCGGATCGTGGTGATGGTTGCACAACTGTAGAAATTTACGAAAACTTACAGAACTGTGCACTTACGATGGGTATAGGATGTAAATTATACCTCACTAAAGAGACAGGACAACCCAAAACAACCCTCTGCGTGGCCTTCTCTCCTTCTTTCCTTCGTTTCTTCCTTCATTCTTCTCTCCCTCTCTCTTCCCGCTCCTCTTCAAACATTCGCTAAACCTCACAAATGTTCCTGGCCCTGTGCTAATCACTGCTGCCATACATTTATCCATGCAGCAAATATTTATTGAGCACTGACTGTGTGCTAGGGCTAGGCACAGGCTTGGGGACTGGGGTAGAGTAGTGAAGTCCCTGTCCTTAGGGAGCATACATTTCAGTGGGGCAGAGAGACACATGTGAACATGGTGTGGGGAAGCTATGCGTGCTTTGCATAGAGATGGTCATTTGGGTAGGGGTCCGGAGAGGGTTGAGGAGATGACACTTGAGCAGCGGCCTGAATGAACCAAGGGAGCTGTGTACAGACAGCAGGCAGAGGGAGCGGCCAGTGTAAAGCTCTAAGGAGGGGACTTGCTCCGTGTGCCTGAGCAACAGCAAGGAGGCCAGTGTGGCCAGAGCAGAAGGTGCCCAAGGACAGAAAGGGAGGCAGGGGCCAGATCATGAGGACCTTGTTCACCGTTGTAAGAACTTTGGGCTTTATTTTTAAAGTGATGAGAAACTACTGGAAGTTCAGAGCTGGACAAGACCCAAGCTGACCTGTATTCTAAAGGATCACTCTGACTGCAGAAAGCACAGATGGAAGGGGATCGGGAACAGTACAAGGAGGTTGTTAGGAGACTGATGTCCAGGTGGGAGAGGATGGTGGCTGGTGCTAGTGGATGAGGTGGGACGTGCTCAGAAATGAGTTCTATTTTGGAGGTAGCCCTGATAGGATTTGCAAAGAAAGAGCTGGGGAGCTCAGAAGAATTAATAGCCTAGTGAAGGAAACAGAGCCGCCAAGGCAATGGCTATAATGAACTTTTATTGAGTGTTGACTCTATGCCAGGCACTCCACTAAACACGTGTTTTAATTCTTATAGTAACTATAAGATAGATGTTAGAATTATCACCATTTTACAGATGGGAAAATTGAGACCCCCAAGAGATTAAGCACCTTGCTCAATGTCAAGTGATAGAGCTGGGATTTGAATCCAGGTAACCCAATTCCAAACACTGCTCTTCTAACCACTCTGCCACATGAGCTGTATGTGCTGATTGCTGGAGTGGAAGCATGCACAGGTGTGTGGATGTGGTGTCTGGATGAAGAAGGCAGAAAGAACTTCCTGGAGTGGAAGAACTTGAACTGTAACTAGAAGGGAGAACAGGGTTTCTCCAGGGGAAAAGGTGCACCATGCTATTCCAGGCAGGGGAACAGCATATGCAAAGTTATTGGGGCATGATCAAGCTCGGCATGATCATAAAATAACACATGATTCAACAAGGCTGGAGTATAGGATGCTGGGAAATGAGTTTGGTTGGAGAGGAGGGTAAAGGGAAGACCCTGAAGGGCTATGTGTGCCTGGCCAAGGAGTTTGGTACATATCCACAAGACCAGTGTTTCCCCAAATAGCGGATGCATGGCCCAGGGGCTAAGCAAAATGATTACTGGCGATACACAGGCAGACGCAGTTATTTAGGTAGTTAGGGGTTACTAATCTATTTATCTTAATGTGAATTAGGAAAATATATAATTAGTCCATCTGATCTGTGATTTCACAGATATCACTCAGGATGGGAGAAAATTTTTTTTTTCCAAAGCAGTTGAAAGAAAGATGTCATATAATTAACATTACAATTGTACAATTATTCATGCTGCATTGTCTTTAGTATCAAAAGATTGGGAACCACCTTTATGTCCATGAATTGGTTGAAGAAGAACAGAGAAACAAGGAAGCATTTTGTATTCCGGTATAGAACAAGTTCTAAGGTGTACTGTTAAGTTAGAAAAGCACTGGGCAGAATGTTATGTCTGATACGCTCCCATTTGTATTTAAAAAGTGTGTGTGTGTGTGTGTGTGTGCTTATATTAATATATGAATAGACTTTCTCTGGAAGGACACACAAGACGTAGATAACGGTGGTTTTCTCTGGAAAAGGGGACCTGGTGGACAGAGTGGGTGGGGGAGCCTTTGCTATATACCCCTTTATGGCTTTTGCATTTTAAACCATTTAAATGCATTCAAAATAAAATCTGATTATTTAATATTACTAGGAGTATAGGTAATGCCTATGGTGGTGATCGTCATGGCGATACATGTGAGTCGAGTGTCTGAGACGCAGGCAATGGGGAGTTGCAGAAAGGCTGCCCAGACCGGGAGCGTTTTCTAATGGACTTGACTGAGGTAGACCGAGGTACTTGGTGTCATCTCTGTCTTCCATCCTTTTCACGTTAATGTTCTCGTTTTATTTTCATAAGAATCAAGCATTTGACCCCTCTGCAAAAGTGATCACTGTCGCTCAGAACACACGTCTGTGATTCCTGCCTGAACAAGGCCCTCTATGTCTGGACGATCTGAGTTAGCTGGATGCGATGACCGCAAGCACGTCAGTGCCACACCTGGGTTCCAGGCTCCGCCCTGCCTCTTCTCCCTGGACGACCCAAACCAAGTCTTCTCCTTCTTTCTCTTGAACTTGTTTCTTCTTCTGTAGAAATGAAATGACTATACAACCTCTCTCTGCAGGGCTATTGTGGTGAGAATGGAATGAGGTAACACATTAAAAGCACTTAGCACAGTTCACAGAAGAGATTAAGGACTCAACAAATCTCAGCAACTGTGGATCATGGAAGTCAAAACAATTTCTGGTCAGGCATGGGGTGGCTCAAGCCTATAATCCCAGTGCTTTAGGAGGCTGAGACAGGAGGATCACTTGAGGCCAGGAATTCAAAACCAGGCTGGGCAGCACAGCAAGACCCTGTATCTAAAAAAAACAAAACAAAACCAATTTCTTCTTAAACAAAACACATTTGAGAACTTACTGTAGGTAAGTGGGGTACAGTGTAAGAAAGAATTTGTCCTTGAGGACTTTAGAGAGCCCTGACATCCTCTTGGGAAAACAAAACATGAAATATAGAAGCAAGAACAACAAAAAATGCAATGCCGTGTACCATTAGTGGAACAGGAAGTTATTTCGGGAGATACATGAACAACTAGTGAATCACAGAGTGTCAACACTTTCCCCTCTTGTGTTTCCTTCCGTCTTTCTGATATGTCGGGGAGAAAGTCTCAGTTTGTGCTGATTATGCCTTTAAAACCCTCCTAATCTTCCAGCCTCCTTTTATAAGAAAAGGAGTGTCACTTATTTTAATAATTACCTTTTATTTATGACATATGTATGGCATTATTTATTTATAGTTTTCCTATAATGGCATTGAGTAAAAGTTTCCTTTAAAATGCATTTCTATAAATAAACATGAAAGACTGTGATTACATCAATTCTAGTGTTGTTCTCTAGACACAGAAAACATCATGGAGGTAGAACCCACATGACAGAAATTAAGTGTTGATGATTCCAGTAGATGCTGGAAGAATGAACCATGGACATTCAGAGGACAGAGAGGTCAGTGTGGACAGTGTTGGTCAGGAAATGTTTCCTAAAGGGGGTTACACTTGCTGTGGGCCATCAGGAAAGGCCAGGCTTAAATAGATACAGGAGAAAGAGAGTTCTGGGCAGAGAAGCCAGAGTGAGCAAAGACTTGGCAGGCTGCTCCTGTGCCCTAGAACAGTGCTTCCCACACGGGTCTCCAGGTCCAAGGTCACTTGTGATTTCCTTGAGAAGCTTGTCTTGAACTCGCTCTAGGTCTGATCTCCTGTTACCTGTTCTTAGACCTCCCTTTGCCTTTTTTTCCCCCAGAGCACTTATCACAGTTTATAATTATATTACTATTTGTGCGAGAGTTGGGTTAATGTCCATTCCTGCCCACTACCCCCATTACCCTGTGAACTTTCCCAGGGTGGAAACTCTGCCCATTTTTGTCACTGCTGTATCCTTGGTGTCTAGTATAGTGTTTGG
>NW_012148285.1:11560425-11582146 GCF_000956105.1 Propithecus coquereli | reverse complement strand
TCATTCATTCATTCATGGTTGGCTTTTCCATGAGTTTTCCACCGAGGTTATCCAGAGGGCATGGAAGAGGGAAGTGGCGCCCCTGGGGTCTGAGGCTTCAGTCCATAACTCCCAACTGCAAGTATATGAAATGTCTTTTAGGCTCTGTTTTTATCTTAGCAGTGTATAAGCAGATGGAATTCTGTGCTGTAATATATCTGTTTGCTTTAATCTCACAGCCATGTTTTCTATTACTCATTGATGAAATAATTTAACTGTTTTTCCCCTAAAACATCTTCTGGTAAATTGACTTTCCAGGAAGACCCACCATCCTTATTCTGTAGCTTCGACCGCTCCCACTGCACGCCCCGTTTTGAGAAGCATGTCCTTGAAGACCTTTTACATTTTTTAGCTGATTTCAGAGCCTGTGGTGCCAACACACCCAACACACTGGGATGAAGCCCAGGCTGCCTCTTGATTCTTTGGGTCTTTTCTCCATCCCACTTTGTTTTCCCAATTTCAGCCACACTTTCTCTTCCCTGGTTCATTCATCTGGCTCCTCTGAAGCTCATGACTTAAAAAGTATAGGATCTTAGGGCTGAATCCTGTAGCCTGGGGTCCTCCAACTTGAACACACATCAGAATCACGTGGGAGGCTTATAAAAACAGATTGCTGCCCCCTGCCAAATTTCTGATTGCACAGGTCCACTGAGATTTTTCATTTCTAACAAGTTCCCAGGTGATGCCACGTCACTGGGTCAGGGACCACTCTTTGAGAACCACTGCTGTCATATCAACCCCCAATTGCATATACAAAGCAGCTTAAAAGAACCCAAACGTGCAGGCCTCCTCCCAGACCAGCCACAAATCTCCAGAGCAGAAGCTGAATCATTTGTGTGTTTCAATTTTCTGTGGGGATTTTAATGCTCTAAATCTCAGAGAGGCTGTGACTTGCCCAGGGTCACACAGCAAAATGAGGCAGAGGCAAGACTAGAGCCAGGACTTCTGGCTCTCAGAACAGCATCAATCCCAGTACACACTTGTGCCCTGAAATTGTGAAGCTCTCTTCTATACGTTAGCTTACCTAATCCTCACTTTGCAAATGGGGAAACTGAGGCTCAGGAAGGTGAAGTCCCTTGCAAAGGTGGCATAGGTGGAACTGAGACCCAGGGCTACCTGCCTTCAAGTGTTGCCCTGTTGGAGGACAGCTTGGGAAAGGGCTAGGCTTGGAAAGCAGAAATACCTGGGCTTGCAGGTAGCCAAGTGACCAGGTGAGCGTGGGTAAGTATGGACTTCTCTCTAAGCCTTGGTCCCCTCATCTCTGAGATGGGGCTAATGGCATCTCACCCTGCAGAAAGCAAATGCTATACTCTTGCAGGACACCGCGTCCACCCCATCACCTTGCACAGTCTCTTCCTTGCAACCCCAGCACTGTGTGCTTCTTAAGCCCCTCAAAGCCCATTCCAGCCCCCTCCACAGGGCCCTGAGATTCTAGGAGGAATCCCACGTAGTCCCTTTGCAGGTCAGAGTTGTAAGACAGATGTTGTTTTAAGCTATCATTCACGTGTCATCCCATTTAATCCCAAGGTAGATGGCCCCTGCGCATTCTTTAGTCTCCACGCTGGTATTTCGGGGGTCAAACAGCTAACAAGCGGCTGAACCAGGACCCAGGATTGCTCTTAACAGGCAAGTTGACCACCATGTGCAGGCAAATGTGTTCCCTTTCAAAGAGCAAAACACGCTCCTTTTAAAAGATGTATTCCTTTTCAAACTAAAGCAGACAGCAGAAGGCTGGCATCCGTGGTGCTGCTGGCTAGCAGAGCTCGCTGCCTTCCCCTCGGTGCCAGCCCTCTCCCCCAAACCCCCTTCTCCTTCCCTCCAGGGCCAGCTCCCACCCACAGCCTCCCACACGCCGTGATGGCTCCGGATTGGAAGCTCGGGAGCCGCTGCCAGGCATTTGGCAGTTCCGAGTTTCTTGAAATCTCTGGGGTGCTTGGGGCACCTGTGCGGTTCATTCTGCTCTCTCCTGCCCTTTTCAGGACGAGGCTGCTTCCTCTTCCCTCCAGAAAAGCCCTAATGTCTGTCTCAACTTCTTGCTTTGATCTGACCTGTTTCTCCCCACCCCCCACACCTGCCCCTACCGTGCTCCAAGGAGGCCAGACTTTGAGGAAAGTTGGGGTTACTGGGTGGGGCTTATCTGGGCTGTCCAGGTGGGAGCTTTGGGGAAATCCCGGAGCCCTTGGACTAGAGAAAGGAGAAGAAGCTCAATTACTGTGGAGCTAGGCTGTCTCGTTCACCATTCCTCCCTCCTTCCCTTCTTCCCTTCCTTTCTTCCTTCCTTCTTTAGCTGATATGAGCGGCAAACTGCTCACATCTATTTGCTCCTGATGCGTGCTCTCCAACTTGAGCTCATTGAGAAGTTCTCTGGGACCCCTGCAGGGGAGGTGGGTAAAACTGATCTTCAGGCTCTCACCAGCCTGCCCCCCACTGCCTCCCTCGCCAAAACCTCTCATGTCTTATGCCAAGACGGCCCCCGCACCTGGCCCTCCTTGGACAGGACACTGCGCTCGACAACCATACTTACCATGAGGACTCTGCAGTTAGAGATCTGAGTTCAAATACTAGCCTAGTCCCTGACCTTCAGTGTGACCTTGGCAACACACTTAACCTCTCTGAGACTCAGTTTCTTTTTCGAAAAAATGGGGATAATATGCCCACAAGAGTTGTCGAGAAGCTCAAACAGGTATGTCGGTAAAGTGCCTGGCACCCAGTAGGTGCTCAAGGCCTATTCCCATGTCACCACGCTCGTGAAAACCCCTTCCTTGTCCGAGCTGATGGTCAGAGTCACTCAGGGATGACGGACAAGAATGTATAATATTTGCATTATGATTCTTGCTTTAAAATCTGTTTTTATTTCTATCATCTCATTTCATACACACCATGCCCCTTGTATTAATATTCTTCCAGACCCTACTTTTCAGAAGAGGAAACTAAGGCTCAGAGAAGTCCCGTGACCTTCCGGGATCTAAGAGGCAGTCACAAGAGGGCTCGGCATTTCAGCCCAGGTCTGAGAAGTCCAGAGCCTCAGGCTTGTCACCTGGGTAATATGTTCACACATTGTCCTGGCCCTGGGATATTTGCATTTTTATAAAAAGCCCAAATAAATGACCCCTGAATAGAATTTTGGACTATTTCGACTGGCCAGTGGGGAGACCTGTATTGAGGCAGGAAGGGGTTCCACGGGGTCATAGTCCTGCGGTCATCCCAGAAGAGTGGCTTCGCCTCTTAAGGCTAATGGGGGGAAAAAGCATTGCTTTTAGAGCTGGAAGGAACCCAGAGAAAATCTGTTCCCCGTGGCAGCGTTCCACATGGTGCGGAGGAGACCTAGCATGGGATCTGAACCCCTGCCTTGCATCGGCTTTGTGGGTCCCTTTGCAGGCCGAGGGGAGGGAGGGGACACTTGGCTCCTGTACCCTTGAGCCTTAGTGACAACAACTGGGAGCTTTCCCAGCTCTTGGGGACCCAGTCCTTCCTCTCATTCCAACTCTTCCAAGTCAAAGGGCCTGGAGGTGGCAGAAGGCTGTGTCTTACGCCCACCAGGGCCCACTCTCTGGAAGGATGTGGAGACCCCTGTCGTCAGTCCAGGGGCCTCTGGGGAGTGAGGAATGACCCCCCAGCCTCCCTCACACTCACTCACACACTGCCCGCTTCAGAGGAGGGAGGAAGGGAGGGAGCTGGCAGTGACTGAGAGCTCCATCCAGCACCGAGCATCGATCTGGCTCTCCACGTTGCCATGGCGACAGCTCTTCCACATGGAGCTCAGCACCCGAGGCTTCTTCAGCCCGGAGTCCCCTGCCCCCACTGTCCTAGACACCTTTCCATCTGCTGCCCCCAGCCACCCTCTCCTCTCCCAGAATCCCCCTCCCATCTTTTTGTCCTCCCACTCCTCTCCTTGCGTGTGACCCAAGCCCCCTTGCCCGTGTCTCCCTGCAACTTACAGACCACCAGCCCTCCAGGCCCTGGGATCTCAAGCCGGTGCGGTAGCACCTGCTGGCTCTATCTCTCGGGCACCCACAGAGATGCAGCCAACAGGAGAGGATGGGATTTCTCTCTGAGCCAGGAGGCTGGAAGCAGCTTCCTCCTTCCAGCAAGCCCGGCACTTCCCTGCTCCCCAGATCGACCCCTAGTCTGGGGGAGGGGTAAAGGTCACGGACCTGTTTTTTCTGCCTGAAAGGACCTGGAGAGAAAGAAGCTCAGACTCTAATGTCAGGCGGACCTGCCACTCACCAGCTTTGCAACTTCTGGCAAGTGGCAACTTCTGAGAATCAGTTTCTTCCACTTAAAAAATAATAATAATAATAATAATAGCATCCACCTCACTGGTTATTGTGAGGATAAAATGAGATGCCAATGGCCACTCACATTTATTGAGTCCTTGCTATGTGCCAGGCACTGTGCTGGGTGTCTTATGTGTACAACTCAGTCCTGTGAAGTCACCACGCGTATTGTCCCCACCATTTACAGATGAGGAGCTAATATGCAGGGTACATGATCTGCCTGAGGTCGCCAGCACTGCAGTCATTTGGGTAGTCTTTGATCCCAGGGAGCCTGCTTCCTGGGTTCTTGGGTTTGAATTCTATACTCTCCTGTCCTCGGTGTTGGAAAAGTGGCAAAGCCTGATACGAAGTAGGTGATGAATAGATATCACACCCTACCCGACAGTTAATTAATTAAATCACTATTATGTGCCTAATGTGTCCCGGGAAATACAATGATAAATCATACACAATCCTTGTCCTTGAAAATTGTAAGGTGCTGTCGCAGGAGACAGACATGCCGACAGGTAAGGGCAGTGTGGTGTAGGGGGTTGAACCCTGGCTCTGGAACAGCCAGGTCTGAGTGCAAATATCACCTCCCCAGTCTACAAGCTGGGTGATCTTAGCCAGTTACTGCACCTTATGAGCCCTTATCTCCTCATCTACACACAAAGGAGCTTTCAATCCTACGTACTTTACAGAGCAGAAAGAAAATGTTCACACAACCCACCACGATGCCCAGAATAGATTAAATACTCCATAAAAGGGTAACATCAGTATTTTTACTAGCAGCTCAGTTACATTGGACCCCGGAGGAGGAAGGGGTCAGTTCTGTTTGGAGGAATCAGGAAGGCTTCATGAAGGTGGGGAGCCTCTTGCAGAATCTTAGAAGAATGGCTGTTTGCCAGGCCGTCTGGGAGAGGCAGGTCATTTAAGGCAAAGGATAGGGCTGGTGAAAAGGCATGAGACGGCCCGGGGTGTGTGTGTGAGGAAGGGCACGCTCAGTGCATAGCAATAGCTAGCATTTATGGAGCATTTACTGTGTGCCTTGCTTTAGGTCGGTGGCTCTCTGTCCTGGCTGCCCATTAGAAAAACCTGCAGAGGTTTGTGTTTGATCTGTTTGAATATGAATGCTGGCCTCCATCCCTGGAGATTCTTATTTGATTGGCTTGGGGTGGCCCAGCCATCAGTACTCTTTGCAAGCTCCTCAGGTGATGCTAATATGGATCCAAGCTTACGAAGCTCTGGGCTAGGGGTTTTAGAAGTATTAACTCATTTAATCTCCATGACAACTCCGTGAAGTCAGCGCCAAGGCTCAGACTCAAAGATCACACAGCAAGAAGTTGTAAGGCTGAATTAAGGCAAATCTAACTTTAGGATGCTCTCTCTTAACCACTAGGCTACAGATGGCGAGGAAGGTGTTTGGGGCAGGGGGAGGGTAGGGCGAGAGAAGACAGCAAAATAGAGAAGGAGGGTGGTGAGGGGAGGGTAGATGGGTAAGTCATAGGTGCCATGTGGCAGCTCCTCTGATTGTCAGCTTTGCGTTCCCATCTCCTTTGTCTGGTACCAGGTGTGGGTGCAATTTTCCTGCAAGCATCTCATGCATGTGCTTCTAGGGATCAGGACCTAAACGCCTTGTCACCATCCCCTGTCTTCACTGAGTGGACATTCAAATTTTAATGTGGTATAGATCATCCAGGGATTGTATCAAAATGCAGATTCTGATTCAGTAGACCTGGGATGGGGCCTGGGATTCTGCATTTCCTACAAACTGGGTGAAGCCAGTGCCACTGATCTGCAGACCACACTCAGGGTAGCGGCGAATAAAAATGCAAGTATAATGTGCCCGTTCTGCCTGTGGGAGCCTGTGCATTCTTGAACTTAGACAGAGCTCCCTCCTCTCTGCCCTAGGAGTGACATCTGCACCCTCTGCGTCCTCGCCAGGGTGTAGAAGCCTCCTCATCCGGCTGCAGAAATGACTGGTTTTATTTGTGCGCCCCTTAGGTGATACTACAATATTGTTACTTCAGTAGCAATTCTCAGATTTCAGCTTGCATTAGAATCATCTGGAAAGCTTGTGAAAAAAATCAGATTGCTTGGCTCTATCCCAGAGTTTCTGATTTAGTAGGTCTGTACGGGGCCTGAGAATCTGCGTGCCCACCAAATTCCCAGGTGATGCCGGTGCTGCTGTTCTGGGGACCATAGCTGTGTTACAGTAATATCCCCAGGACAATATTTTTAAAATCATGTCCATTATGTTTAGATGCACTAGCTTACTTGCCATCCCAATGAAAGGGGCATTTGCTAGCCAGTCCCTGGCTTCCAGTCCTGGCTGTGCCACTAGCTCCATTCATAACCAGACAGTTATGGATTGAGTTGGCAGAATATAATGGAAAATCCAATTAACAATGGCTTATTCAACACAGGAGTTTATTTTTGTCTCATGTGACATAAAATGCAGAGGTAGGTGATCTAGAGCTATTGTGGTAGGTCCCGGATGTCAGCGATATTCCAGACTCCTGACTTTGTGCTCTACTCTAACATGTAGCTTCCACCATCAAGATCACCTCGTGAGCACAGGATGGCCACCTCAGCTCTGGCCTTCAAACTTCAATTCCAGAAGAAGAAAGGGGGAGAAGAAGAAAGGAGGAGAAGGCAATAGGTGAGATCCTCCTGTAAGATTTTCTGGAAACCACACCTAACAACTCCCACTTATATCTCATTGGCCAGAACTCAGTCACATGACCAGCCTTCTCTGAAAGGGAGGCTGGGAAATGTAGTTTTTTGAAACCTGGACATATAATCGCTAGTAACAAAATCTGGGTTCTGCTCATAAGGACAAAGAAGAAAATGACTATTGCTAATTCTAACTGTAAGTAACTAGTAGTCCTTACCACAGTGACCCTGGGCAAGTGTCTTCCACTCTTGGGCTCTGTCTCTCCAAACATAAAGTTGGCCTTAATGATCAAAGAGATTCTGTTCAACTCCAAGATAATCAGATTCCATGATTTTGTACCTAAACTCATTTATCAGTGATTCTCAATGGGAAGGAAAGAGGCCTGGCCATTGTCCTCATGCATCACCCCAAGTGTGCTCAATCTGATGAAATGTCAGAACATACTCTGTGTTTATCCATCTCTTCATCCATCCACCTATTAAAAATATTTCTGAGTACCTGCTATTGCTAAGAATTAGGGATACAGCCATGAGTAACAAAAACATGGTCCCCGCTCTCCCTGCACTCTTGAGCTTGCAGTTTAGCCAGGAAGACAGTAGCCAATAACGCTACAAATGTTCAATGAAGTGCTGTAACAAATGCGGATGTGCTACGTGTTATAAAGAAAATGTGGGGGGTGTAATTTAGATGAGACGAGGGATGAGAAGATTTCTCCGAGAATTTATTATGAAGCTAAGACCTGAAGGAGGAATCACCTATGCAAAGTGTCAGAGGAAGTGCATTCCAGGCAGAGAGAACAACAAGTTCAGACACGTGCCCTGAGGCAGGAGAGAACTGGGCTCATTCTAGGAAATGAAAGATGGCCAGGCTGTCCAGACATCATCAATGAGGACAAGGCTGACGTGGAATGAGGCAGGAGAGGTCAGCAGATACCACAGCTTGCAGGGCCACATAAGCCCTGGGAAGGAATTCGGATCCTGTTCTAAGGACAGTGGGAAGCTATTGGCATGTTTTACGCAGAGGTGGGGCAACGATGACATGATGCCATGTGCATTTTTACAAAGATTTCTCTAGATGCTTTATGAATACCAGATTTTAGGGGGCCCAGAGTGGAGGTGAAGAGCCCTATAGGAGGCTGTTACATCTGTCTGAATAGGAGCTGAACAGGGTTTGGACTGGTGTGGTAGTGAGAAGTAGTCACATTGAGAGTTATCTGGGACATTCACTCATCCATCCATCCATCCATCCACCAACCTATCTAACAAACATTTATAAAGTATCTTTAAGTGCCACCTTAAAATGTGTTGGGTAAATAAGACGGTTCATCCTCTCAAGGAGTTTACAAGTTAGAGGTGGAAAAAGAGACACACAAACCAATCATCACAGTTCAGTGCAGGCCATAACAGCAGTGAATTCCAAGAGGTGAGGGAAGAGACTCTCACCAACGGTGATCTGTTTGCCTAGGGCCACCATGTGATTCACCGTTCTGCCTGCCAAGGGTGAAGACTTTCCTGGGCCACAGAGAAATAAACACATTTGGGGGCAATTGCAAGACAAGGGAAATAGTCTTGAAATTCAGCTTGGGGTAAAATAAAAATCCGAGGAGATACTAGGAAGTAGATACATCCAGAATGGATGGAGTTATCCCATGGATCTATCTGTGGGGTCCTTCAGCATGAGTGTAAAGACTCTTGCTGACAGCCCATTGGATCTACTGGCTGGGTTCTAGCTGCTCTCAGTGAGAGAGGGATTGGCTGCTCCAGACACAAAACAAACCACAGAGGAACAAGCTTGGGTTTTGGAGTCAGACTTGTTTCAAACTCTGCTCAGCTGTGTACAAATAACTTAACCTCTCTGAGCCTCAGCTGCTTCAAATCTAAAATAGTAAATAGTGCAGAGAAAGCCTGGAATAAGATAGTTGATGGCCAAGTTCCAAGACTGGCCCATTGTCAGTGGACCAGAGAAACTGAGAGGGTAGATGCAACTAGGGTCAGAAAGGCACATAACATAATGGTCAATGGTGTAGACTCTGGAACCTTGCCTCGCAGGATCAAATCTTCCAACTTTCTCTTCTTTTCTGTTCCATTTGCATCTGGAAAACCACGTCCAGTCATGTCCCCACAGCTAAGGCAATACCAACATGTTCTCCTTTGACCATAGCACCAAGACCTTCAAAACATCTTGCCAGGATCTTCAACAGATAAAGGGTTATCATCCTCCTGTAGATTTAGTAGCTTAGGTCCAAAGGAATTCAGAACTTTGGCCAAGCATAAATTCCCATTTGGCAAAGGGATAAACAGCCTCAAAGGGTGTCCATGTCTAATGCAAGGCCACAGTGCTAGTAATTAGATGAGCTGGGATTTGAACCTAGGCCTGTCTAGCTCCAGAATCCTTCTTTCACGGAGTTCAGAGTCTTCTGGAAGGAGAGGAGGAGTTGAAGGAGATAATAGATAAGTAGATGAGAAAGTCAGCAAAGTGATTATAAAAATAATTATAAGAGCTGTGAAGAAAATAAACGGGGTGATATGATAGAGAAGAAATGGGAAGAGAGATCTCTTTCAAAGGGGACATCACGAACAGCCTCCCAGAAGAGAGGTAGTCATTGAACCCTAAAACCATTCCTGCTAATGCATGTAATGCATGCAGCATAATATTTGGCACCTAGAAAGTTCCCAGTAGTTAGTATCTGTTAGTAACGAAAGTAAAATGCTTTCTCAAAGATCACCGTAGAATCAAAGGGGCAGTGTGCACTTTGTCCTACCTCCAACATCTAGAGCCTTTCTCTCATTGTATGGGGGGAGGAAGAAAACTCGGGGCAGTAGGGGCTTGGCAAACAGAGACCTTGGCAGGCTCAGAGCCACAGCACCTGGGAGTAGCCGTCTCATCCAGGGCTTGGCAACTGCCCAGCAGAGTGGAGAATGCCAAGGGGCTAAGAGTCATCTCTGCCTGCCATGCAGTAGCTGTGTGGCCTTGGGCAAGTCACATCTTCTGTCTGGGCATCTGTTTGCTCATCTGTAAAATGAAGTTTTTGGTCTAGATGGGTTTTTAAGGTCCCTTCCGGCTCTAACTCTGTGTCACCCCAACTCTGACCAACTCCTCCCTCCTTCTGCGGATGTGGTCCCACAGTGCCCTCTATTGGCCATCCAGTAGAGAACAGGGACAACATAGACCTCAGATGTTTGCGGCAGGGGCGGGGTGGGGAGCGGGACAAACCGGGCCTGACAGCTGCCCCTTTTCTGTGGGGGAATTAGAACCGGACCAGCACACAGGATAAGAGTCAGGAAATCTGACTCCCAAGAATCATAGAATTTTGGAAAGAAAGACTTGAAGACTATTTATTGCAACAATAGCAATATTAGCTAACATTTGTTTAGGGGTAACCATTTACCAGGCATGAGCTAGACGTTGTACATAAAGTTGTTGAGCATGTCAGACACACAGGCCTAGAGGATGAGGACTTACACCTCTCAAGATCAGTTGGAAAGATTATGACAGCCAAGGGGACAGCGTGTACACAGGCCCTGGAGGAGGAAAGCACATTGGTGTGTTCAAGGAACCAAAGGAAATGGAGTCAATACTTACTAGATACTGGAGGCTAAAGAATTCTGGAATGTTAAAACCATTATGCCTGATGGAGGTACAAACACCTTGAAACACTGCTTAGCAGTATCTTCTAAAGTTGAATATACACACTCCAAGAGAAATGGGTCCATGTGCTCACGAAAAGGCATGTACAGGAAAGCAGCGTGCTTTCCAATAGCTGAGAACTGGCAACAACCCACATGTCCATCAACGGTGGAATGGATCAATAGATTAGGCTCTATTCTTCCAATAGAGTAATGTCAGCAATTAGAATGATCAAAGTGTAATTAAACACAACGTCGATCAAATTCACAAAGATAATGTCGAATGTAAGAAACCAGGCTCAAAAGATATATGATTTCCTTTATACAAAATTTAAAAACAAACAAAACCACTCCATGGTACTAGAAGTCAGGATAATGATCGCCCTCAGGAGGGCTAGGAACTGGAGGGGCAAGAGGGGGGTTCTGGGGAGCAGCTACTGCTCATGTTTTATGAACTGTGCGCTGGTTACGTGGTAGGGTTCATCTTGTTAAAATTCATTGGGTCGTACGTGTGAAATATTAATATGTGCATCATCTGTGTATTATAAGCCAAGAAAATATAGTAAAAGCATTATGTGGCTACAAAGTGGCATCACCTTGTTCATGACAGTCACACTTTCTGTCACCACCAGCGGGAGCAACGCAGACACGACTATTTTGAGAACAAGACCCTAAGTGCTGCTTTTCCATCTGAGGGATTCCATCTGGAGGGGGACTCTTGACAAGGTACGGCAGTTCCACGGAGCCCCGGAAGAGTGGACAGCGACTGGCACAGGAGCTGGCTCACCGCGATCTTCAGAAGGAGCCGGAAGGAATCCGAGAAGGAAGAGTTTTCTCCCAAGTCATCTCTGAGTTCTGAACCTGCTGGGCATCTCAGTACCAGAGAGGCGCTCTCCCCGGTTCTGAACCAACCAGAGGGTTCGGTGGCCAAGTTTACCAGTGGGGATTTGTGTTGAAATCCACAAGCTGGATGAAAGGGCGGTGCTGGGGCCGGAAGGTTTGACATCCACAGCCTGTCAACAGCAGAGTCCTAGGTCATCAAGTACCGCAGAGGAGGTGTCATTATCTCAATTTACAGACGACCCGAGGGAAGTTAAGTGGAGTTCTTGAACTCTCACATCAGCTGAAGTCAGACTGAAATGCGAATCTCTTGACTTCTTGTTCAATGCTCTCTGGGTGTCAGTTTCCTTGTGGACGCAAGGAGGAAGCTTTGTAAAGCTCGTCCGTGTCTCCCAGGGCCAGTGATTCTTCCGAGTTCCTGTGGAGGGTGAAAGAATCTTAACAACGTCTCGGGAAGAATGGATTTACTATCATTTAGCTTTGTCAGAGTGAACTAGTGGCTGCCACCACACACATACACAAACACGTGCATACACAGGCACACGTGGACATGCAGGAACACACACGCACACACACACATCTTGCTACAATTCAGAGGTAGGTTTTTATTTGTCATTGCGGAGCATCAGGGGTCATGCAAAGAGGCAGTGTGGCAAGAAGAAACAGCACTCAAATCACATTGAAGCCAACCTGAGTTCTAGTCTTAGATTCTGTCACTTCCTAACTGGGCACCCCTGAGCAAGTTACCTACTGTTCCTGAATCTTCCTTCCTCGACTTTTACATGTGAACTTTGAAGTGCTGACTCACCTAAAGGCACTAAATACATGGCAAAATGTGTTATCTGTATGACATTAACGAGTTCCTTAAACCTCTCTGTGCCTCAGTTTCTTCCTCTGAAAAATGGAAAGACAGCCCCTACCCCAAAGGACTATTGTGAGGATTAAGTCAGATAAATTTAAAATGTTGGGCAACTGGTTTACACATACTGAGTTGTCCATAAAGTATTATCCTATGCGCTGAGGGAGGAGAAGGTCCCTTCCACATGCTCCCATGAGCCCTATTTCTGGCAAACACAAAGATTTTTTAAAACGGCCTCCTCTTGGTTACATCTAGGAGGTAAGAGGGCAAATTAAAGAGATGTGAGAAGCAGCTTAATCCATTAAAGTGGGAGTAATAATAGTAGTAATGAGGATGGTGATACTGCTGCAGTTATCACCTGTATGAAAGTGGGTCCACGTCCTCCTCTCCTTTATTTCTATAGCAATGACCTGAGCTGTTAGGGCAGGAGATGCTCCCATTTTACATATAAGGAGTGGGGACACTTTCAGGGATAGTCTGGGGCCCAGAGTCCAAGGGTTCTTCCCTTTAAAATTGTAGCTCCGCTCCGTGAATGGGGAGCCAGATTTAGGCACTGAAATTAAAATATGTGTAACCAGGTCCCTCCAACTCCCTGCCCTCCCCGTCAACCTACAGGGTTATTCTATGAAACGAAGCTAATTCTGCTCTCAGACTGGAGCTCCCAGAATCCGGTATTGTGGCTGGTCTCCACAAGAAACACCGTTCCCGATGCTTGTGTGTTTGAAAGTCTCTCTCTAGGACTGTCTAGGATTTGACTGCCGATTGGCTGCCACATGCATTAAGTGTGGGACTTAGTCTCCCAAGCTCTGTATTGGTTTGTTCCCCCACTCCTGCCGTTAAATAGTGATCGCTCTTGAGCTCTCTCAACTTGCTCTCCATCAATAACCACTGTGATGGTTCCATTGAGCCCTGCTCAGTGAAAAAGAAAAGCAGCACTCAAACTTCCAACCAACCTCCCCTGAAGCCACAGAAGATGAGAACTAAGGGAAAAAGAAATCCACCCTCTGTAAGGTTGGCTGACAGCAGAGTGGGAGTGAATGTCTGTGATAGAACCAAAATTCCTATTTCACATTCTGATTTGGCTGTTTCACCATAATTATCCAGGTGGGAAAATTTCCTCTTTTTTTTTGAGACAAGGTCTTGCTCTGTTGCCCAGGCTGGAGTGCAGTGGTGTGATCATAGCTCACTGCAGCCTTGAACTCCTGGGCTCAAGCCATCCTCCTGCCTCAGCCTCCCCAGTAGGCTGAGACTGGGACTGCAGGCATGTGCCACCACACCTAGCTAAATTTTTAAAAAACATTTTTGTAGAAACAGGATCTTGCTATATTGCCCAGGCTAGCCTCGAACCTCTGGCCTTAAGCAATCCTTGTGCTTCTGTCTCCCAATGTGCTGGGATTACAGGCATGAGCCACCACACTTGGCTGAAAGTCTTATTTCTGTTATGAAGCTCTTTCTTTCCTTCCGGGAAAATGACAGCATGATTGTTGAGGAGGCAAGAGGATAAAGCAGAAACAATGCAGCCCCTTTCTTCATTTATTCAGCGATAATGTTAGAATATGGCAAAGTCCCTGCCCTCAAGAAACTAACAGTCTGGGGTGGAGGGTGGGGGTATGGGATAGAAGTGAAAACAGATAATTTCAAATGCACATGCTACATGCGATAAAGGTCTGTGGATCAGGGGTCACACAGTAGGGGGTGATCAGTTTTAGACTGGACAGGGGTGGGGCAGGAGGGCTTCACAGGAGAAATGGCCCCAAAGTTGAGTCCTGAAGTTAGCACCCCCAGTGCGGGGAAGGGCCTTCCAGGCAGCAAGAACAGCACATGCACAAGTAGGGCAGGGAGAACTGGAACAGCTCAGGGCGCCATGAGAAATACAGGGGTGCCGGAACACAGGTTACGAAGGGCATAAGGATAACAGCTAAGGCTGGATGGTCAGGCAATGGCTCAGGGGGGCAGAGGATGTGGTCTGTCCACTAAGCATGGAAGGAAGAGCTGCTGTTGGGCTTTAAAGAAGGAACAGACTTTTGCTTCAAATGCTTGCTAGCTGCAGAATAGAGAATGGGTTGGGAGAGGGAATCCTGGAGATAAACCACTTGAAAAGCTATTATAGTGGCCCAGGTGAGAGAGGACAGTAGCCTGGAAAAGATCAGAGCCAATGGGGTTGAAGAAAAGTGCATGGATTTGATAAAGCATCAGAAGGGAGAATCTAATGTGCTGAGGAAGAAAAATACAAGGGTGATTTCCAGCCCTTCACAGGAGAAAGAGGCTGGAGGGGAGATTATGAAATGAGTTAAGTCAGGTAGAACTTATCATCTGGGGTCCCCGTTCCAAATTTCCTTCAGGTGACCAGCTCCACCTTTCTCCCTGCCCCCTCATGCCCACTTGGTCACAACACGTCTTATAAGGGATTAGGGATGGACACGCCACTTCTCTTTTCAGGACTTCAGTTTCCATCTGTAAAATGAAGGGATTAAACTGACTGGGATCAAGCCCTTCCCTCTCCTCCCAGGCTGGGCTGAGGTCGCCCTTCTCTGGGTCTCGCAGTGTCTGTCTCTGCGTTACACTGTGTAGCTTTCGCTGCCTGCGATCGGCACGACCCGTTTTCCCAAGCAGACCTGAAGCTCCTGGAGGGCTGGGCTGCCCCACGCCTCTCTGCATCCCCCACCAGCTGCTTGCAGGTGGTCCCTCAGGACTGGGAGGCCAGTCTTCCTGGAAGTGAGTCATGTTTCTTCTTGCTGTCTCCACATCTTTCTCCAGAACTTTCAGGTGCTGGGTCCAGGGCCCCTGGGCTGGACTTTATCTTGCCCCAGTGCCCAGCTGGGCAGCACCAAGGACGCAGGGAGAAGCAAGCTGATGGGAGAGGAAACATGGCTGGAGTCCAGGCTCTCTGGGAGTCGGATCCAGGTCCTGTGTTTTGCAGGTATGTGTGTGTGTTTATATACATACATGTGTGTGCATGTGCACACATGGGCATGCATAAGTATTGGATGTGAGTGTCTCTGAGGTTTTTTTCTGTATTAAGGTGTATACAAGGTCTGCATATGTGTCTGCCTCTAGACGACCATGCATAAGTCAGTGTACACAGGTTAGCATCTGTATGTCTATGAATGTCAGTGTCTGTGTATGTGTGAGGGCGTCTATGTTGGAAAATTGGTGTCTGTCCAAATGTGAGTGTCAGGGAGTATGTATATGCTCCCACGTGTCTGTGAGTGGGTGTGTATGTGTTATACACAATACATATGCAAATATGTGGATGCTGCTGTGTGTGTGTGTGTGTGTGTTGTGTAAATGGAGGCAGAATACAGTGTCTAGTTAAAAGCATAGGCTCCAATGTCTGGCTACGTAGGTTCAAGCCCTGAATCCAGCATTTAAAAGCTATAAGCCCTTGGGTGAGTAATTATATTTTTTAAGCCTCGATTTACTCATCTCTAAATTGGGGACAATAATAGTAGCTACCTTCAACGTCTAATGTGAGGGTAGAATGATACAGTGCCCATCATGCACTTAAAATAATGCCTAATAAATAGGGCATGTTAAAAAATGTTGGTTGTTACAAAGTTCTTTGCGGCAATAAATATGTACGTGGCTCTGACCCGAGCAGCGAAATTGGACCCCCCAGTGCAATTTGGTTGTGGGATAGCAAGATGCTAGTCAGTCTCTGGTGGCCCTGAATTAGGAAGGGATGTGAAGCTGGAATGTCCATATTTAATCAAGGGATGAGTGAACAGGGAAAGCCAGCTTCAGACAGGGGAACATGAAGGAGACATCCACAGATAAGTGTGCGCAAAAGGCTATGTGGCGTCAGGAAGAGTGACAGATGAAAAGACAAACTTTGGTGTCTTGTGGCTTGCCAGCACCCCCTCCCAGAGCTTGTGCAGCCAGGATGTATCTCCTGCCCTTGGACTTTGTGCTCTTATATTCTTATAATTCTCCTTTTGCCTGAGCTAGTTGGGGCAGATTTCTGTTGCTTGCAACCACTCCGTCTCTGAAGAAGGCAGCACATGGGGAAAGTCTCCTCCCAGCAGACACACAGGCTCAGCTCGCACTGGTCCAACCCTGGCTCCTGATGTGTCCCAAAGGCCAGCTGATGTGTAGCTATGGGAACGGGAGGTGTTCTCTACTTGTGGCATCTTTGTGGAGGGCTTTGTGAGGGCTCCTTAAAGGTTTGCGGAAAGGGACTTCACCCATCTCCCAGGCTTTATGGTTACTTTCCCATAGCAGGATGGGTGTGTCATTTGCTGCTGGGACTCCCTGCTTATTCCCTGAGAGCAAGCACATCACTGTTTACAGCAAGAGGTGTTCTCTGGGGTGGCGGCATCTCTGCGTCAAAATCAAGCTGTTCCTCCAGCATCCAGCATTCAAGGTTAGGAGCATGTGTAGTTCTAGCCAAGTCACAGCATGCCTGGGCTATGGCAGGGGACAGGGGAGTGAAGGGGACCAATCTACCCTGGAGAAGACACTCCAACAGTGGCCCCTTTACATATTCCCATGGCGATTGCTGAGACCATGATGGAAACGTCAGAGGAAGCAGAATGATCGCAAAGGTCAGTCTGTTCAATTCATCAGCAGTCAGAACAGGAGATGCTTGGGAAGGAGGCATGGGAGGGGCCCCTTTTACATGCTCACTCCACCCCCAGTGGCAGGACAGCTCTTCCCTGGAGTTATAATCATGCACTATGTTTCCGGTAAAGGCTGGAGCCACAGAGGCACCTAGCAGGTTTGCTTTGGAGGTGCCACTAACAAATGAGAAAGCCAGCCCAGGACAGGCTGACGGGGGCCCCGTTATGGAAAAAAGAGGATTACAAAAGCACTGAGAATGTTAAAGAAGGTAAAAGCTCTTCCCTTTCCCTAAATCTAGCCTGGCCTTGAGTCTGTTAATACCGAGACTGCACGATTGGAGAGGGAACAGCAGTGCTGAGGGGTGACTGGGAGCCATTGCCAGAGGGAAGGTCACAAATGTCAAGGCCAGATGCTCAGCTGAGCCCTCAGAACAGCCAAGCCAGGAGGACAGTCAGGAGCGTCATGGGCCAGGCCACCAGGAACCCTGAAACACAAGAGAGATGACTGTCAAGTGTCAGGCCTTGGAACTCAGCAGCAAATGCAAGATGGCCCCCTTGTCTTTTGCCCTACAGGGATGAGAAAGACAGAGCATCTTTACTGTCTGGCCTGGGCTACAGCTCTGAGAGTTGTGTGGTGGATACAAAGCTATCTAATCACCAACCACTTTTTTCATTTTCCTCTGAGCACACAGGAATGCAATTTTTCCCAGCCTCCTTTGCAGGTAGGTGGGACCATGTGACTGAATCTGGCCAATGAGATGTGGCCCAGATGCAAAGGATCCATGCTAGCACTTGCAAGGGATACTGCAGTTGGCAGAAGTTACCAGAAGGTATTAGGAGCCTGAGCTCCTGCATGGAGCAGGACTGCACCCTACCCGCCCCTCAGTGCCCCCAGTGATTTGATGGGAAATGATACTTTTGTGTAAAGGCACAGAAGATCAGGGACTGTTTGTTACAGCAGCTGGTATTACTTATGCTGACTAATACTAAAGAGGCAGAAAGATTTAAAAGCATCACCTCTGAGGCCTGACTGTTAGCTTAGAATCTCAATTCTACAACTAGCTGGGCCGTTCTCATCAAGTTATTAAACCTCTCTGTTCCTGAGTTTTCTAGTATGCAAAACAAAAAATATTACTAGCACCTATGACCTCATTGAATTGCTGTAAGGTTTAAATGAGTGAATACATATCAAGCTTTTAGAACAGTGCTCGGCACAGGGTAAACACTACGTTAAGTGTTGGTTTTGAAAATTAGACTCTATGATCTGGTTTGGCCAGGATCATATCTCTCTGGCCGTATAATCAGAGTTAATGAAAGGCATGAATATTGGATTAGTTGCCTCGTATCAGGGGGCTAGGAGAAGCATGTGCACCCTCCCACCATACTACCAAATTATAACCTCTCTCCATCCTCCCAATTGCAAAGTAACTTGCTGATGTCCTGGAAGTGGGGAGAGGAATATCACAATTTCCAGAAACATGTAAGTGTATGGCAACCAGTTTATATATAAAACGTAGGTTTATGTTCGATTAATCCTAAAACATTGAAAATGACTGTGGGAGACAGCAAACAATGAAAACCACAAGTGCCCTCTTGTGGTGGTCTACTACCTCAACATCAGAATGACCCTCCCTCCTCTTCCAGAAGGCTCCGAAATCCACCGCCCACCCTAGAAATTTGTCCATTCGGCAAATTCTACTGGGACGCCACGCTGTTCTAGGCACTGTGCTGACCTGCAGAAATGAATGAGACCTGAGGTCCCTGACTTCAAGCTGCTTTTAGTCTGAGCTTTAACCACTCTTGCCAATGAGCGTTACTTTTCGTAGCATTGTCTGAATGTTAGCACTGAGCACAGAGGGGCCATCTTACACCTATCTGGGAAAATTTTAGGCTGCTGTCTAACTGGAGATTTGAGGATTGAACGAACTTTTTCATGTGTAGGTTCACCAATATAGGTCATTTTGGGGAACAGTGAAATCTAAACAGTACATGCTTTCCACATTGTCCAAAATATATTTCTAATATGTATGAATATTTTATATATATGTATATATATATATATTTCTTTCATTTGTCAGCTTGTTGAACGCTGAGTCATTCATCAAAACCCGATTCAGATGTTACTACCTGGCGAAATTCTTTCCAGACCTTATCCAATACAGTTAGTCTTCTGTGTACTCTTTTCTGTATCTACTTGCTTGTCATTTGTTTGCCTATGTGCTTGTCTCATTTGTACAATGAATTATTGGTCTCTGAGCCTATAGGGCTCATTCCCCTAACATTTGCATATCTGACTCCTTTTTGCACTTCCTCTGAAAGTTCTTCTGACCACTTATCCACTCTGATATTCACTCTTCCTTCCTACTTTCATAATAAAACCACCAAATATTGGCTAAGCACATGGCCACCCCAACTAAAGATTACATTTCCCAGCTTCCTTTGTAGCCAAGTGTGGCCACGTGCTTAAGCACTGGGCAGTGAGATGTGAGTGGAGGTATAAAGTGCCAGCTTCCAGGAATGTTTCTTAATACTCGCTGGCTTCTCGTTCCCTCCATCCTGCTGCTGATGAAGCAAAGGTTGGTGCTCTGGCTGCCACTTTGGACCATGAAGGTGATGGACACACCTCCAAGACAGTGGAGGTGTGAGCTGGAAGGAGTCTGGATCTTTAATGACTTCGTGGTATCACCCTTCTAGCCTTGGATGGCTTCCCTCTAGACTTAATTTACGTGTAAGAGAAATAAACTTCTATCTCATTTAAGGCATTGTTACCTCGCCAGTAACCTTTTATTTCTAAATTTCTTTGTTTACTTTTTATTGTCTATTTCTCTTCATTGGAACACAAGCTCTATGTGGGCAGGTGCCTGGTCTGTCCTGTTCACCATCACATCTTCAGGTACTAGAACAACGCCTGGCACACAGTAGGCACTCAATAAACATCTGTCATTAAAGGACTGTTTCCTCTGCTAGACTGTGAGCATCTCAAGAGCCAGTCTTGGTTGTGATTCATGGCAGTGTCCGTCACAGTCGTTAGCATAGGGTCTGGCACACAAAAGGGGCTGAATAAATGTGCACTGAATTGCAAAGAGGAAGGAGAGAGAGCTGGGAGGGTTGTGGGAAAGGCATGAGGCGATGGGGTACCTGCGGTGCGGGGCGTTCCATTCATGACACCGGGAGACTGGGCACCTGTGAACGAGAGTAGAAGGTGACAGCTTCCTCAGTCCTGCTCCGGTGATCGCAGCCCTGAAGCCATAGCCGCCCCACACCTTGTCATCGCAACCACTGACAATCCACATTGTGGAGGCATCTGTTACCTGGCAGGCACCTTTCTAAACACATTGCACGCAATTTAAATTTAATCCTCTTAACAGATTTGCGAGGAAAGTATTCTCATTCCCATTTGCCAGATAAGAAGACCGAGACTCAGCAACGTTAAAGGGACTTGCCAAGCTGACCTTGCCAGTCAGTAGCAGAGCTGGGATCCAAACCCCAGTGTGTCTGATTTGAAAGTAGAAGTTCCTAATTGCCCCCACCCCCGTTACCCTGTGACACCACATGAGGCTTCAAGTTGAAGGCTCAGTAAAAGGGAAGGACAATTCAGGGTGGGGTTGTCGTCTCAAGTTGGCCTCCGTTTGCTCATCTGGAGAACGGAAGAGGTAACAGGGCTTACCTTGGGCTGTTGTACATATTCAAAGTGACAATGCGTAGAAAGGTGTTTGGCACAGTGCCAGCCACAAAGAAATTATTATTATTGTTACTATTTTTAATATTACTGCATCTTAATTTTTTTAGGGGTAAAAAAAATGCTTTCATTCTTTTAAGTTTCTTGACTTCTCCATTCTGGTGGAAATAAAAACCGTGACAGTACTGCTTATCTGTGAGTAGGACGGATGAAAATTTGAGGAGCAATTGGAAAGCTTCCCCTATATCATACTCCAGAATACTCTAACTGAACTTTGAAAAACACAGTCACTCACTAGGAAACAAAGCTGCATGTAAATGGGAGTTAGGACTTAGATTTCACCCCAAAGGGACTGAGTTCTGGGGACCTGGATGCAGGTGCTTTGGAATCAGACTGAGCTGGGTTCAATCCTAACTCCAGCCACTCACGAGCAGGGTTATCTTTGGGTGAGTCACTTAATCTCTCTGAGTCTTGGCTTCTTATCTGTAAAATGGACACAGTCATGGGAGGATTAAGGGAATTGATGGATGCAAGAGCTTAGCTTGGCCTCTGGCACACAGGAGGTCCACCACAAATGGCAGTGTTTTTATTATTACCCAGAGCACCCCATGGAATAGATTCGCCTGTGCAGGCCAGACTGAAGCGGCACAAAAGCCCTAAGGAGTTGAGCTGGTGACCCCAGGCATCTGCGTCAACACTTGGTCGACTGGTGTGGTCACCAGGCCTTGGCCACTTACCTCTCCGGGTGATGGGTCCCAAATCCAGAACCCGGGCTAAGTCAATGGCCAGTACTTCACTGCGGACTTGATTTCTTGAGCAAGACTGCAGGAATGGAGAACTTTCATTATGTCAACATTTAAATGCATCATTCCCATCCACGCTGCCCCTGGAACAGGCAGCTCTGGCCCAAGAACTGGGCCCCACCCACCCTATGGCCCTAATTCGGATGCTGTGGTTATCACAATCTAGAGAATTCTCACTGCTATGTCAAACAAATCTGGGTTTGAAGCACATCTCCACTTTCTCCTAGCTGTATGATTTGTGGCAAATGACTTCACCTGTCTAAGATGACTAGATAGTACCCACCTGATTGTGAGGATTAAAATTAGGCATGTCTGCCATACATAGACATTTCGTAAGCATTAACAAATGCCAACTATTCACAGGCAGTGCCCACGAGGGAGCA